>NC_090266.1:522711548-523030298 GCF_040414725.1 Anabrus simplex
GAAAATGGAAAACCACAGAAAACAATTTTCAGGGCTGCTGACAGTGGGGTTCGTACCCACTATCTCCTGAAGGCAAGCTGGCCGCTACGTGACCTAAACTGCGTGGCCACTCGCTCGGTATTATTATTATTATTATTATTATTATTATTATTATTATTATTATTATTATTATTATTATTATTATTATTATTATTATTAATCTGTTTAACTTCCAGGGTCGGTTTTTCTCTGGGACTCACCGAGGGATCCCACCTCTACCGCCTCAAGGTCAGTGTCATGGAAAGTGAAACTTTGGGTCGGGAGATAGAACTGGGAAGGAGTCCGGCTCCATGGCTAAATGGTTAGCGTGCTGGCCTTTGGTCACAGAGGTCCCGGGTTCGATTCCCGACAGGGTCGGGAATTTTAACCGTCATTGGTTAATTTCGCTGGCACTGGGGCTGGGTGTATCATCATTTCATCCTCATCATGACGCGCAGGTCGCCTACGGGTGTCAAATCAAAATACCTGCACCTGGCGAGCCGAACATGTCCTCGGACACTTCCGGCACTAAAAGCCATACGCCATTTCATTTTTACTGGGAAGGAGAACCAGTACCTCGCCCAGGCGGCCTCACCTGCTATGCTGAACAGGGGCCTTGTGGATGGATGGGCAGATTGGAAGGGACAGGCAAGGAAGAGGGGAAGGAAGCGGCCGTGACGTTAAGTTAGGTACCATCCCGGCATTTGCCTGGAGGAGAAGTGGGAAACCACGGAAAACCACTTCGAGAATGGCTGAGATGGAATCGAACCCACCTGTACTCAGTTGATCTCCCTAGGCTGAGTGGACTCCGTTCCAGCCCTCGTACCATTTTCACACTTCATGGCAGAGCCGGGAATCGAACCCGGGCCTCCGGGGATCGCAGCTAATCACGCTAACTACTTCACCACAGAGGACATTCTTCTTCTTCTTCTTCTTCTTCGTACTGCAAGCATGTCTACTCCTCAGTCCCGTTTTCCTCATACGGTGTCGGGAATGAAATTTATTTATTTATTTATTTATTTATTTATTTATTTATTTATTTATTTATTTATTTATTTATTTATTTATTTATTTATTTATTTATCGATATATCGTATGGCTTTTAGTGCCGGGAGTGTCCGAGGACATTTTCGGCTCGCCTGGTGCAGCGATATGATCAAAACTTTCACAGGGTCCCTCCTCAGCACAGCCGTACATTTATCCATTAGTGCGTTTCTCTCTTTTTACATACCCAGTCTTCATTATTATTTGACGCTCATAGGTGACCTGCGCGTCTAGATGTGGGATGATGATAATAATGTAGGGAGAAGTTGAAGCCCGGTTGCGGCACGTAGCCTACTTCTGTCGACTAACACCATCAACAGCGTCATATACCCTCACTCCATATGAGCGGAGAGGTTTTGGAATTTGATCCAGGCTTTTGGCACGCAGTCTAGTGATTATAAATTGTATACCACCACTGCTCCTGCCATGCTGGCTAACATTCTGATGGTTACATTTTTTTCTACCGGCGGGACTGGAACCGGCTAACTGCGGATCATGACCACCAGGCGGTCTGAGGATGAGATGAAATTAAATTTTGAGGTATGTTTTCACGTCCGGATGCCCTTTCCCTCGCCAAACTCAATTGAGAAGCTAATGAGGATGAAGTGAGGATGAAATGAATGATGGTGAATGAATTGGGTAAGGAGGTGAAAGGAATCGGCTGTGGTCTGTGGGTAGGAACTCATATATGATCAAAACTGTCAATGTTATTCTTTTGGCTTTCACAATGTCCCTCCTCAGCACAGCCGTACATTTATTCCTTGATGCGTATTTCTCGTAAAATATTGTTTTTACACTCCCAGTCTTCATTTTGATTCTGACCGTGGATTTAAGGCCGGATGCCCTTCCTGATGCCACGTGATTTTTTGAGATGAAAGTCTTACCCAGGTACGACCGGGACTCGAACGTTAGCCTTCCGTGTAGCAAGCCAGCAGTTAAGTAACTGAGCTAATCAAGGTCCCCATTATTCTTCCTTTCTTAATACGTTTACCCTCAAGGGCTGGATTTTCCCTCGGACTCAGCGAGGGATTCCACATCTAGCGTCTCAAGGGCAGCGTCCTTGAGCGTGAGACTTTGGGTCGGGGTATACAACTGGAAAGGAGGACCAATACCTCGCCCAGGTGGCCTCAATTGCTATGCTGAATGGGGGCATTCGCGGGGGGAGGGATGGGAAGACCTGAAGTGATAGACAAGGAAGCGGCCGTGGCCGTAAGTTAAGTACCATCCTGGAGGAGAAGTGGGAAACCACAGGAAAGGACTTCGAGGATGGATGAGGTGAGAATCGAACCCCCCTTCTACTCAGTTCATATTATTATTATTATTATTATTATTATTATTATTATTATTATTATTATTATTATTATTATTATTAATATTATTAAAGTCATTTATTGTTTAGTTTACAGCAAATGATGTCCACCGTTACTTTCCAGTACCATCAAAAGCTGTTAAAATAATTTCGTTACACTAATAAATAAATGTTCACTTGAACAACACACGAGTGTTCATCTAAAATCTACCTCCTGCAATCGTTTCCTTTTTAATGAATATTGTACAAAGCACATGCCAATTTTTAAATTGAGCTTCCTCTTACAGCTGGTAAATATGGCATTTAAACTGGAAGTAAACTCTTTTTTGGAGAGGTTTGACACTTGGCCGTGCGATATGATCAAAAGTCTCTTGGCTTTCACAGGGTCCCTCCTCAGCAGAGCCCTTTGTGCGTCTCTCTCTTTTTACCTTCTCAGTCTTCATTAGTTATTTCTCACGTAGGCTACTACTAACGGGATTGGCGGTTAACCCTATTTTGTGTACTAATATGGATAGACAAATCAGTTCCTTCGCATTAGAATGCAATTATTTCCCCGTTCATCAAATATCTGAAATATAATGCAGTAAAATCGGCAATGAAGTTAAGAAAACCATTGTTGGCTACTATTAAACACATACTTAAGCACTTGTTAACAAGTGAGGCGAAATTAGTACTTATAACTTTCACCGCAGGGCATCAAAAGTTAAATTATCTGCTCTCCTATACCGGCATTCTAGGTGTGTGTGTTTGGTTATGAATGCTTTCCACCTTCTCCATCTTTCACATTTTCGACAGGAGAAACTCACTAATTCAGAAATTTCTAAATAAAAATGGTTTAAAATTAAGTGAGAATAGCATGCAATATTCACGACATATTATGACAAGGACAATACGGCTGAACACTTCTAAACAAAGCAACAGTGACAGCTAAAGAAATTTAAATGAAGGTGAGTTACCAGTTACTCGTTTACACTTGCAATTAGCTGTCTATTCTGGTGAGTGTACCTGTGAATACTTGGGCCTTATATGTAAAACAACTTGTGCTTCAAGTCTCAAAATAAAACTCCGTCCCAGTCTTCTTCTGGAGCGAGACATCAGAAGCCCCGAGAAATACCGTACCGAGAATGGAACCGAAAGCCGCCGTAGTTCGGAGGGCCGATGACCTAGATGTTAGACCCCTTTAAACACAAGCGTGGGTCGGATTTGAGCCACTCAGTTTCGTCTTCGGAGACCTCCCATGGTCGGTGAGTTAACACGCACAGCAACGGATGACATTCGAAAGTTCCTCTTATTGACTCGTTATAGGGACTTGAGACATTGTGGTCATTAACTTTATGTGGACAGTACATATGAAATGCATCTGCTAACTTGACGTCATGTTAGTAATCTTCAGTGCCTTCTATGTTAGGTATGACCACAGCTTCTTCTTCTTCTTCTTCTACTACTACTACTACTACTACTACTACTACTACTACTACTACTACTACTACTACTACTACTACTACTACCACTTCTCCCACACCTGTGGGCTCGCGGGTGCGAACGGTGTCGCACATGTGAACTTGGCCCTGTTTAATGGATGGATGCCCTTCCTGACGCCAACCCTATGTGGAGGGATGTAATCACTATTGAGTGTTTCTGTGATGGTTGATAGTGTTTTATGTTTTGAATATGAAAGGGAGAGTGCTGAGACAAATACAAACACCCCGAGCCGGAAGAATTAATCAGACTCGATTAAAATCCCCTACCTGGCCGGGAATCGAACTCGGGACCCTCTGAACCGAAGGACTCGAAGCTGACCATTCAGCCAAGGAGTCGGACAACATATGCTTCAAAATTGAAATGGGGAACCATGGGTGACCAGGAGTATGATTTTAACCTACGAATCTTCTCAGTTGTGCTCGCTGGGTTGAGTAATCATATCATGATTTAAATCCTCCATGGCGACATCAAGAATTGAACTCGATTCAACGAGGTGGGAAGCTACTATGACCACAGCGGAAGTAATTTGGAAGTAATGTCGCAGATATATCATCTAGCTTACAGTAGTTGAAGGAACGAAGTAGAAAGCTAAAACTTTACCATTAATTTTTGCTTATGGGTAAGTTCAGGACTATTAGTCATTCAAAATTCTGATTTAGGCAGCCTAAATATGCACTAAAACGTTAAAATATGCACTGAAAATAGGTACTGTCAAAATTTGTATAAACTTGTATTAACGTTTCCCTCTTCTTCTGCTGGGCTGAGTAGCTCAGATGGTTGAGGCGCTGGCCCTCTGACTCCAACTTGGCAGGTTCGGTCCTGGCTCAGCCCTATGGTGTTTGAAGGTGCTCAAATACGTTAACCTCATGTCGGTAGATTTACTGGCACGTTAAAGAACTCCTGCGGGACAAAATTCCGGCACCTCGGTGTCTCCGAAAACCGTAAGAAGTAGTTAGTGGGACATAAAAGCAATAACATTATTATTCCTCTTCCTCTTCTTCCCCTTTTCCCACACCCGGGTGGGCTGTGGTGCACACGTGGACTTGCCTCTGCTTTAAAGTTCCATATTACGTGCTTGGATCATGGACCGCAACGTGTTGCCGAATATATTAGAGCTAAGATTCCACAAGTAGATAGTTTGTAATAATTTTATTTCTTTTACGTCCCGCTAAATGCATTTTTATGGTTTTCGGAGGTGAAGAGATGAATTTCAACAACAAAAGAGGTTTTTCTAAAAGTCCAATAGTGAGTACTACTATCTTACAAACAGCAATAGCCAGAGATACCACTGTCCACGGAACCAGTGTTAAAGAGGTGGGGAACATGGATAGAAGCAGTTAACTATAATTCTAGGCTATAGAAACTCTTGTAGATACTTTTGATCCTGAAAGTGCTTTATCTATTTCTGAATCACAATCTGCCTTTAGTGACTCCAAAGTGGTCTTCTCAATTGCCTATATTAGTGGCAACTTGAGCTGGCTTCCAGACAGCATCAAACGTCTAGAAACATCATGACCGCCACTGAAGGATTCTATTGCTGTCATAGAGGATGTTTTGAAAAACAAAGTGCTGTGCATTGGGTAACTGGTGCAAGTGTGGTGAGTAAACTTCAAAAAAATGTTGAAAAGAAATCCTGGTTATGCAACATTTCACAGCGCGTGCCGAATTATATATGTAGATTATGTTGATCCACCCGAGGTCATTTCTCCAGCAAAAGTTCCTCTCCTAAAATTTGCCCTAGTTATATCATGTGACGTTGAAAGATCTTTCTCTGCATATAAGAACACCCAGAGTGACAAACGTCTTTCAATTAACCCAGAGAACATTGAAAAATACATCATTGTTCACTGTGCGACAAAATGTAATATAAAGCGTGTTTTGTGTGTTGTAACTGGGAGAATGGTAAGTTTATATCAAATATGTGTTATTAAATATTTTAACAATTCTACATATTTTGGTGCCTTTGGTTACATATTTATGAACATATTTTACCACTTACCACTGCAAAGAAATTCCAGCTCTAATCATGTGAGTGTTAAAAGTAAAACCAAACCTTAATAAAATTTATGTTAATCAAACCGAAATATGCAGAAAGTCAGATCAACTTCCAGTGGTAGATTGAAAATGAAAATCCACAGCCTGTTTTCAGTCATTCGACCGGATCAGGAATGGAATGAATGGAGCCCCCATCTAGCGGCGAGGATAGGAATTGTGCTGGCTGCCGAAGCCTGTCGCACTCCTCTGGGGCAATGATTAGTGAGTGAAAGATGAAATGAAATGATATTGGAGAGTGTTGCTGGAATGAAATATGATAGGGAAATCCGGAGTACCCGGAGAAAAACCTGTCCCACCTCCGCTTTGTCCAGCACAAACCTCACATGGAGTGACTGGGATTTGAACCACGGAACCCAGCGGTGAGAGGCCGACGCGCTGCCGCCTGAGCCACGGAGGCTCAGTGGTAGGTTATTATACCTAATTTACAGAAGGAGTTTTCAGATGAATTAATATCCACAGATAATAGAGTACTGTTTTGTGGAACATGCGAGACAAATGCAGGAAGTGAGAAAATATGGCATGTAGTTCAGCACATAAACACAGCAAAGCATAAAGAAAATTTGACCAGAAAATTCGCAAATAAAAGGCCTGTTTAAAAACAATTAATAGGGCGTTTAGATAGTACGGTTAGTCAATTTTCACATGAGTTGTGCGAAGCACATTCAGCTGCTGATATTTCATTATGGAAACTTAATAATCCCAAATGAGAAGATTATCTTGTCAAATACACTCAGCACCATGTGTCTGAAGGAAGTACGTTGCAAAAATGTTATGTAGGATGTTGTTACAATAACGTAATATCGTATTTACAAAATAAACTAGCAGATCAGTTCGTGTGGTTGTCTGTTGATGAAAGCACTGATTCCAAGGGCCACTTTATTGCTAATGTAATTGTCGATGCCTTAAATAAGGAACAAAAGACCATACCTCATCTTCTTAATTGTGTGAATTACCGGCCATTAACAATCTAACTGTGACGCAGTGTGTGATGGACTTCTAGAAATTATTATGGCCTCTGGCACTTAAGTACGACAGTCTACTTTTATTTGTTACAGGTGCGAGTAAGTATGTGGTAAAATCAGGACAGACACTGAAAGGTATTTTTCTAACTTAATTCATACACAGTAACATATTTAGCACAGGCTCTGCATAGCATTTGTGAGGCAATACCCTATTCTTTCCCATTGATAGATCGATTCGTAGGCTTTGCAAAGACAATGTTTGTTAAATCACCTTCGAGGGTCCAGTTGTTTAGATCAACAACACCTAATCCTACCTCCTCCTACGCCAGTGCTTACTCGATGGGAAGCATGGCTGGAAGCAGCACATACAATCAGTCAAATCGGTTTTTAATTTATTGGATTCTGATGATGCCGCATGAGTAGGAACAGTTTAAAATATTCTACCGGGCAGTGAATTAGAAGATAATCTTGTTTTCATATCTGCCCAGTTTTCTTACTTACCAACAGCGTGTGGAAACTGTAGGAATTCCCTTAAACGAATCACTAACCATTTTTTAAGGAACAATATGCAACCTGAGTGGTGTTCCTCGTGAAAAATAAAGTAAACACCAAATCAAACCCCACGGCACTACAGCCCTTGAAGGGCCTAGGCCTACCAAGCGACCGCTGCTCAATCCAAAGGCCTGCGGATTACGAGGTGTCGTGTGGTCAGCACGACGAATCCTCTCGTTATTCTTGGCTTTCTAGATCGGGACCGCTATCTCACCATCAGATAGCTCCTCAATTCTAATCACGTAGGCTGAGTGGACCTCGAACCAGCCCTCAGGTCCAGGTAAAAACCCCGGACCTCGCCGGAAATCGAACCCGGGGCCTCCAGGTAAGAGGCAGGGACGCTACCCCTACACTGCGGGGCCGGTCTAGAAATATAAAGTGAACAAGATAATTTCAAAAAATCCTGGTTATAAGCAAGTCCGCGACATTGGAAACATTCTTGAAGGAAAACCCTCTGTCACGCCAAGAGACTCACCCCTTTCTTTCTTAATCCATTTACCCTCCAGGGTTGGCTTTTCCCTGGGACTCAGCGAGGGATGCCACCTCTACCGCCTCAAGGCCAGTATCCTGGAGCGTGAGACTTTGGGTCGGGGGATACAACTGAATATGATGACCGGTACCTCGCCCAGGCTGTCTCACCTGCTATACTGAACTGGGGCCTAGTGGGGGATGGGAAGATTGGAAGGGATAGACAAGGAAGAGGGAAGGGAGTGGCCGTGGCTTTAAGGTAGGTACCATTCCGGCCTTTACCTGGAGGAGAAATGGGAAAACACGGAAAACCACTTCGAGGATGGCTGAGGTGTGAATTGAACCCCTCTCCACTCAGTTGACCTCCTGAGACTGAGTGGACCCCGTTCCAGCCCATGTACCACTTTTCAAATTTCGTGGCAGAGCCGGGAATCGGGGTGGGGGGGAGCTAATCAGACTAACTACTACACCACAGAGGCGGACCTCACCCCTCTCCGTGGAGCAAATAAACCCCAGTAACCTCCTGTAACGTGGATAGAAGTGTCTGGCGGGACAATAGACGAAGCTTTTCAACGGAAATCTTGTGCAAAGTGATGGTCGGGAACTGCAATTCATCAGTGAACACTGGCAACGGGATCACTTCTGCTTCAGCCTCTAAGAAATCTTCTGCTCTTTCTTCTGTCGCTTTTCCCATACGTTGGTGGTTTCACGGGTGCGAACTGTGTTGCACATGTGGATTTAGACTTGATTTACGGCTGGATGCCCTTCCTTTATGTGGAGCGATGTATTCACTACTGCGTTTTGCTGTGGTGGTTAGTAGTGTGTTGTGTGAATATGAAGAGGAATGTGTTTGGATGAACACCCCGTCCCCGTTTCAGAGGAATTAACCAGACGCAATTCCCCAATCGATAACGAACCCGCGGTCCACTGAACCGACCAGTCAGCCAAGGAGCCGGATTCCAGCCTCTAATTACTAACTTGTCTTTTCTACTGTCAAGGGATTTTAATTCCTTCAGTTCAATAGTACATATTTATTGGCATATTTTAAGTTTTTAAGGGCATATTTTGTGGCTTTTCAGGGCATGAACTTTCGGGCCCTACTTAATAACGCAGATTGTGTGTGAAAACGTGTATGACCCTGAGAATGAGTCATGGAGTCAGTGCATCCTGCGTTACTTAGTTTAAAATGCTGTTTAGACAATCTTCAGGATTATGATGCACTACTCAACCATTATGCAGTCATTTCTTAAATGTTATGGCGCATAAGAATAAAAGTTCCGCCAATTAACAGTACTAATGAGGTTGAAGGAGGGCGCTGACGGCAGTACCGCACACACGACGCACGCTACCCGCCCCTTTAGCTCCAGACTCGCGCTTTTCCTCTGGCTTGTTATTTTTTGATATTTTTCTAGAGCAGGCTAGCAAGCAAGCAGGAGCAGCATCAGCAGCAGCAGGGCAGGGCAGGGGCTTGAGCATGTGGATGCTGTGCTAGCTTCTCCCAGGAGAGATGAGGGGGAGGGGGGGCTGGCGCCAGACGAGACGGGGTCGGCAAATGTCTGGAGCACAGCGACGCTAAGGAGAAGAGGAAGAAGTAAGAGAAAGAGGCGAAGACAGTTTTAAGTATTGTAAAGAGATGGTGAAAAGTTTCTGAGGAAGAGAGAGGAATGACGTGCGGTGCACTAGGATATTGCAGTTCCCACCTAGAAACGTACAACTGTCATGTTATGACATAACAGCACACGGTCAACATAGAAGGCAATTACTTCTCTTTGTACCATTCATTTACTCATTGTGGCATTTTATTCCTTAGGGAGCAGAACTCTCTCAATGGGGCTAACTGGATGTAGAAGACGGCCTTCCTCAACTATTGGGATCTTGACGCACGCTGGGAGGTGTAGACCCTTACCATCACTCAGGCACTCAATTAATTCACATTAGAGAGAGAATTATATCCATTTATTCGAGACAATGTGTCCCCCTAGAATTAAAAAAGAGTCTAATTAAAATTTGGCTTGTGGTCACAACAACCACGCAGTCAGCCAAAAAGTGCACATTAAAAAACTAAACAATCATGACATATTCCTGAAAAAACCCGCAGGCAAGTTCTAAATGGAGTATACTTATGAAAATACGTTTTAAAACAAATGTCTTCACTGAACTATTTGAACTATTTCGTAACAGGAACTCGAGTCAATTTAATATTTGAAAGGCAAAAAGAAACTACTGTAAACAACGTGAATTACATTTTCATGTCACAATTTCTTAAAAATTCGGCTAAATTTCTATAGACCTTATGACTGAATGAAGAAAGTAGACCAGGTGCACCTGTACGAAACGGAGTTCCTATTTTTAGTTTTACGATTCCCGGTAACGCTGGCAAGCCGGAATTTCGTCCACAGGAATTCCTTTACGTGCCGGTATATTTGCCGTGACGCATTTAAGCACCTTTAAATAACCACCGGACTACGCTGGAATTGCACCTGCGAAAGTGGGCTCAGAAAAACCAGCGCTTCTACTGTCCAAGCCTTTCAGCCCGGCTTTATCAGTTTTTTAATGAGACTGGCAGTGCATTGTGTATAAATGCTATGTGATTAAAATCTTCACATAGGGGATCGTATTCACACCTTGCTCTTAGAAGTTGTAATGGAAGGAAAGAGAGCGTAAAGACAGGCAACAGAGGAGTTGTTATTGTTAACAGAGGCGAATTCGCATTTCTGTACTGTCATTGAATCTCCCTGACATCGCCAAAGTTGTGAAGTAGAGTACTCACAGGATAAGTCTGGTTTACAATCTTCGACAGTTTTAGCCTCCTACTTCACAGCAACGGTGATAGAGAAACAAACTTTTGTTAAACGTCCCTTCAGCTACTGCTCCTGAGAGACGCCGGAGTACCGGAATTTTATCCTAAAAAGAGGTTCTTCAACGGGCGAGTACTATACGTCTACACGTCTACTTATATTAATTACTATACTGTCCCAAATGTCTACTTACTGTGACGACCTTCAGTCTCGCAACCTTGAACACACAAGGTGAGCACCTAACAAACTGCTCTACTCAGCCGAACATTGGTGATCCATTTTAGTTAGTTAGCTCGATTCTTGTTTATTATTGTGACCTTTCACCAGAGAACTCTAAACTCTACTGGCATACAGTACTAGGATGCCTCGGATGTCCGCCTCCGTAGCGTAACGGTTAATGTTATTAGCTGCCGTCCTCGGGGGCCCGGGTTCGATTCCCGGTGCTGCCAGAAATTTAAGAATGGCAGGAGGGCTGGTATGTGGTTCAAATTGTACACGCAGCTCACCTCCAATAGGGGTGTGTCTGAAAAGAGCTGCACCACCTCGGGATGAGGACACGAGTTTACTTTATGCCTCGGACATTAAGAGGACCAGACGTTTTCACGGTGGGCATGCCGAACACTCATTAATGATCAGGTATAAAAAAAAAGAAAAATGTGTGTCTATTGCGTGGGAAACAGTGTGTTATTGTGGTGGAGAATAGTGTTGTGCTTGAGTTGTAGGGATGTTGGAGGCAGCACAGATACCCAGTCTTCAAGCCAAAGGAATTAATCAGTTACAATCTCCGACCCGGCCCGAATTTGAACTTGCGCCCTCTAAACCGCAGGCCACTACGCTGACCATTCAGGCAAGTGGCCGGTCAAATTAAACTCGTCTCCCTGTCCCGAGGTAGTGCAGCTCATTTTAGGAGCGTATACAGGGTGTAGTCCGCCTCTGTGGTGTAGTGGTTAGTGTGATTAGCTGCCACCCCCAGAGGCCCGGGTTCGATTCCCGGCTCTGCCACGAAATTTGAAAAGTGATACGAGGGCTGGAACGGGATCCACTCAGCCACGCGAGGTCAACTGAGTAGAGGTGGGTTCGATTACCATCTCAGCCATCCTGGAAGTGGTTTTCCGTGGTTTCTCACTTCTCCTTCAGGCAAATGTAGGGATGGTACCTAAGCTAAGGCCACGGCCGCTTCCTTCCCTATCCTTTCCATCTTCCCATCCCCCACCAAGGCCCATGTTCAGCATAGAATGTGAGGACGCCTGGGCGAGGTACTGGTCATTCCCCCCCGTTGTATCCCCGACCCAATGTCTCACGCTCCAGGACACTGCCTTTGAGGCGGTAGAGGTGGGATCCATCACTGAGTCCGAGGGAAAAACCAACCCTGAAGGGTAAACATATTAAGAAGATACAGGGTGTATCAGAACTATACCGACAAAAACAAAATCAGGGATGCTCTTTGAGTTATGTTAAGAACGATGGTGCAATCGGATTGGTGTAGGAAATTCTTCTTTTTGAGAAAATGTGCTTACTTTATTACTTCCGGGCGCGCTATTCAAATTGACGAACTCGCCGTATTTGCTGTGTCAAAGCACAAGCCGCTGCCTTGCTTTAGGGAAGAGAAGGGCAGGGAGGGGAAGTGGATGATGGATGATGATGGAGACAGAGATAATGCTCTGTGAGTATGCACAAGTTTCCTGGTTTGACTCAAACGGGATTATCCTTGTCTGTTACAGGCAATATCCACAGCTCCTTTATTGAAATGTTGTATGGTTTTTAGTACCGGGAGTGTCCGAGGACAAGTTCGGCTCGCCAGATGATTTGACTCCCGAAGGCGACCTGCACGTCATGATGAGGATGAAATGATGATGAAGACGACACATACACCCAGCCCCCGTGTCAGCGAAATTAACCAATTATGGTTAAAAATCCTGACCCTGCCGGGAATCGAACCCGGGACCCCTGTGACCAAAGGACAGCACGCTAACCATTTAGCTACGGAGCCGGACAGTTCCTTTATTAAACAGCGATAACCGCACACACAATACAAGAACACGCTGTAATTAAGTCACACTTGTCAGCCAAGGAGTGCGCCAGATCGTTTCAGCTCTCGTCCGTTGGTCGCTGTAAAGTTCTTTATCATTTAAAGTACTCGAAGATGCAAGGCTGCCACCCCATGAGCGTGTATTCCTTCACTCAAAACATTGTAAATGGAATGAAATACTGAACGAAGGAAAAAATATGCCCAATGATTTGACTACAGTAGATGTTTAATATGGTAGCCTCCGTGGCTCAGGCGGCAGCGCGCTTGCCTCTCACCGCTGGGTTCCGTGGTTCAAATCCCAGTCAGTACATGTGAGATTTGTGCTGGACAGAGCGGAGGCGGAACAGGTTTTTCTCCGAGTACTCCGGTTTTCCCTGTCAAATTTCATTCCAGCAACACTCTCCAATACCATTTCATTTCATCTGTCAGTCATTAATCATTGCTCCAGAGGAGTGCGACAGGCTTCGGCAGCCGGCACAATTCCTATCCTCGCCGCTAGATGGGGGCTTCACGCATTCCATTCCTGACCCGGTCGAATGACTGGCAACAGGCTGTGGATTTTCATTTTTATTTTCAGATGTCCAATATGCCCCCCTCCTACTTCGATGCACAGTTCGCAACGGTGTAGTAGTGGCCTCTGGACTCTGTGTGGTGTGTCGCACATTAACTCTGTCTCCCACTTCTCACTTACCCTCCCTTCCCTTCTTTGACCCACAGCAATAGGCAACGGCTTGCTCTCTGGTATAGCAAATACAGCAAGTTCGTCAATTTGAATCGCGCACCCGGAAGTGACAAAGTATCTCATTTTCTCGAAAATAACATTTTTCTCCGCCAATCCGACTGCGCCATCGTTCATAATATAACACGAAGAGCATCTCTGATGTTTTTGTCGGTATAGTTATGATACACTCTGTATTTCAGTTTGAACTCATAACAATATAACACACTCATGCGGATACCACGACACAAACTATCAAACAACATGTAAATTAAAGATATGAAAAGTAAAAACCTCGACATAAAAAACAACAACAAGAAAACCATTGTCATACAGTGTTGGAAGGGATATTCAAAATCTCCTGAATCACACGATGTAATGGCTTGAAGGATTTCTTCATTTTCACAGATACTGTAATGAACGATTTGTTTCTTGCGAAATAGCCTATATTTTGAAGTTATGGATTGTGATATTTGTGACCGTGCTCGAGGTTTGCTTCCCAGCTTCGAGAGACTGGAATGCGGTTAATTCAGTCTTATGAAAAGAATAGATCCGATCTTATCCAAAAGGTATCTGCTCCCATCCTGGCAGCAGTGGGCCACCGTTCCCTGCAGTCCAGGAGCAAAATCTTTCTGTATTATTATTTTACACACAATATGTCGAAGGAAACTCAGTGTAAATTTCATAATATCACATCTCTCTTTTTGTCAATATGGTCAGTATAGCGGTTTTTGTTCAGTGGGCCCGAGGTTCTATTCCCGCCGAGACGAGGATTTTAGCCACGTTTGGTTAATTCCTCTGGCCCAGTCATAACAGTTAACTTATTCAATATGTAGCGCTGACCCCAAGTAATTGGGGAAAGTCAGGAAAGAAGAAGTAATAATGATATTTGCTTTACGTCCCACTAACTAATTTTTTACGGTTTTCGAAGACGCCGAGGTGCCGGAATTTTGTCCCGCATGAGATCTTTTATGTGCCAGTAAATCTACCGACACGAGGCTAACGTATTTGAGCACCTTCAAATACCACCGGACTGAACCAGGATCAAACCTGCTAATTTGGGGTTAGAAGGCCAGCGCCTCAACCGACTGTGTCACTCAGCCAAGCAGAAGAGGAGGAAGAAGAAGAAGAATCATATCCCTCTTCATGAGTAACTATCAGGGGCTGAAGAATTGCTTCACACGTCTCACTATCCAGTCCCGGTGAAAAAGACACCTGTGGAAAGCGGAACTTCTCTTATAATTACATGTCCCACGCAGATTTCACTTACTAATTAAACATCAATAAAATGTGCTTGGAACAACCTGTTCACAAATTTCTACTTCTGAATATTGCACACGAAAGTACTCTTCAAAACTTCATAGCAGTCCAAACGTGTGTTCAGACTAACAAAAATAATCCAAGTGAATATTTATTTGCGGGCAGTATTTACGACCAATGTTTTTACGTTAATGCAGTGTAAACATTTTGACGAGCTGCTTTTATGGAAGTATGTTTGTAAACTAAATGTTGACGAACAATTGATGTTCCATAGCGGAAAAGAAACAAATAAGTGTTTGCAGTCTATTTCGAAATGTTACGATAGCAGTGCTCTACAATTTACGATTAAAGGCAACAACACTCTGGCTATGATCATGTTATCAACAATCAAGTAAAACTACAAGCCCATGGAGCAACGCATTTTTGTTTCTTAGAAATTGACGTGGTTTATTAATGTTAGTCTCGGACGAGAATGTTTCCACTAAGTAGCCTACGGTCAATTTAATCAATTATCAAATGTGATTTTTGGAGTAGATTAATGAAGTAATACCACTTTTAAATGGACATTAATAAGTTTAAATGTTCAAGAAATATTACGTTACAAACATTTAGAAGTGCGGAAAATGATAAAATTACCGTTGTCAAATATAAAGTTGTTATTAATATTATTTGCTTATCATCCCTCCAATTGCTGTAGATTTTATGAAGTGCCAGTTTGTCGGCATACTGTCTCTGAAAGCTAACGACATGGAGTTGTATTTAAAGACCCACAAATGCCTCTAACATATCACGATAGGAAGAGAAAGACAGTGGGTCCCAGATTTGATTTCCTGTCGCGTTGGGGATATTAGACGTGTCTGGTTAATTCCTCTTGCTCGGGGACTGGGTGTTTGTGTTTGTCTTAAGACACACCTCTTCATTTACTGGCAGCTCTCTACATTGCCAACAGCTACAGAAACATGCAATGGTAGAACATATCCCTCCCATAACGTTGGCTTCAGGAAGGACATCCGGTTGCAAAACGCACAGCTCGCCCTCCGTGACCCATCCAGGCTGTGGGAAGAGCGTCAGAAGAAGAGGAAGGATAATATATACAATTCGTAGATTACACAGAACATCAAGAAATACATTCAATAGTGTTGTGGGTAATAATTTTTCAGGAGCACCTAAATGAGTGTGGTGCAATGTACTGGGAGTAATCGAATGAAGGTGAATGGGGACTTAAGCTGGAATATCCGATATAGTACTGGAAGCTCTCTGAAATAATTTAAGTGGTCAGGAAGTTAGGATGAATATCCGACACAGTACTGGAAGCTCTCTGAAATAATTTAAGTGGTCAGGAAGTTAGGATGAATATCCGACACAGTACTGGAAGCTCTCTGAAATAATTTAAGTGGTCAGGAAGTTAGGATGAATATCCGACACAGTACTGGAAGCTCTCTGAAATAATTTAAGTGGTCAGGAAGTTAGGATGAATATCCGACATAGTACTGGAAGTTCTCTGAAATAATTTAAGTGGTTAGGGAGTTAGGATGAATATCCGACATAGTACTGGAAGCTCTCTGAAATAATTTAAATGGTCAGGAAGTTAGGATGAATATCCGACACAGTACTGGAAGCTCTCTGAAATAATTTAAGTGGTCAGGAAGTTAGGATGAATATCCGACACAGTACTGGAAGCTCTCTGAAATAATTTAAGTGGTCAGGAAGTTAGGATGAATATCCGACACAGTACTGGAAGCTCTCTGAAATAATTTAAGTGGTCAGGAAGTTAGGATGAATATCCGACATAGTACTGGAAGTTCTCTGAAATAATTTAAGTGGTTAGGGAGTTAGGATGAATATCCGACATAGTACTGGAAGCTCTCTGAAATAATTTAAATGGTCAGGAAGTTAGGATGAATATCCGACATAGTACTGGAAGTTCTCTGAAATAATTTAAGTGGTCAGGGCGTTAGGATGGAACTGAGGCTAGGCCTGTTGTAATTTGATAGATGTTGCAATGACTTGCGCAAACCAGATTGTTTCGGGTAACACACCATAAGGTTCCTGGAGCCAGTGCATGACGTGAATGGTCAAGGATACTATTACTTAGCAGAATCATATATACGTACGTCAAGAAACAAATCATCATTCACTCTCTGAATTTCAATACGAAGGCTATAAATAGCATTATGTAGCTCATGTTGCATGTTCTTTAGATTTACCTATCAGTTATTTCATCTGAAATGTTTAGTGGCAAATCATGCTTTTTAAATTTGAAAGTACAAGGGTGATAGCCAAGTGGCATTGTCACTGGTTTCACACCAATGTGGCCGCGATTTTAATCCCGGCCAGTGTATGTGGGATTTTTGAAACGGAAGTTCACATCAGTGTGGTTTGGATTCCACGTAAAACTGAAAGTTCCGTGACTTTGATCACTAGATCAAGAGTCACGTAACAATGCAAGCTTTTTAAAATTTACAAGCCGACCTCAGTGGAACAATCGGTTATCCATTGCACTGCTGCTCCCAAGAAAGCAGGTTTGGTCCGGGTTGGGTTTTGTAGCATTTGAGGTCATATACTGTAAATGTGATAACTCAGTAACGGTGGCTTCTACGCCATTCAAAAACACCTGCCGCATAAAATAACAACGCCCCGGTGTCTCTTAAAAGTATATAACAATTGAAGGGACGTTCATCAAAACATTATTTATTATTTAAATTTACAACTATGACGAACGTTCCTAGCTAATTGATATACCTATCAACAAGCAGCGGACCTCGGTTAACGTTACATGTCAGAATTAAACAAATAACCGTGGCACAACAGTCTATTATGGGTCTCTGCCTGCCCAGGCAGATGGCTTGTAGTTATTAAGAGTATACTGTGATCGGCGTGACGACAATATCAGCCGTATTACTTCGCTTTCGTGACCATGTCCACTGCTTCTTGTGTCAGATAGCTCCTCAGATGAACTCAGGATATTGAGTGAACAACGTTACAGCCCTCAGTCAAGAACTAAAATTCTTGGACTGCCCGGGAGTCGAACCTGGCGGCCTCCGGGTAGGAGGCAAGCACTCCTACCCCTTCACGATGGGGCTGCCCGGAAGTAAAATTTACCTGTGTGCACGTCAGTAATAAGAGTTAGCCGTAGATAAAATGGGAAGTACACAAAACTAGCCATCGTAACAAATACAACCACGGAACTTGTATACTTATTTACGTTTCTTTGGTTTTCGTTGTTGTTCTCGCTTGCTCTGAGTTACAGACAGTGGAGGCTCTTGTCCTGTGTACTTAGTTTGGGTGAGAGATATCTAATAGACTGAACGATTGTGTTGTCTGTAGTAGTGAGTATGCAATTTGAATTGGTATAGAAATGGAAAAGGGCAAATATCCCTCGGGTGCAAATAAGAACTCATTCCGCTGACAGTCAACATAGATGTGGACAATCCTGTGAGTAAAACTCACACATTAGGGTTAAATGCATGGATACAGGGATTAGAATAAGGGGGTTCTAGAACATATTGCAATGCTGTTTCATTCTCTCCAAATGAGCAGTATCAAAAGACCTTAAGCTTTTCAATAACCGTACGTTTTGAACACCCAACTCTTCTCGGGGCTGACATCATATGAGACAAAGAAAAGGAATGTCGAAGTCGTTTCCTTCTTTCATCATTTATTTTCTTTGCCATTTCTTTCTTCATATCGATCGATCACTTGGCTGATCTTCTTCTTTTTCTTCAAAACCTTGTGAGGACGCGGGTGCGAACTCTGTCGCACATGTGGATTTGGCCCTTTTTACGTCCGAATGCCCTTCCTGACGCCAATCCTATACGGAGAGATGTAATCACTATTGCTTGTTCCTGTAGTGGTTGGTAGTGTAGTGTATTATGTGAATATGAAGAGGCGAGTGTTGGAACAAACACGAACAACCATTTCCCGAGCCAGAAGAATTGATCACACGCCTTTAAAATCCCCGACCCGGCCGGGAATCGAACCTGGTACCCTCTGAATCGAAGGCCTCAATGCTGACCATTCAGCCAACGAGTCGGACGACTTGACCTTGTGTCCCAATCAGTTGTTATTTCAACCTGCCTTCGTTGCGGATTTATGCCATGTTCATGCACTTTCCATACGGTCAGTTGTATCCGTGTCTTCCCACACCCCTTTCCCCTTGCGCACAGACTGTGAAGGATGACATTGAGACTATAGAGTAAAATCACTGAAAACTTACAATAGTCACCGCCTACTGAACCATTTCAACATCTGTATGCAACTTCGATGTTTTAGCAGTTTGAAAACACTGAATACTCGAGATATACGTATTTATACGAGACTCATTATGATTACTATTCGAATGGGTTGAGGGTTTGGTGCTGTGTGCCACTGTTATATTACCGCAAATACATTACAAGTCCACAAGTTCTTCACAGGCGAGAACGTGCTAAGTAGTGCAGTCCTTCCTTTTTCTTTCTTTCTTAACACGAACTGCTATGTGATCGTTTTACATGATCACCATTTTTTCACCGTTATAATGCCGTTGAATTTTAAATAACTGTTGAGGTTATTTCCAAAATGGCGTATGATTATTATGATTATTATTATTATTATTATTATTATTATTATTATTATTATTATTATTATTATCATCATCATCATCATCATCTGTTTACCCTCCAGGGTCGGTTTTTCCCTCGGACACAGCGAGGGATCCCACCTCTACCGCCTCAAGGGCAGTGTCCTGGAGCTTCAGACTCTTGGTCGGGGATACAACTGGGGAGAATGACCAGTACCTCGCCCAGGCGGCCTCACCTGCTATGCTGAACAGGGGCCCTGTGGAGGGATGGGAAGATTGGAAGGGATAGGCAAGGAAGAGGGAAGGAAGCGGCCGTGGCCTTAAGTTAGGTACCATCCCGGCATTCGCCTGGAGGAGAAGTGGGAAACCACGGAAAACCACTTCCAGGATGGCTGAGGTGGGAATCGAACCCACCTCTACTCAGTTGACCTCCCGAGGCTGAGTGGACCCCGTTCCGGCCCTCATACCACTTTTCAAATTTCGTGGCAGAGCCGGGAATCGAACCCGGGCCCCTGGGGGTGGCAGCTAATCACGCTAACCACTACACCACAGAAGCGGACATTATTATTATTATTATTATTATTATTATTATTATTATTATTATTCTTTCCGATAAGGCCTGCTAAGGACCACGTTCCAATTTCAATTCAGTTCTTCATACTATGTTGTTTTCTCTTCCGCTCCTTCCAATATTCTTTCATCCTTTCACTATGCTGTTTCCTTCTGTCCTCGGACCACTTCGCACCAGGCTTCTTGTTCAATTTTCCTTGGAATCCTTCCATACATACTACCCTCTTTCTAAAAATTTCTCTGTCCATAATATCTTCTTCTCTTATATTATTTCTTTCTAAATCTTTCTTTACTTCTTGAATCCAGCTAGTTGTTGCGTTTTTGTCCCAAAGGTACTAGAAAATCCTTTTTGTTAATCTGGAATCATCCATTCTGCAAATATGTCCGAAAAATTGCAATCTCCTTTTTCTTATGGTTTCTGTTATGTTTTCTATGTTCCTGTATATTTCATTATTAGATCCTAATTTCCACACTTCTGTTGTTTTCACAGGGCCTAAGATTTTTCTCATGATTCTCCTTTCTAGTACCTCAAGTTTATCTAATCTATAGATTAGTACCAGACATTCCCCTGCATATAAGCATTCCGGTTTCACCACTGTAGTGTAGTGCCATATTTTAAGATTTCAGATATACATTTTTTGTTATAAAAATTCTTTGTGATACCATATGCTCTTTCCATCTTGTGTACCCTTTCTTCTACTGCAGATTTGTCTAAACCATTTTATTGAATTATTTCTCCCAGATATTTTGAATTTCGTTACTCTTTCTAATGGACCAATATCTGTTGCCAAAAATTTTGGAGCATTCTTGATGTTTGTAATAAATTTTGTTTTTTTCTACGGAGATTCTCAAACCTGTCTTGTTGGCTATTTCTTCCAAGAGATTGATTTGTGTTGTTGCACTTGTTAGGTTTTCTGACAATATAGCGAAATCGTCTGCAAATGCTAGGCAATTTATTTCAATGACTTTGTTTTTTCTCCCCAAAGTTACCGGCAAGCTTTACGTTCCAAATTCTTACAATTTTCTCTAGAACACAGTTGAATAGAAGGGGGTGACCTCTGTATTTAACTTAATAGGTTTGGATATCTCACCCATAAATTTCACCTTTGAAACTGATTATTATTATTATTATTATTATTATTATTATTATTATTATTATTATTATTATTATTATTATCCGACACCTTGGCAGAATGGTCAGTGTTTGGACCTTCGGTTCAAAGCGTCCCGCATTCGATTCCAGGCCGGGTCGGGGATTCTAATCGCGTCTTATGGATTCTTCTGGTCGTGGATTGGGTGTTTGTGTTTGTCCCAACATTCTCTTCTTCATATTCAGACAACATACCACACTACCAACCACCACAGAAACACGCAATAGTGATGACATCCCTCCACATAGGGTTGGCGTCAGGAAAGTCATCCGGCCGTAAAACAGGGCCATATCCATATGTGCGACACAGTCACACCCGCAATCCCACAGGTGTGGGAAAAGCGGCAGAATAATAGTAATAGTAATAGTAATAGTAATAGTAATAATAATAATAATAATAATAGTAAAAGCATAAATCATAAGAATAAACTTCATGTTGTAACTGCACAACCGTGTTACAGATTTAATTCAGTATTTATTATTATTATTATTATTATTATTATTATTATTATTATTATTATTATTATTATTAACTGACCCGATTCATTAGATTTTATATTCTGATTTTCATCATTTAGACTGTAATATAATTAGGTATCACGCATATTACGTCATTTAATCATAGGATAAGGGAATTTTGTTTGTAATTACTCTGTACATAAATAAGTGAGATTTTTTGATTTGAGGTGGTCATGCTATGACTTGTAACTGTGGGTAGGTCAGCTGACATGATATTTTGCAACCGAGGCTATTTTTAACCGGGGCTGTATTAGGCAAGTAAATTTTCCGCTGATACATTTTTCTAGTCATCGTTTGTATGCGCGGGGAAACTATTAAGACACATGACTACTTTTGTATAGTGCGTGGCCACGTGGTTTCGATCGAGTTTCTGTATTCGCGAGCTACCATGTGTCGGTGTGGAAGGGATGACGGAGTGGAAGGGATCAGAGTGATCATCACGAATTTTTATAAGCCGATTTAAGGATAGTTGTGCCGTCTAAGAGTGGTGGTCAGAGCTAAGAGGTGGTCTAAAAATCATCGAAGAGGTGTGAGAGTGGTGGTCTGATCTGAGTAGAGACTTGTACTGGGCCGATAGTGAAGCAGCAGCATCTAATTGCGAGGTAGAACTTTGCAATGTAAGTTTATTTCAGTAGATTTACCACAGATTTAAAGCCGTGGTCGACAGAGGTATAGGAAATATCGAATTTAACCGATATATGCAGTTAACAGTCGGCATGGTACTTCGAATTCTTTATTGAATTCTACTATGCATTTCGCGAACTTTGTTCGAGAATTGAATCTAACGTAGATAGAGCTAACATCGCATAGAACTGTTGTATTTATTTCAACAGTCTCTATATTAGCTATCAGGACGTGTGAAGCTAGACAGTATGCCTGGGTATTACAGGTTCTTTCAGTAAAGTTTTCCAATTTTTAACAATAAATATTGAGTTGACGTAACCGCATAGGAGCTTACTACACTCGGACAGGGAACGTAGGTCAACTCCAGGTTACATAAGAAGATAACAGCAGACAGCATCCGACTTCAACCCAATGGTTTTTCCAGGAATTTCAAGTTCAACAGTGGTGTGTGCAGACATTAGGTAATTACAGCATGGCACATGTTATGCATAAATAACATGAAGAAGAATGTAATCAGCGGCGATATCATAGTTCAATTCAAGTACATGCTAATAGCTTTCTTTAGATCAACTTTTCTGTATATGTAACAACAAATCTCACAGGGTACTTTTTATAGTATTAAATTAAAGTACGGCAATGCTAGTTCATTGTGACGTAAACTATAGTCAAGAATTCAGTTTTCTTTCAATAATAATAAGTGATTCTACTTCCAAGTACAATCCTCAATTGTGGAAATGCAACCGTAATCTACAAATGTCCTGATCCATATTCCTGTATATTGCCAGATGTGTTGAGTTTATCACCTCACGCTTTGAGAATAATTGAGATAAGAGGCATGCTCTCCGAATTTTGTTGATTATTACAGCAACTGGTACTTAACCAATTTATAGTATATTGTGTAAAGGAAATTAATAGTAAGAGTAGTGGTAGGAGAAGTCATAATGTGATCTCTTCCTTTCATGTGGTACAACGGCGAGAACTATGCTAATACAACTTTGTTCCAATTTTTACAATTGGCTGTGCGGCTATTGGTTTCCCTACCCCTTCTCCCCAGCTACCTACCACCCCCGCATCAGCTGGCATGGAGAAGATGAAAAAATAAAACCGATATCGAATTTTTCATAGTGTGTACGAGCCAGTGACAGAACGGGGAGTGTAAGAGGAAGTGCGAGAGACAGTATTTCATACAATCGGAGAAGTAAAAAGCACAGGGAAAAATAAGAGATACAATATTAGTACCCGCCAGAAGTAGAACAGAGGAAGAGAAAAGATAGTAAATGTGAAGGAAGCAACCTCAGATTTGTGTATTCTTTCTGGAAAATGGAAAAAGAAGAAGCATGAGGAAGAGGCAGCTGGTGTTGTCGCCGTCATCGATGTCGATTTAGCGACCGTGAAGAATTCGTATATCAGCCTTAAGTTTCTGAGGTAGGGAGTTTGTAATCGGTATTTAAGCTATAAGGTAAGGAAGTATTCTTTACTGGTGGAGGACGAGCTGCGTTAGAGCGATAGTGAAGGCTGGTAATCGAGTCCGCGACAAGTAAACTCTAATTTACTCACGAATTGCTCAGAAAGCTTTTTCCTCTCCCACATTCTATGCAATAAAATATATTTATAATAATCATAATTAGATAAATAAATTAGAATTAGCATCTCTGTGTGACAACTGTCATCTTCGTGGTTACGAAACACTAGAAAGTCGTCACGAAGAAACGTCGCCCGGAGATGATGTTAAGGCTGTGTTTAACCTAAACGTTATTTCATGGCAGCTGTATTTGTGGTTTAAACATTTTTAGTTACTTCTCTACAGGGGTAAACCATAATACCGGAAGGCCTCGAGTTAGCTTCTTGTTATTTATGTTACAAGTGCCGAATGTGAGTTTTTTCGCATGAGTTGAGAATTTCGAAACGAATAGGTCTTCGTGAAACACTTCCATCCTTGTAACATCCACTACCGTATTTCATTTCATACTATGCTGAATTTATCGTTATTTACATAATATTAAAAATGAATACATCATGATGGTCAGTTCAAGGCCGACTATTCAAACATCATTATGCTCAGTTCAGGGCCCACCCTTCAAACAGGGCTGGGCTGAGTAGCTCAGACTGTAGAGCGCTGGCCTGAGACGAGCTTGGCAGTTTCGATTCTGGCTCAGTCCGGTGATAATTGCTCGAATACGTAAGCCTCGTGTCGGTAGATTTACTGGCACATTAAAGAACTTCTACGAGACAAAATTCCGGCAGTTCGGAGTATCGGAAAACCGTAAAAGTAGTTAGTGGGACGTAAAATCAATAATATTAAAAATGTTACATTCAGACAGTCGACTTGACCCGTCCGCATGATGCAATGTAGCTATCTGGTAAGTACCCAGCTTACATACATGGGAAACGGTTGCTGTTTGTATGTTTTTATGTTGGAAGAAGTTGAGTACCGTAAGTTACCACGATATGGCAAAGTTTGATCTTCCATATTATTCCGAAGGACGAAAACATACGAATTCGACATATAATGGGACATATTTCGCCCCTCGTACTAAGAGTTGAGCCTGATACTTACCTACAGGCCCCGGGCTCGATTCCCGGTCAGGCCAGGGATTTTTACCTGGACCTGAGTGATGGTTCGAAGTCCACTCACCCTACATGAGACGACGATGATGATGGTGATTGTTCTTTAAAGGAGCCTAACATCTAGGTCAACGGCCCCTGTCTACATGAGAACAAGTGAGGAGCTATCTGATGATGTGACAGCGGCAACGGTATAAGAAAGCGAAGAACAACGGTGGAGAGGGTTTGTCGCACTGACCACGTGTCACTTCGTAATCTGCAGGCTTTCGGTCAGAGCAGAGGTCCCTTGGTAGTACAAGACCAGTCAGTGCCCTAGCGCCATGAAATGGAGGGGGGGGGGGGTGATGTGCAATGAACTTACTTCCCATTATCAATAGCAACTAAATATTATGAACATTTAGTACAACGGAAGTGGAAATTTATAATTCTTTTCTTGACTTTCACAGCCTGTCGCTGAAGCGCAAATACCGATCGCTCGTCGTCTCACTTATTAATACGCCGTGTGCCCACGGGACGGAAAGCCTAGCGTGAGCACCTTCGGTCTATACTGTTACATATTGGCTTCCAAGCCCAGAAAGGTTATTAGCTTCCGCTACGTTAAAGAACTCTTGAGGGATAAAATTCCGACAACTCAGCGTTTCTTAAAATCCATAGTACTTGAAGGAACGTTAAAGAAACGTTAAAGAGACAGTGGGGGTATACAATCAGCGCGGAGAGGGGCGAAAAAACGCTGCAACACATTTGAAAACTTTACGGGAATATTGGAAATCATGTCATAAGTTCAGATTGAACATGGTCAACGTAGTTGAAAATAAATCCAAAAACTCGCCTGATGTTGTATGCACGACAGTACTTCGGGGCTGGAGAAGTGGTCCGTATGTTTATGATAGGTTTTGAAATTATTTTATTGAGTCCAACTCTGCAGGTAAGTGAGCTAACTTTCGCCTATGGTGGAAAAATATGTATGAAAATCTGGCTCTGTACTTGTGCCGTCTAAGACACTTTTCTCTGTAAGACCAGGAAGTCAAAGTTGAGTCATTTCATCTCAGGACATGACAACTTTCGACAGCTACAGTAATTCTGAGCGGTAATTCGTTATTTCTAGTCCCAGTCACCTTTCCAAACTATAGAGACAAAATATTTAGATATCACACATATTTAAGTTTCCAAATCTTTAGACCTGGGAATACAGTATAACCAAGTTAGTCGGTTACTGTAGTATACAGAACATAAAGTGGAAAGTATTATTTACATTGGAAATAATGAATTTTAATACTTCACAACGTAGCCTGAATCATCGCTGCGCGAGCAATGCCGCGTATCTGACAACACAAGCGATATGTGAGGTTGCTAATCAGTGCAGCAGTGGTACCCAAAATAAACTAGTTGAGACATACTGGCAAAGGGTATTGAGTGATGGTGTGCTGAAGGAAAAACAGACAATGATATGATGTTTCTATTTTGATAAAGGTCTTATTAACATTTTGAAATGTGCTTGCTATGTCCTAGAGGTGATTATGGCAGAACTTTGGAAGGGATGCGATTTCAAAAGTATGCATCACGGAAAATTTATAAAAAGGTATATAGTATTAACCGGTAAAGTAATTTTGCGGGTTTTGTATGAGTAATAAAGGGAGAAACTAGCAGGATATGAATTTGGAGACTGCCGTACACTTGTGGTCCAATAACCTAAGATAAGTACATTATTTCTGCTGGTAATTAAAATGACCAATCTGAAAGGTTTTTAATAATACTGTTTTATTCTAGTTACCAGAGAATTCATGCAGGCTATAGTAATTAATAATAGAAAATTTCTCACCTCGACATGCAGCAGATCGCAAGACAGCGTTATGAAATTCGAATAATTTTCTAAATTTCATGTAAAACCAAGTGATTCTTGAATAATTTCAAGGAAGTAGGGCAACGTAGTCCAAGTTATAAACAAACATAAAGAAAATTAAAAATGACTATAGTACTCAAAATTTTGAGGCAAAGAAATTGAAAATGATGGTATTCACGTGTGAAAAAATATTCGAACCAATAAGAGCTGCGTTCAATAGTGGTATGTGACTTGAAGGTATGTGACCTCGGACACCTGCATATAGAAACCGGAGACTTTCTTGATATCGCATGAAATACTACTTTCCACCCCGCCCCTCTCACCATCTTGTGTTTGTTTTACCCTACTGTAACTAGAGAACAGTCGTTAAAGATTTATGATAGCTCATATATGCACAGTTTCATGTCAAGCATTACTAGAAACTATAGCAGACATAACAGTTCAGACATAGGTTATTTGTGTTTCGAGTCTAGCAAGGAAGAGTGAAACGACTGAAGAGAATATAATGGATAGGAAGAGCATTGTCAGATATGCGGTATTGCTCGCGCATCGACGATATAAAACTTTTCTACGTAGTAATATCCCGATGGTATTGTACACCATGTTATTCGTGATGGTTTAGTAATATCTAAGCAGGATAAGTGAGCGTGAAGCAGAGAAATGTAGGTAAGAACACATTAAAATTAATAAATTACGTCATTTAAAAATACTGACAAGTACAAGAAATACATGGCTCATATAATTAGTAGATATTTGTTTTAGTAGGCAACATCAGCAATTTTGCCGTGTATTCATCATTCTATTTTGATCCACAGAATAAATCGAGGAAATTTTCATTGTTCAGGCAATAGAGCTAAATATGCATCTTCGTTAAATAATATTAGGAAAAGTGAAATGACTGAACACAGTACGAAGGTCCTCTGCGTAATAATACATTTCTCGATGATACTGTTCACCAGCTGAAGGGTAAGTAATCATATGCATACAGTACCTAAACGTTTGATGAATGAGGACTACCATCACCTTCCTATACATTACTAATCCCGATGATCTTTTCGATTTCTGAACTGATGTGCTTTGAGAATTTTATAAGAGATTGATTTTACAGTTTGAAATAAAGACTGATTGAATGGGTGGCTAATCTTCCAGAAAAACCGAGCCCGATAGCTGCAGTCGCTTAAGTGCGGCCAGTATCAAGTATTCGGGAGATAGCGGGTTCGAACTCCACTGTCGGCAGTCCTGAAGATGGTTTTCCGTGGTTTCCCATTGTCACACCAGGCAAATGCTGGGACTGTGCCTTAATTAATGCCACGGTCGCCTCCTTCACACTTCTACCCATTTCCTATACCATCGTCGCCATAAAAACTGTCTGTGGCGGTGCGACGTAAATCAATTTGGAAAGCAATTTGTAATCTTCTAGAAAACAGAACATAAGTAGGTGAAACTTTAACTGATATTGTAATGATTTAGAGGAGGGTTCCGCAGGGAGTATTCTTGGTCCCTTATGCGTTCTTATGATTATGAACTGCAGAGAGTAATGAATAAATAAGAGGATATGAGAAACTGAAAAAGGAACTCGATAAAGTTGTGAGATGGACAGTTGGTAATGGCATGCTGGTAAACGGGATGAAAAACCAGGATGTAAATTTCACCAAGAGGAAAAATCTTCTCAGTTTTATTTTCTGTGTCGATGGAGTGAATGTACCTCATGTGGATCATTGTAAGTACCTAGGTGTTATTATAATGAAAGATATTTATTGGGGTAATCACATTAACGGGGTTGTAAATAAATGTTACCGATCTCTTTATATAGCTATGATGGTACTTAGGGGTTGTAGTAATTATATAGGGGCCGATGACCTTCGATGTTAGGCCCCTTAAAAAACAAGCATCATCATCAGCAGCAGTAATTATATAGAGGACAGGGCATAAAAGCCACTGGTAAGACCCCTATTAGAGCATGTTTCCAGTATATGGGGAGTCACAAGGATTACTTGATTCGAAAACTGGGAAAGATCAAGAGGAAAGCAGCACGTTTTCTTGTGGGTGATTTCCGACAAAACAGTAGTGTTACACAAACGTTGCAAATTTTGGGTCTGGAAGACCTGGGAGTAAGGAGAAGAGCTGCTCGACTAAGCGGCTAAGTTCCGAGCTGTCTGTGGAGAGATGGCGTGGCATGCTATTAGTAGACGAATAAGCTTGGATGGAGTTCTTTTAAAGTAGGAGGGCTCATAATATGAGAAAGAAATTCAAGAAGACAAATTGAGGCAAATGTTTGTTTGTAGGGAGAGGAACCAAGAGAGATGTTCGAAAAATTTCCAACTTCTTTGAAATAATTTAAGAAAAGACAGGTAAACAACTTCTAGGGAGTCTGCCACCTTGGTGACAGCCCTAAATGCAGATAAGTGGTGATTGATTGATTGATTGATTGATAGAATCATTCATTTGGTGATCGATCGATTGATTGATTGATTGAATGATTGACTTATTGATTGATTGATTGATTGATTGAAGTACGTTAACTGGGTAGAAATAGAGAAATGAAGGAAATAGCTACTTTAATATGAATAATAAGTGACGGTATTTCAAAATATTCACAAATACTAGGAAGCATACATAAAATCTTGTAATTAAATAGATGCCTAAAATTATGAGAGTAATATGTTTGCTGGCAAAATTAGCAACATTGGTACCGTACATTCAGAATAATAATTCGATACGCAGAATAAAACGAAGAATTGTTCAAAGTTCGACAGTAGACTAATATATACCTTGGATAAATAATATTCTACTTCTTTGATAATTAAGCGTATTGATAATTAAAATTGATAGTTTCTGTCATCTAATCAATATTTTAATCAATAACAAGAGTAGTGATAATATAATGGATACTTTTTCATTACTTTGGTGCGTCACCGAGCTCGATAGCTGCAGTCGCTTAAGTGCGGCCAGTATCCAGTAATCGGGAGATAGTGGGTTCGAGCCCCACTGTCGGCAGCCCTGAATATGGTTTTCCGTAGTTTCCCATTTTCACACCAGGCAAATGCTGGGGCGGTACCTTAATTAAGGCCACGGCCGCTTCCGTCCACTTCCTAGGCCTTTCCTATCCCATCGTCGCCATAAGACCTATCTGTGTCGGTGCGACGTAAAACAAATAGCAAAAAAAAAAAAACAACTTTGGTGCGTCATCAGTAACTTAGCACTTCAAACGTACAAGTAGACAGTCACGCGTCTTATTGTCAGTGAGAACAAGTCTAAAACATATCTATGTTTGATGACTGACGGCTTCAGTAACCTTCCTATACATTATTGATCTCAAAACTAATTTTCATTTCTGAACTGATGTGGTTTGACAAGTTTACTAGGGATTGAAGTCACATTCTAAAGTAAGTTCCACGTTTCCTAAGCCATTCATAGTGATATTAACTGGAAATCATTCAATATAGTTGAATGGGACAAAGCCTCGTAAAAGCTCTGCAACATGTTCATTAAGGACTCAACATGTACGCATATCGTCGTTGCGCCTAGAAAAACCGGTATGTGATAATATTTCAGCTTAGAGTTCTGACCAGAAAGGTTCTGTCATCTAAGGTTCAGTATTGCACGAACAGTATCAAGGAATTTTCGTTCCAAGTGATAGGCTACATGTGCTGCGGGTCAGTATTTCTCCCCTTAACATTGTCACATAGAGGTATTTCGAGGCCCAACGACGATATTGAAGCAACACCAGTATCTTACTGACCAGGCTATCCTTACATCACGGGGCTGGCAGTAAATAATAACATGAAAATTAACCTTAAATGCATTATAGGCTACTCTAGGAGGCGTAAATACGTCATGAGAACATACATTCCTAGAGTGCGATACAGTAAGGTTCATTTTCCTTTATAAGCACAGGAAAATGAACACAACGAAAATTGTTCTGATGGAATGCATATCCATGTGTGGCTGGAAGGCATTACCAAACTTAAGGAAAATAATGGATAGGAAGATCATTTGAGGTATGCGGATTTGCTCCAGCAGCGACGATTATTATTATTATTATTATTATTATTATTATTATTATTATTATTATTATTATTATTATTATTATTATTATTATTATTATTATTATTATTATTGAGGTAGGATGAGTGGCTCAGACATTGAGCGCAGTTTGGCTAGTTCAATCCCGCCTCAGTCTGGTGGTACTTGAAGGTGGTCAAATTCGCCAGCTTCGTGTCGGTAAATTTACCGGCACTTAAAAGAAGTCCTGCGGGATGAATGTTAAGAAACTCGGCGTCTCCGAACACCGTAATAGTGGTTAGTGGAACGTAAATCCTATAACTAAGGCGTGAAAAATTTCACTTGCATTGAACGGGATTCGAACCACGGTCACCTTGGTCAGAAGCTAGCGACGAAGTTAATGTTTAAACTACCGAGTCATTGTATACTTAACTTTAGAAAATAATTGATCCGGCTGGACAACGCAGCTAGTTTGGCGCTCAGTGACTATGCCAAACATTACAAGACTCCAGCACAGTCGGTTAAAGTGCTTAAAACCGAGACATCTTTCAGTAGATATGTCACTTTTTACGAATTCCTTTTCAGCGCACCATTCCGGTGTTCCTGGTACATACATACATACATGCATACATGCATACATACATACATACATACATACATACATACATACATACATACATACATACATACATACATACATACATTAATCACATTCTGATTCATTACAAGGAATGAAACGAACGATCTGCCCTTCCCCTCAATTGTCGTGATTATGTCACGAGTGTGTGTGTGTGTGTGTGTGTGTGTGTGTGTTTCTTGCAGCTCATATTTTGAAGAAAAAAAGATTACCTTGTGGTACAAAGTTCAATTCAAGTACGAAGGGCATTACGCAAGCAACATAAGAAGAGATGGATACGAACAGTTGTTATGTACAAATTACATTACAAGAGGAGCTCCTATCAAGAAAGGTAGGGTGCACTAGGAACATGACTGACAATGTTCAGTAGATATGCCACTTTACCTTTACCTTCTACCCCTCCCAGGGCCTTCATAGACTGTACGGAGAAGACTTTGCTTTACTATGTTCTGTTGGCAGCGCACTGAATAGTTAGAGATCACAGATTAAGCCCACGGGCGAATACTATATACAATTCATCTCTAGGAAAGCAATATTTACGACAGGTCTATGTTCTTTTAGGGGCTGCCTGGCCGAGGCGGTAAAAAGTGTGCTCGGTTCACCCGGAAGGAAATGGGTTCGATTCCCCGTCAGGCAGTCGAAACATTTAAGAAATGAGATTACTACTTTGGGAGGTGTACATGGCCCTGAGGTTCACTCAGCCTACATCAAAATTTCGTAACAGGTTCAGAGGCGGCCAGGCGTAGAGCTAACCACTCTACCCCACTAACTGTCGAGGTTGCGGATAGTGGAAGCCTTTACCTTCCACCTCTCCCAGGACCTTCATAGCTTGTACAGCGAAGACTTTGCTTTGCTATGTTCTTTTATCAGGCACTGGAATATGTTAGTCTGTCCTTCTTATATACAGTTTTGAAAGATCAAAGATTTGTCGTCTTATCTCAAAGCTTATCAGAATGATGCCTATTAAATATATATCTCTAGACGTATAAGAATAACCAAGAATAGTTTCCCAGAAGTAAGTTTACAAGATGTATATTATCTGTAAAAGTGACTCTGGACCGGTTGCAATTGTAGCGGAACTTCGTTTATGTTTCAGCTGGTAGTTAGGTATAAGTTGATAGCACTGTGCATTACCATTTTGGTGACAAAATCCATTTAAAGAGAGGTTCGAGTGGAGCAGTGGTCCAGGCAGTAGTTTGCGCTGTTATTCGGATCTTCAACGCAAAGAATTTGCCAACTGCGGAAATTTATCGTCAGTTGGTTGAAGTTCATGGCAAAAGAGTGGCGAGTCATCAGAATGTGGCAAAATGGAGCTGCGAATGTAGGTGGGGGATTTTGGAACATCCACCGTACAGTCCTGACCTAGCGCCAAGCGATTGCCATCTCTTTCTGGCTTTGAAGTAACATCTTGGGGGCAAAGAATTCAAATTCATAGACTAGCGGTGAAAAGCTGGTTCAAAAGAACACCAAATTTTACGAGAATGGTATGGACAAACTTTTCCCACGGTCAGACAAATGCCTAAATCGCTATGGCGCTATGTGAAAACGTGCTAAGTGAAGAACACAGTGCAAAGTGTGTTATGTACGGATGCAGGCAAAATATTTGGTTCGTATGGGAACGGCGATTTAGGCTGGTAATGAAGCATCTAACAGCCCCGTCTTCTCCAGTGTCAACCTCCTTTTCTCTGTTGTATACTTCTAGCAACATTAATGACAAGTTATTTACCTGACCCCCACCACAAAAAAGTAGTGGAGGATAACACTCATCCCTCCCTCTACAAGCAATCATAGCAGTGAGTTATTTTGTAGGGTCTGGTGTTCAGTCTGGCAGAGGAATACCATTAATATTTTCGTTAGGCGAAAACTCTCCCAGTTGTTGCTTGCGATTTCAATGGAGGTGGCAAAGGAAGTGCTCATTATTCGGGTAAAATAGAGAAAGGACCTGCTTTTTCTATCCATAATCGCAATTTCATGTATGCCGTATGGGCTTCCATTCCAGTCTAGAGACGAGTGCTATGTCTGAATCGTTGACACTCTTCATGCCATAACGATAACACTAAACAAGGTCTTATGACGATGGACCATGACGAGGTTTGTCTATTGTGAGATTACACTGAGAGAGAGTATCTCAAGAGATTACTCTCGGAGCTTTTCGTTCACTGCAGCCATCCCATCGTTATGTTTGACCTTGCACCTACATCTAGGCAATTTTTTTTTGCTAGTGGCTTTAAGTCGCACTGGCACAGATAGGTCTTATGGCGACGATGGGATAGGAAAGGCCTACGATTTGGAAGGAATCGGCCGTGGCCTTAATTAAGGTACAGCCCCATTTACCTGGTGTGAAAATCGGAAACCACGGAAAACCATTTTCAGGGCTGCCGACAGTGGGATTCGAACCCACTGCCTCCCGGATGCAAGCTCACACCCGTGCGCCCCTAACCGCACGGCCAACTCGCCCGGTAGGCAATAAATTAAACTCCGATCGTATGAAGTGTGGTCCAGGAGTCCAGTTTTACATCCATATTCATTCTTCCAATTAATTATGGATTATACATTTAATTTAGGATATTTTCAGATTTTTATCTGGGAATTTTTCTTCCTTTGTTTGTTATGTCATCATCCCGGAGGGTGGTTGTGTTCTCAAATAGCACTACCGAAGGTTTTCCGGTAGCAGCGAAATTCGCAAAGCACAGATGGCGGTGCCATACTGTAGCGTATTGGCCAAGATGAGGAGTGAATATTTCGTTATTGCTTTCCTCGTTAAGCCAGAAAGTGCTATTGCAGCACGACTGACCCTATGGAATAAAAACTTGCGTAGCATTCAGATACACCAGTCGTGCTCTGATTGCCGTCATTTAGTACCCAGTCCTATCTCGGCAGCTTCCGTACTGTCACAGCCTTAAGTTCGACTTCAGTGTAAACTCTATTTTACCGAGCTCGATAGCTGTAGTCGCTTAAGTGCGGCCAGTATCCAGTATTCGGGAGATAGTAGGTTCGAACCCCACTATCGGCTGTCCTGAAAATGGTTTTCCGTGGTTTCCAATTTTCACACCAGGAAAATGCTGGGGCTGTACCTTAATTAAGGCCACGGCCGCTTCCTTCCCACTCCTAGCCATTCCCTGTCCCATCGTCTCGTCATAAGACCTATCTGTGTCGATGCGACGTAAAGCAACTAGCAAAAAAACAAAAAACCAAAAAAACCCTCTATTTTCTTCTGTCGTGTGGTAAGAGGCAGATACTAAAGTACTGCTCTAATATTTACTGTATGTTCTATTCTATTATGTTTATGAATTATTACCCCCACAGTTTGACGTTCATTGTAATATTTGATTCTACTTTATATACTTCACATACATGATAATGATAATTCTTAATTTTCCGGAAAGGCAGGCAAATGGACGCCAGAGTTCACCGAAGGATCACTCAATTTTTAAATAATAATTATAGTAATGATAACTGTAGTTCGAACATTTCTTTTCAGATTGCGTAAATATGCTGGAAATGTGGTATGTTTTTGACTGGGCCTTATCTAATACCCCCTGGAAACGATAGAAAATGGGTAGGAACATGGAATTAGGCTGCTAAAAAGAAATTTAAGGTACTCATTTGTTAATAATACTTGTATTAAAGCAATTTGACACAATAATAACAATAATTAAATAACCAAGACAGCCTTGTTTTAAACTTGAAAATGATTTCTTCGTTTTTTAACTGCCATTTCTTCTAATAGTGGAACACCAGAAATTTCTAATTATTGGGTCTCATTTATTGCCTTCCTTCAATCTCATTTAGCACAAGGTCCTGATATACTACTGTCGTCCATGGTTCAGTTCTTGTAACGAAGACCACATTCTCAGTTCCAGTTGTAGTTCTATGCTCCTAGGGAGGACTCGCAATCTCTAACTTCCTTGTCGACATTAGGAATTCGTACTCATTAGTGATAACTAGACAGTCATGATCTAGTAACACCTGACTACTGACCTAGTAACGAAGAGTGCCCAAACATAATTGGCACACATTATGATCGACGAAAGAATATAATTAAATACAAATGCCCCTCGCCATTGGCATTCATTACGACCGATAAAATATTAAGAACCGTGCCCATCACTCCTAGAACACTCTAATAAAATAGCATATTAACAACATCGCCCATTACAGTTAATATGCACGACCACCGACGACATAAAGAACACGCCTCCTTGTTCACACGCCTGTATACACCGTGATCAGCCGCCCCTTCCAATGTAGTTTTATGCAACCCACAATATTCACTCTGTCCTGAAAACATCTGTCCTGCCGGTATGCTCAGACAACACAACCGGATATCTTGGTATTTACCGCCTCAACCTAATAGGACGCCGTAATAGTATACTCGTATTAAACACTGGAAGTCATGCGTGTGCCTTCTAGATCATATGACCCTGACACTCCGGCGAAACACTAAATTGATATTGTGACCGCAATAAACCTAATACTTGCTATAAGCTGCCCAGTGTGCCGTACGGCACCATAGTGTAGTTGGTAAAAGCGTGGCGGAGCGGGCTTGCATGTCAGGTGGGAGGTTCGAGCCCGGGGCGAAGATTACACATGTTTGATTTTGTTTAATACGTTCCGCACGCAATATCAATACCCGCTCTCATGCAAATTGTGTGTAAATGAATGTGTCTGTGGCCCAAAGAAGGGCCGATTAGTTAGCAGGCCGGACACATACAGACCGGAAATAATAGGAACACAACTGCCCTGACAATGTTTTATCGCAGCAAATGCTCGATGTGATGAATGTCTTGGTTTATGCACAGTCGGGCCGAAGTCCAATAGATCGTCTTGCGCGCTGAAGCATTCCAGGTGTAATTGCTCGGCAGGCATCCGTGAGGAGTTGCCGGAGCTGGTCGGAGTTTTCCGGCACTTGAGTGTAAACGACGTTCTTCAAATGTCCCCACAAGAAGAAGTCTAACGGCGTGAAATCCGTTGATCTGGCGGGCCAAGAAACAGGGCCTCCTCGTCCTATCCATTTCCCTGGCAATTCCTCGTTCAGATTGTTACGAGCGGGCAAAGTCGAATGTGGTGAAGCTTCATCCTGCTGCAACCACATCGTCACTCGATCGTGCAAGGGCACATCCTCCTGCAGCAGTGGGAGTTCCTGACGAAGAAAGTGCAATTAGCGTGGGCCCGTCCAATGACATTCAAGGAAATAAGGTCCAATCAGGCGATCCCCCAAGATTCCACACCAGACATTCACTCCCCATCGTACTTCATGGGCCGCCTGTCACACCCAGTGAGGATTGTCCGGACTCCAAAAGTGCATGTTGTGGCGAGTGACGTTCCCATTATTGTGGAAGCGCGATTCGTCCGAGAACAAGCTATGCGATATGAATGCTGCATCATTGTCCAGCCTGCCTAATGGCCACCGACAGAACTCAATTCGACTTCGAATTTCCACCCATGAAACTCTTGGTGTAGCTCAAGATGGTATGAGTGAAATTTATGTTCATGCAGTATTCGCCAGACGGACGGATGGCTGGTGTTTACCTGTCGTGCAATCGCCCTTGTACTGATGTGTGGATTATTACGAGCTGCCTCCAGAACGACCTCTTCTGTTTCATCCGATTTAACGGGCCTATCACGGACTGGTGGCTGGTTGGAAATCACGCCTGTTGTCCTTAGGCGTCTTTCAACACGGCGGAATGTCGTAGCAACCTGGTGTCGCCTGTCGGGATACCGTTCGTGGTACAGACGTAGTGCCGCGCACGCATTTTGTCTTGCTTCCCCAAAAATGAGGAGCATATCAACGAATTCCTCTGTGGGAAACATGCCGAATTACAGCAGAGATTACAGTACATTCAGGTCCTAACCAGCGGGGTATGCGCAGGACACAAGATGAATAACAGCACCATTCTACTGTTTGAATAAGGCAAACGTGGGCCTGTGTTTACGTATTCAAACACCATGCCAATGCAAAAATATATGACCGATGCAGGATTCGAACCGCCGCTAGCATATTCCGTCGATTGCTAGGTGAACGCCTAACATAATCCGCTACGCTACACTGCTGGAAACTTGCTGGCAGTACGACGAGGGCCGAGTACATACGCCATCCGGTTCGGTGTTTAAGACATTAATTACTGCACTGTTACCTAGTTTTATGCATTGATTCCCCTCTTCGTAACACCCGGTCACGAGGCACGACACATTAACATAGTAATATGGTAAAAGAAAGTTGTTACATGATTTCAAGTCGTCATGTTTTGCGAACGGGTGATATAACATTTCGCTAGGGTTCAGAATCGTGTGCAAAATGTGCTCACTGAACATTAGTACCATACACTACGCTTGCAGGGCAATAGCACCCCTAAAACCATGTGCAAGTTAGTTGGGGTGCAGCAAACGATATTGGAAGGGGCTGCTGAATCACACTGTAAATGTCCTCTTCAGATTCAAATTTGTTTTCGTCTACCTACAATTCTTGCAGTAACGACTAGATACTGCTTCATTTGGAAATATTAGAAATTGTTACTACATGAATCGTCCAATCACATCCTCTTTACACAATTTTAAATATTTTCCGTTTGTAGCTTGTGGCCTCGGATATTACCTGGAGATTTCCAGCTTAACGGCTGCGTACCTAAATAGTTGGGTTTCTAAAAATTGTCGCAATTACCTACTTATATAGACTGTTTGATTTAAATCATATGTACAAAATATAGATATAATTGCATATACTACTCTTAACCAATTTACAATATGTTGCTTAATTAAATACAAATGTGCTGGAACTTAATTACAGCTTCATAAATGTAACATGTCCGCCTCTGTGGTGTAGTGGTTAGCGTGATTAGCTGCCACCCCCGGAGGCCCGGGTTCGATTCCCGGCTCTGCCACGAAATTTGAAAAGTGGTACGAGGGCTGGAACGGGGTCCACTCAGCCTCGGGAGGTCAACTGAGAAGAGGTGGGTTCGATTCCCACCTCAGCCATCCTGGAAGTGGTTTTCCGTGGTTTCCCACTTCTCCTCCAGGCGAATGCCGGGATAGTACCTAACTTAAGGTCACGGCCGCTTCCTTCCCTCTTCCTTGCCTATCCCTTCCAATCTTCCCATCCCTCCACAAGGCCCCTGTTCAGCATAGCAGGTGAGGCCGCCTGGGCGAGGTACTGGTCATACTCCCCAATTGTATCCCCCGACCAAGAGTCTGAAGCTCCAGGACACTGCCCTTGAGGCGGTAGAGGTGGGATCCCTCGCTATGTCCGAGGGAAAAACCGAACCTGGAGGGTAAACAGATGATGATGATGATGATGATGATGATGATGATGATAAATGTAACATAATTCGCCACATATTTAAAATATAAAATTAATTAGTTGTTCCGAAGTTCACGTTTTGCAGAGGTGAAACGTGGTACAGTACATGTTACACAGGATCTATCAATGAATAGCAACACGCGTTTTTTTCTCCTGTCAGCCTATATTTGGTCATCTCAAAGGGAATGGTTAAATACCTTTTTTGAGATTAATATTTGTAGATTTATGTCAATACCTTCTTTTCCAGACCTGTCCGAAAACTGTAATAGCAGCCAGTGTGAGGTCAAATCATTTTTATTATTATTATTATTATTATTATTATTATTATTATTATTATTATTATTATTATTATTATTATTATTCATTCTCCGGGTCAGCCACATGGCGCTGGAGTACCTTACTCGCAGGCTGTCCAGTTCCATGGCTGAGTGGTCAGCGTCTTGGCCTTCGGTCCATGCTGTTCCTGGTTTTATTTCCAGCCGGGTTGAGAAATGTTAATCTTAAATTTTCAATTCTTTTCGCTCCGGGTCTGGGTGTTTGTGCTATCCCCAACATCACTGCAAATCATATACCACAGACAGTACGATACTCCACCACACTAATAGGCAGTTCCCTATACACGGCAGATGCCAGGAACAATTAAGGAGGTGCCTGATAGAAGAGACAACGAACTTGGCTAAAAGAGTCAAGCTACACGGATCATCATATCAGCCAGCTCATCAGACGTCCCTCATTCCTATAAAGTGTCCCGTTCCCGGCAGAATAATATACGGCACGCATATTTTGCCTTTTTTCGTAAACAGTCCCGTGTATTTTAAAATGCCGTGTTTAAACTGTAATTATCGTAAATTACTGATGTATATTTATCGTTGTGTAAAATAAATACAGTTTTTTGTTTATTTTTGGCACTAAATGTAACCAAACCAGTGCGATTGAGGTAAATATCCCAACTAATAATCCTGTATAGTGAATTTAGTTTTTGCAAGACTTGACGTTTTTATTATGTACTGGAATCGGGCTACTGATTTTCTATAAATAAGTGGTACTCTCTGCGAGGTCTGTGGCTCGTATTAGGAAATTCAAATCCCAAATAGGTCCTATAAATCAACGGCAGCCGAAATGTCCCTTATTTTCATGCTTGTAATCTGGTCACCCTATACCCACAGGTCATGTGGCACTTCAATACTTGCTGGCCATCTAACTGCACAACAGGCAGGGCTGATCACTTAATAGTCTGTATGTGACACAGGGTTTATCATTTATTTTCTTCTACATTGTCTTCTTATGTATCTCACATAACTGTTCAAGACTAAATCAAGCAAATCTTGCTCTCTTAGAGTATTTATTTACAAAGAAATCTGATCAGGTGACCAGAGGCTCGTTACTCCAAATAGTTTTATTTTGACAAATTGCGATGCTGTACATATCAATAACGGATATACCGATAACTTGGGAAACATACGTATTGGCACGTATTACGATCACACTAAAGCTTGCTGAATCACGATACATCGGAAAATCAATTCGGATTATCGGATAAAGAATCGGATTACAGGGAAACATCTGTCAGCACCGATGTAACAATCACGTCACATTATATTTACCCTCTGGGAATTAAACTGCGGGCAATGTAATTTGATAATAAAGCATAGAACCACCACTACCATTTTGTGACGAAGTAGAAAAATGTCACGGCTTTCCCTATCCTGATTCTAAACTAATACTTTTCCTATTTTACCTCAATAACCCCAACATATTTTATATGTTACTAAAGGGAGATTAGTGGTATCCTCCCTCTCTTTTCCATAAATCATCAGTATTGCACGCGATTTTTCATCTGTCGCTCTTCTTGATGATTCATTATTTGTATCTTATTATTTTCTTATGCAAACGCTTTATTATTATTATTATTATTATTATTATTATTATTATTATTATTATTATTATTATTATTATTATTATTATTATTATTATTCCGGGTATTTCAGTGGTCAAGAGAGGGGAAGAAGCGCGAGAGGTGAATGGCTGAACAAAGCATGAACCAATGTTTAAGTGTTGATAACAAACTCTACTGAACATGTTATTTCTTTCTTTTTTTAATCTTATTCAACCAAAACCAAAAAGAATGTGACAAGAGGGAAACTTCGAAAATAATTATAGGGATGTTTATACGATTAGGTAATTTACAATCGGGGGAGCAGGACGAGACTTAGTCTCACAAATGTTTAAGATTTCAGACTAATGAGGATAAAGAGGCACTAGCCTTTACAAATTGAGTCTTCTAAAGGAGAGAATGTAGAATATTACACAAAAGAAAGGAAGAATCCATAGCTTCTAGTACAAAGTTCCAACGAGGGGAATAGAACCCTCAATTTAAGGTAAATGTTACATCAACAAGGGTCTTGAACCAAGACGTCAGTTTACAATTTACACATTACAAACGCCCTTTTATGGGCCAGGGAATTACATAACGTTTGGTGTCAAACACCACTAATTAATTGAAGCAGGATATACTTTCAGCATTTACTTTCAGCTATTACTATCGCTACCCTTATATGATGGACGAGCCACATTTGAAGGAAGGATCGAAAATGAAATGAAAACGGAGGCTGAGATCTCACAAGTATTCTTAGGTTAAGACAAAATAAAACACCTAATACCTGGTGACTAAGGAAAACGAAATTAAAGTCCGAAAGGGGGGTAGAACAATTTAGAATTTAAACCTTAGTCATAAGAAAAAATAGTGGCGAAGTAGAATGAGGGTATAAACTCGTGCGTCTTTACATTGTACAACATCAGCATTAGGGGTGATAATATTAAGACCGAAGACTGCCTAGAAATCCTCATGTAATGTTTACACGGAGAAGAAAACCTATATTAAATTAAAGTAAACGCAGGTCGATCTAAGCGTTACGTGCTAAGGGGGAACAATGAGAACAATGATGTAATGCGTCTTCCCATTGGTGATATCAAATATCATAAGGCAGTTTATTATTGGTTGATAAACCTTAGAAGAGTAATGACAACTCAAACATGACAAATTTACAACTAAAGAGTGATCAGGTCACCAAACTTCCAAACATACATATTCTCGATAAGTTAGTCACAATACCCAACACTAGGCAGCACTAGAAAGTCGCCCGTAAAGACATCTTTTAGAAATATAGTGAACTTCGCGGAAATGGAGGTTTGACCAGTTTCAGTAAGATAGCAACATAGTGACTTGAAATATTGGCAGTTCAAACTCAGGCAGAGGCCAAACTAATGACACAGTTATTATCGAATGAGTACGCAGTACTCGTCGTGTCCCTATAAAGTTGTATTGAGGAAATGATGGGTTCGAATCTCACCTTCAACCCATTTAGACAAATAACTGAGTAGCGATGTCATAGGCTTCTCGCCGAGGTAGTCGCGGGTCAAAACACGGTCAATGCATGTGGGATTTTAGAAATGAAAACTCACACCTCTGGTGTTCGCATTCAATGTAAAATTAGAATTCCCGTAGCCTTAAACACAATTTGAATAGTCACGTAAAATTACAAGCATGCTGCTGCAGCTGCCCAAACCGCTAGCAATTATTATTATTATTATTATTATTATTATTATTATTATTATTTTAATTTTCGTACAGCTGCTTGCACAGAAGTTGATCGGACTCACGGATGCATCACCTTCAAATTTTGTATAACTTGTTCTGGCCTATAGTCTTCCGCAATAAAATACTTTTTTGTCCTACTCATTAACATACATTTTCCATTGCACACTTTGCTCGGCTTCTTGGCTAAATGCTTAGTGTGCTAGCTTTTGCTCCAAGGGGTCCCGCGTTCGATTCCCGGCCGGGTGTGGGATTTTAACATTCATTGGTTAATTCCACTGGCTCGGAGGCTGTGTGATTGTGCTGTCTTCATAATCAGATTTCATCTTAGTTGGGGCTCCATTCTTACATACGCGCAGGTCGCCTATAGAGCGCCAGTCCCGAAGACCTGCACCAGGCCTTTCCGAAGGCCACATGTCATTATTATTGCACACTTTGTCAATAAACTTTCGTAGTTCTATTAAGTTAGGGAAGTAACACGCAGCGTTTTGTGCAATTTGCAGCGAATGTTACCATTTAAACTTGTTCTAAAATCGTACTAAGCGTTCAGCTATAACATCATGTACTATGCACACTTGAGTGCAAAAGAATGGAACGATGATTTAGGCTGGCAATGAAATGTCTAACAGCTCCGCCTTCCCCAGCATCAGCCACCTTCGCCCTCTTGCATATTACTAGCAAGATGATTGACAAATACTTACCTCCCGCAATGGATGGGCGCTTCACAACCCTTCCTCTACAATATTGAGTCTCTAATCATATTACTTTGAGTCAGCCCAGCTCTCCGTTTTTACACCAATCGTAGCAAATTGTATTTTGTGTATGCTGAACACTCTATCCGAAGGCTGGTTGTATCCTCAACAACTCCGTCATCAGCGTCTAGATGGCCTTGGCGTTACCGACAAGGTGTATAAGGGAAATGAGAAAAGAGGTAGTTTCATGTTGTTTTCCTCATTGAGCCAAAAGCTGCTATCAATCTGCCAAGCCTACTGAAATGCACACTCCAACCAACATTATGAGCGACATTTTCACGCCATTCGTAACAAGGACTGACTGCATAAAAAATGGCATTACTAGCATCGCTCATACCTCAGTCACTTTCACATTATCAAAGCCAAGGATGAGACTGAGACAGACATATCTGTGAAAGTAACAAATTTGTTCTAACCCATACCATAAGACACAGGCACTTTATACACCATGGTTCACCAACAATGGCATCCAGTTTCAGTAAAGGAGGCTATTTCACACCTGGGCATAACACAGTTCATTGGTCTGTTTTTGTTTCTCTCAATTTACTTCAAGCCAGTCATAGAGAGAAACAGTAAGGACTGGGTAGATTCAAATGCTAGTCAGATAAAAATGGAAATCTTACGGAAGTAAAATCACTTTTGTGATCTACGGAAATGGGCCAGATTTTCTGCACGCAATTGTAGGCCCTACATTTCGGGTGCTAAGGGGCAGCAGTTCCCAGACAAAGGCGCTGAGCTATCTATCGCTCATGAGGCCAGTCCTGGAATATGGAGCAGTCCTACATGATTACGTTGTAACCATTATGCTTCACTACTTGTAATGGAATAATTTCTCCGCCTCCTTGTCTGAGTGGTCGGCGACTTGCCTTTCGGTTCAGAGAATCCGCAGTTCAATTACCTGTCGGGTCGGGGATTTTAACTTCATAAGGTTAATTCCTTTGACTCACCGACTGGGTGTTTGTCTGTGCCTAAACACACTTCTTTTCATATTACACACAAAAATCCACACTACCAACCACCACAGAATCATGCGATATTGACTACATCCCTCCACATAGGGTTGGCATCAGGAAGGGCATCCGGCCGTAAAAAAGGGTCCAGTCGAGGTATGCGACACAGTTCACACCCGTGAGCACACCAGATTGTGGAGAAAGTGGCAGAAGAAGACATTTAATGGAATATTGTATAAAATCTTGAGAGAATTTGTGATGTAGGCCTACTGTGTTCAATTATGTCACGTTTCTTGTAAGGGAATGTTTCATGTTATTCCCTGTAAATTTAGAATAATGAGATTGCTTTACACTACCTGTAAGAAATTTAAATTGCCAAATTCTTTATGTTTGTTGATTAATGTAGGGCCTACGAGTATTTCTTTTTTCTATGTTTCTTCCTTCCTTATTATGACATTTTTGCTTTGGTATAATGTCCTGTAATATTTTGTCTTTATGAAGGCTAAATTGTTAGTTACATTTTTCTCTTTATATCTAGTGGTTACTATTAAACTTCCCTACTTATCCCGCTCTAGAGAGGAAACTCTCTATAGTACGCGTACCGAACTCCGTAGGAATAATGTCCACATTATGGGCTACAAGACCATACTTGAAAGGTAAGGTTTCGCAGGGGAATGTTTACACATGTCATGATCTGAAGAGAAGAATATTAAAAGTAGTAGCAGGCATACCCATGGAGATGCTGTGCGCAGCCGTGCAGCATACTTTCATACGCTTTCAGACTGTCCTGGAGAGTGACGGACACCATTTCCAGCACACTTTGTAGTCTGACGGATGATACGTCCATAAAAACCAGTCATATTGCATCATATGGCAACACATTAAAAGTGATTCATTGGACTTGCTTATGCATTATTTCTCTTCGGCGTGTCGTTGGAAATGTTTGGATTAAGTTTCATGTTCATACAACCGCTGGTTTTCGACATAGGGACAGTGAAGTAGGGAATGTTTAATTATAACTACCCGCCGTATAATTTATTTTTCAATTTAATTTAATTATAAACCACAGTAAGCATTCATTGCCACCGAGATATCTCCCAAATGCAATGTATTGTTTAATAATAATAATAATAATAATAATAATAATAATAATAATATAATAATATAATAATATAATAATATAATAATAATAATTATTATTATTGTTATTATTATTATTATTCCGGTAGGTTATTTTCAAATTTCATTTTGCATTTTGCATTTTGATTAACTACGTATAAAGCTAAGCTAGTGATTTTAACATCGCACGAACACATCGAAGGTTTTCGGCTACGGTGTGGTGGGAAAGTGCTGGGATTCGGAAGGTAGCACGGCCGTGGTCTTAATTGAGGTACATTTCCATAATTTGCCTGGTGTGAAAACGGGGAAACCACGGAAAACCATCTTGAAGGCTGTCGACGATGGAATTCGAACCCACCACCTCCCGAATGCAAGCTCACAGCTACGCGACCCCAACCGCATTGTCAACTTGCTCGGTGTATGTATAAGGAACACAAGAATTAACACATACCGTCCATTAGAAGAATGATATCGATTTCCATTTTTATAGGAAATATTATATCGATTTTTTTCGAAGCATATTCGTACACTCCCATCAATACCTGTGAGTTCTAGAGTAAAATATTCGACGAGTATATGTATACCTAAACTAAGCAAGGAAGAGGTAGGGCACGTCCTAAAAAAGCTGATTAAGACCTCCTTGCTGAAATATACGATGTCTTCTAATAACTTTCATGTTATCTCCATATCTTTGCGATGTTAGAAATTTACGTAGCGATTATGGTTTGAGAAGTTTAATGGCCCAGGAATGCTGCAGTCGATGGTTTTGCACCTCTGGAACATGCACATGTAATATCAACTCACGTTCTGCATGGCAGATCAGAACGAGATATGTCATGAGAACATTGTAAGGAAATAAATTAACAGCTATAAATTTTGTAGCAATTACTGGCCATGTGGGAAGTAGAAGTGGTAACTCCAAGCTGGCTCGCCTTCAAAAATACTTAAGCTTTCTTTCCTGCTTACAAGTTACGGTATGTCAGAAGCAGAATACGATACAAATAATATTTATTAAAGGTGTAAAACTCTCCACGGAGAGGTACACATGCACTTCCCTTTAGTTGTCGAATATTCTTAAACTAAACAGATATTTACAAAAGATGGTGAATCTATATGGTTAGTAACATTACTTTTTTTTTTTTTTGCTAGTTGCTTTACGTGCACCGACACAGATAGGTCTTATGGCGACGATGGGACGGGAAAGGCGTAGGAGTGGGAAGGAAGCGGCCGTGGCCTTAATTAAGGTACAGCCCCAGCATTTGCCTGGTGTGAAAATGGGAAATCACGGAAAACCATTTTCAGGGCTGCCGACAGGGGGGTTCGAACCTACTATCTCCCGAATACTGGATACTAGCCGCACTTAAGCGACTGCAGCTATCGAGCTCGCTAGTAATATTACTAAGCGAAGGAGATTCAGGCGTTAACCATCCTTTTTTTTGGGCAGCTTAAATAGGCTATAAAACCAAACTCCATGGTGCAAAAGGCCCGAAGGGCCATGGCCTACCAAGCGACGGCTGCTCAGCCCGAAGGCCTGCAGATTACGAGGTGTCGTGTGGTCAGCACGACGAGTCCTCTCGGCCATTATTCTTGCCTTTCTAGACTGTAAATAGGCATTAAAAAGGTTAAAATAGGCACTATCAAAATTTGTATTAACTGCTACTTCCTCCGCTTTTATAACACCGGAACTGTAATACTCATGTGGAACCGACCCTGTTTTACGACTGGATGTCCTTCCTGACACCAACCCTACTTCCAGGGATGTATTCAGTGTGTTTCTGCTGTGGTTGTTGGTGTAATGTGTTGTGTGTGTATCGAGGGTAATGTGTCGTGACAAAGACAAGTACCCAGGCCCCGAGTCAGATGATTTAACCACACGCGACCCGGCCGGGAGTCGAAAGCTGGAACCTCTGAACCGAAGGCCTCGACGCTGACCATTCAGACGAAGAGCCGAACTTTATATTCACAATTTAATATTTAAATTATCTCCTGAACAATGTTCAATTTGAAGTGCCAGTTTGTAATTGATCTCAATTCTATGGCGACAGAATTAAACTGTACTGAAACTACTGCAACAACGTACTCTCCAGCAACAATACAGATAACTACTGTTTATTTTACAAGGTTTTCAGGTGTACAATTTTGGGGGATGTGATCATTACCACTTTTTAAAATTGGCTTTACGTCGCACCGACGTAGATATGTTTTATGGCGACTATAGGATAGGAAAAGGCTAGGAGTGGGAAGGAAGCGACCATGGCCTTAATTAAGGTACAACCCCAGCATTCTTCTCGTATGAAAATGGGAAAGCACGGACAATCATTTTCACCCACTATCCCAAATGCAAGCTCACACCTTCGCGCTCCTAACCGCACGGCCAACACGCTCGATGAGATGTGATAAGCACACTGGCGTAGCTGCTGGCTTCCCACCCAGAAGGCTGAGGTTTGAATCCTAGTCGAGCCTGGGATGAGATTTTCATCCAAAAACACGTAGCGTCAGGAAGGACATCCGGCCTTAAATCTCTGGCCTAACTAAAATGAGCCCGTGTGGTTCAAGCAACCCCAGAAATAGTTTGGATAAGCTGGAAAATGAAAGTTCTGGTGTAAATTTATGCCTCATTTCAGTCAGGACATTTCTAAGTCGAGAGAAATTCCTCACAACCCCACAGGATATGATAGGGTTATACTCCACGCCGTACAGAGAGGTATATGAAAAAAAAAACGTCATCAAAATAACATGTAGGTCTCAACAATAAAAAACAGATGTTTTACGAGCTTTGTAGCCATTTATTGCAAAATAGGCGCTAAACGTCAAAACAGGCCTTTACAGGCACCAAAATACCTTTTATTCGTCGTAATTTCACTTAAAACGAATTTTTAACTTTATTCTGCACATTTAGCAGCTACAGCAACAAATATAAATTTTAGGAAATACCTTCGCTTGTTGTTTAAAGGGACCTAATATCGGGGTCATCGGCCCATTTAGGAAATATCTTATCGGGCTCAGCTGTGAGCTTGCATCCGGGAGATAGTGGGTTCGAACCCCACTGTCGGCAGCCCTGAGGATGGTTTTCCGTGGTTTTCCATTTCACACTTGGAAAATGCTGGGACTGTACCTTAATTAAGGCCACGGCCAGTTCGTTCCCACTCCTAGTTATTTCCTATCCCGTCGTCGCCATAAGATATATCTGTGTCGGTGCGACGTAAAGCCCATTGTAAAAAATGGAGGAAATATTTTCAGCTTAATCATCACCACGCAAAGCAGGCGAGCTCATAGTTTCACGTGTGTGTTGATCACAGCCACGAGACTTCCAAACTACAGGATTAGACATTTCATTTCATATATCCCACCTGCACTGGCCGGGATTCGAACGGCGGCCACCTTGGTGAGAAGCCAGGGAAAATGCCAAACGGGTATCATCCTCATGGAATCATTACCATTATTAGGAATTATATTAATTACTATATAACAGAATATTACACTTTAAGTCCGGCTCTTTGGTTGAATAGCCTTCGGTCCAGAAGGCCCGTTACGATTCTCGCGTCTGTTTAATTCCTGTAGCTCGGGGCTGGATTTTTGTGTTCATATTAATACAGTTCTTCATTTACGTACATCATACGCAACAGGAAATACATCCCTCCTAATAGGGTTGGAGTCATGAAGGGCATATGGTCGTAAAACTGGGCTTAAGCCACACACACACACAGTCCCTATGCCAAGTAATAGGAAAAGGTCAGGAAGAAAAAGAATACACTTTCGTGGAATTCAGATACATGAATACAATTCTTAACACTAGGTTTACCGCAGCGGTCAAAATGACCGTTTTCAGTTTTGTTTTCTCTATCACTCTCGTTATACGGTTAGAACATACAAACCCTTCGGTGGCTTTTAACGATATTTAGTGTACTTTTCGGCACATAGCTTCAAAAATCCGCAACTCCTTTCTAGTTAGCGCTATGAGGTCATGTACCTACTTTTACCGGGCGGTCATTTTGACCGGTATTGCAGTAGCTCCTCCATCAGACTTTTATGGCATTCATTTAGAACGGGATATCACTCTAACAAGCTGTTACAGTGTACTTTATTACCATAGTATAGGATAGAACTTATTGTTGTGCTGCAATGGGACAGCCGATGGCTCTTTTCAAACATGATACAAATACACTGACAGGAAAATATAGTCAGTATTTGTTCAGTAATGAAAGGTGTGCAACCGTAAAGAGCAGTCAATTGTCGTGTTCACTCGTTACAAACATTCAAGCTAGATTTCCCGATTGAAATTCCCTCAAATAAGCATGTTCTCGCGTAATCTGCAAATGGATGCCGAAATTCTGAAGCAGACCTCGATAATTGCGAAGAACTGTATAACTTGGCAAATGGAAATATTTCGGATAGTGATTCTAGTTGCGTCGAGCCTGCAGAATTTCCACGTGAACATGAAATCACACAGCTGCCTTCGACCTCAAAGGATAGGGAACTACCCGCCAAATGGCGATGCACGCACACTAGCAAAGCAGCTGATGACAAAGGTAAGACTATTTGAAGTTAGTCATTTTGTATTTATGTAATTCTGTGCACAGTGTAAGTAAGTTTGGTATTACATTTTTCAGGTGAAGGAAACACTAAGTAAGATAATGAAATTACTAGCAAGTAGCACGATATCAACTACAGAAGGCCGAACATACGCTGTGGTGTGTCAGCATATGACGGTCGGCGAGGAAGAAGTCGCTTTGGATGGAACAGTACGGACTCTTGTTGATCTACAAACCCTGCCAGGCCGTCGAGGACAGTAAAATATACTGAGGGAAGTCCGAGGTCCCACAGGACATGCGAAACGCCACATTGAAGGAACTTGTGCCGCTACAGCTTGTCGTCATTTTATTGACGAATCCAAGCAGCTCCACATCGAATGATATACTGCGGTTGGATCCCGCGAAGTTCTGAACAATCCTGAACGGACACTTTCTTTGGAAGAATTGGACGCTGTCATTGGTGTTTTATACGCACGCGGAACGTATGGAGCTGACACGAACGTTCTCGATCTGTGGTCACAGAAGTAAGGTTCTGGAATTTTCTCCCAAACTGTGGCACGAAACCGTTTCCTGGATATCATGGGGTTTCTTCGATTCGATGACAAATCTACCAGCAGGGATCACCTGAAAATTGATGGATTGGCGCTTGTACCTGTTGTGCGGGACAAATTTATATCTAATTCTACTACTTGCTTCAGACCAAGTGAGAACATTACCATGGATGAACAGCTCTTTCCATCGAATGCTAGATGCCCATTTATGCAGTATATAGCCAATAAACCAGAAAAGTTTGGTATGAAATTTTGGTTGGCTGTGGATGTGGACGTCAAGTATGTTGTAAACGGTTTTTCTATCTTGGAAAAGATGAAACGCGACCCACCGATCAGACCCTAAGTGAACACGTAGTATTGCGTCTTGCTGAGTTTTTCATCAATCAGGGAAGAAGTGTGCAAAGGGAACAAGATAATTGAAAGGTGTGGAATCTCTAAAACAACTGATCTGTTGTTAAGTTCACTTCAAAGGTGACCAAGAAAAGTGTGTGTGTGTTCAGTGCGACAAATAAGTTGAAAAGCAGAAAGTGACATTCATGCAGATATGTATACAATGAACGGTAAAGTGTGTAAGAACATTCTGCCTTACTAGTGTACTTATTTGTTTATTTATTTATTTATTCATAATAGTGTTTACAAGTCGTGCATGATAATAATTAAATTATGGTCTATGATGTTTTTATACTAAATTTGAACCTTTTTCAGACATCAATACCCTCAAGAAACGAATACCTGCCACTATCGGTCAAAATGACCGCTTCGGTAAAAGTAGGTAGAAAGAATGTTTGGTAATCCTAGTGTTAAATTCTACTGTTGCACATTCAGCTGTGTATTATAAAACCTCGTTTTCTCTACTCCCGAATTTATACTAAGTTATCTCAAAAGTACATTTTACTCTTCAAATAATAGGTTTTCCTCGGGACACAAGACTGTAGTTACTAGTATGAAACAAAACTCCCAGACTATATCAAATGACGTTACTCACCTTCGCACTTACCCTTTACACTTATCAGCCAACGCAAGACTCAAATTTCCCGAAAGGAAATGGTTTCCCCTCAGTCTTTTTCGGACACTTATTATAAGTAAATGCCATGATAATACCATTTTTCTTGAAATTCTTAGGCATCCAACCTTAACCAAAACTCATAGCATTATAGTTATACTCAGTACCACATTGCTACGTGCATATACTACAACAACAGAGGTAGGTGTACATTTGCCACCTGGAACAGTTTACGGTTGTGCCATTCTAATTTGGATCAGAATTATTTTGCTCCCGTAATCCTGGCGTCAGATGCAAATTAATACTGAAATAATTCATACAGAGTATTAGGCCTAAGTAATAAATGGTACAATAGAAATGGCAAGATTCATTATTTCACTGCAAAGGACTACATATAGGGCCTATATCGTCGTTGCGCGAGCAATACTGCTTATCTAACAATACTATTTCTGTCCACTAATATCCGTAAGACTGGTCACGCCTCCCAACCGCATATGGATATGCAGTCCATCATAACAATTTTCGTTGTGTTCATTTTCCTATGCTGAAGTGTAAGGGTATCGCACTGTACAAACGTAGGGCCTATGTTTGCACGATATATTTACGCACGCCTACAGTATAATCTATTTACGGTTCATTTTTATTTACACGTCAGCATAGGAAAATGAACCCAACGAAAATTGATCTAATGGACTGCATATCATATGTGGCTGGGAGGCGTGACCTGTTTTAAGGAAAATAATGGTTAGGAAGTGTAGCGTCGGATACGCGATACTGCTCGCGTAGCACGATATAACTCTTGTCGAGCTGAGTAGCTCCGACGGTTGGCCACTTGTCTTCTGAGTTCTAGTTGGTGGGTTCGATCCTTGTTCAGTCCGATGGTATTTGATGGTGCTCAAATACATCAGCCAAGTATCGGTAGATTTACCGTAGTCTACATTTATAAGAGACTCTATAGTTCAGAAATTCTGGCCCTGAAATAGAGTTCTATAACATACACATATAAATCACTTGCATTTAAGCACTCTTAACGTCAACCGACTGAGCCGGGATTCGATCTCGCGATCTTGAGTACAGAAGATGAACGTCTAATAGTGCGCCATCTTACGTGTTGGATATTTCCTTATAAACTTTATATCCCTCTATCCTCCAATATTTTTATCTTCGATATCTCTGTCTTTCTATTGTGTTTGAGATCGTGATTTAATAAAAACCCCAGTGTATAGATAGATAGTAAATATGTACAATTACTACGTGTTCACAAATCACTGTTTTCTATAATAATAGTTCTGAACAGAAATACATGAAATTCATGATATTACCACGTGAAATTTTACCTCAAATGAATTCTCTGTGTGACACGGCAGATATTTAGGTGGTTGGATATTAATGCTAATATAGTATTATATAACTGTCCTATAATTTCAGGGAAATCTGTATTTTTGGAGATGTAAAACTGTATTAGAGGACTACATATAACAAATATGCCTAAATTAACTTAAATGTACATTTATTCGAATGAGAAGGCAACATTACTTTGTGGGGAATTAGATTAATAAGTAAATAGGGAAGAATAAACATATGCTAAGAAAGAATGACGAACAAAGGGAACTCGTAGCCCTTCGACGGGAAAAGGAGAGGAAAAAGTGTCTGAGTGAAGAAAGTCAAATTAAGTCAAATTATAAAGTGAAAGAAATAAAAATAAATAAGGAGAGAAAGATAGGAAGAAAGGAAGAAAGAAAGACGACGATAATAATGGTTAGTCATAAGAGGAAGAAGTCCAATGTACTTAAACAGAGTTTAGGTCCGACGGAGCGGAATGGATGAATCGTTCCCACCGATATTTTGACACAGTATAAAAATTCTACCGAGCAAGTTAGCCATGCAGTTAGGGTCGCGTAGCAGTGAGCTTGCGTTCAGGAAATGGTGGGCTCGAATCCCACCGTCGGTAGCCCTGAAGATGGTTTTCCGTTGTTTCCGATTTTCACACCAGGCAAATGCTGGGGCTGTAGCTTAATTAATGCCACGGCCACTATATTCCCAATCGTAGCCCTTTCCCATACTTGCGTCACCGAAATCGTTCGATGTGTTAGTGCGGCGTTAAACCACTAGCCAAAAAAAAAAAGAGAAAGCTAGCACCTTTCTCTTATTTCATAGCATAGGAAGCGTATGATAAATGTGATGAGCCTAAGCGTGTGGTAGTCCAAATTTCTGTCTCGGAATTTTTACTTGTCGACTGGTCTCCTTGTCCAAAATAAAAAATAGCTCACTTTGATTAATATTTCATTCCTGATTTGCTATGACCCATTTGGAAATTTTTCCATTCATCCCTAAACTTTATCAGTTGATAAGTTGGGTTGTAAAATGTTTATTTTGCCTTGCAAAAGAAATTCTTGAAATTGGCGCGACGGGAAGAATGTTACGATAGCTGCGTGGGCACCATCTTAAGAACTCACTTCGTAGGATATGATGAAACTCTTAAAACCATCTCTTGTTCGAGCACGTGGCACGAAAAATACGTAGGAGATTCGCTTGTTTCGACTCCTTAAATAAATAGCCAATATGCAATTAAGCATTAATATCCACAAATGATAAGAACGTAATAAAATGTACTCAAGGAATGGATACTATCCTTCGTTTCCCCGAAACATAGTTACTCTTTTGTGAAAGGAAAACGCCCGGTACAATGTTAGGTACACTGATGAACTTAGTTGCAGTAAGTATTAGATTCAGTAGGTCGGGCGAGTTGGCCGTGCGGTTAAGGGCGCGCAGCTGCGAGTCTGCAAACGGGAGATAGTGGATTTGAACCCCACTGTCGGCAGCCCTGAATATGTTTTTCCGTGGTTTATCATTTTCACACCAGGAGAATGCTGGGACCGTACCTTTATTAAGGCCACGGCCGCTTCCACCCCACTCCTAGGCCTTTCCTATCCCATCGTCGCCATAAGACCTATCTGTGTCGGTGTGAAATAAAGCAAATTCTAACAAAAAATATCAGTAGAAGAGTTAATCATTTTACCGTTAGCGTCTTTTTCATTACAAGTGCAATATATATTCAATAGCACAGCTTGGTCGACAGTATCTCATTTATCTACAATAGCCTTGATATGAAGTTAGTTGAGATTGAAACAGTATTATGTAGTGTTCTCTTGGAAACGAGGCAATTTGGGTGCATTACTGTAGGCCTATATAAAAAATAAAAAAAACAGAACAAGAATACTCCAAATACTATTAAAATTCGGAAGATGAATCAATTATTTCGAAGATATATTGTAAGATATGAAAATACTGAAGAGAATGAAGGGGAAAGGATTGCATAGCACTACGACAAAAACACGAAAACATTGAGGAACGAGGAAGAAAGAAACAGAAATTCAAGACTGAATGGAAAATATATAGGAGAGGATAAATACGAGGGAATGATTCATCGAAATAAAATTTTGTTGTTGTTGTTTTTGAGTCATCAGGCCATGGGCTTGGGGCAGTTCTTCACAGCATCTTACTTGAACTGTTTTACACCAAGAAAATGTTCTGGATGTACTATCTGTTAAATATATTGGATTTCCTCTGCCATTTTTACTCCTCGACGGCGATCTCAGTGGTGTAGTCGGTTAGTATTTGCCCCCTGTTCCCAAAATAATAGGGTTGATTTTGGCTGAGGTCGGTGGCATTTCTCTCTCTCTCTCTCTCTTTCTCTAGGTGCCATCAAGTCGGTGTCGACCGTGGGCAACTGCATATAGGATGTAGTGCCTCCAGGTGTTCCGGTTTTCAACAATACATTTCAGGTCCATTAGTGATAATTTTGCTGCTTCTTTGATGGCGTCCATCCATCTCAATGCTGGCCGTCCTCGTCTCCGTGTTACTTGCACTCTTCCAGGAATAAGCATTTTTTCGAACCAATCAGAGTCTCATTACGGGCCAAAAATCTTATGTTTAGTTTGTCAACAAAGGCCTCAAGGGATGGACCTCTCATCTTCTGAAAAACCCGGTTGCGCTTAAGAGTCTTGGCTTTTATATTAAAATATATAACAATTTAAGGTCGTTAAACAAATAACCTTAACACTTCCCTCTCAAATAGCGTGAAAGAGCCATACATGTGTCAATATGCGTCCCCCATCTAGCTCCTTTTCTGGTCAAAAATTGACAGATCGTTCTGATATTAGAAACTTCACATCATAATTGTTATTACTGCTGTGTACATGTATGTGTATATTCAACCAGCTCGGTGGTACATCGGTTTTGAACCTGGTCTGAGGATTGGGAACGGTTCTCCGAATAATTAATATGAATGTTACCGAACTGAATCAAGTATGCCAAACAATACGGCTGAGGCAGCCTTCACCTTGATTATGACACACTCCAATATTTGAAAATTTTCCAATAGGGCAGCAGTCGTCTTCATAGGCCGTATACCACGAGATTAGTTCAAATTACAGTATTAGTACCTCTAGGTAATTGGTGTTTAATTGAGGAAGAAATGTTTCTAAACTTGAAGCATGGCGCAAAACCAGCATTTTACAACATCCTTCTTCTCTTGCTTCTTCCTGGTCTTTTCCTCAGTTTATTGGGGTCAGCAACTGACGGTATGGTGAATTGGCACAGTTTTTGTGTTGGATGTCCTTCCTGACGCCTATCCTATGTGAAGGGATGTATTCACAGTCGTCTCTCTCTGTGGTGGTTGGTACAGTGGTGTATTGTGTGTATATGACGGAAAGAGTATCAAGACGAACACCACCCAGTCGCTGAGCAAGAGGAATTAACTATATGTAGTTCAAACCCTCGACACAGCCGAGAATCGAAACGGGGCTCTCTGAACCGAAAACCAGTACGCTGACCATTCAGCCAATGAGCCATACCAGCATTTTTCGACTGTAAGTGCAGAAAAATCTGGTTTTAAAGTCTCTATTGGTGATCCTTTTAAATACGTTTGGATTATTAAGAAGGTCAAACAGAAAAAGAAAAACTGAAACTTCAACAGCCAACCTTCGTTCACAAGCGTTTCCATGAACATTAGTTCCTCAGCCAGTTTGCATGTCCAATATTATGGCTCGCTGGAGCTAATCGGAGTGGCTGTGGACAAGTAATTGAGATCCTGCGGGACAAAATTTCATATCTCGGCGTCTCCGAAAATCTTAAATGGGCCCTTAAGTGCATCAATTAATTGGACGTAAAAACTAATATAATACACTGCCGGAAAAAATATCCAAACACCATGAAATAAGGGATGTAGAATACGGAAATTTTAGCAATATATTTATTGACGTAACATATTTAATTGATTAAAGGTACAATATTACAGGTTAATATCCGTGCGAGGAAAGCCATCGCAAATGTGTCATTCTGGTCCAGTAATAACCAGTGTAATCGCCTGACTGTTGAATGCAGGCATGCAAACGTGCATGCATTGTGTCGTACAGGTGCCGGATGTCAGCTTGTGGGATGGAGTTCCATGACTGTTTCACTTGGTCGGTCAATACAGGGACGGTTAATGCCGTTTATGGATGATGCTGGAGTTGTCGGCCAATGATGTCCCATACGTGCTGCATTGTTGACAGATCGGGGGAACGAGCAGGCCACGACAACATGTCGACACTCTGTAAAGCACGTTGGATTAAAATAGGCGGCATGGGTGCGTTGGGAAACACCTCCGGGAATACTGTTCATGAATGGCAGCACAACAGGTCGAATCACCAGACAGACGCACATAGAGTGCTCCTGCTGTCATAGGAAATTGCTACCCAGACCAGAACTCCTGGTGTAGGCCCAGTGTGTCGACGCACGGCCATCACTGGCCCAAGGCAGAACCGGCTTTCATAGGAAAACACAACGAACCTCCACTCAATCCTCCAATGAGCTCCCGCTTGACACCACTGAAGTCCCAGACGGCGGTGATTTGGGGTAAGTAGAATGCACGCCGCAGGGCGTCTGGCTCGGAGCTGTCCTTCATGCAACCGATTTCGAGCAGTTCGTTGTGTCACTGTGGTGCCAACTGCCGCTCGAATTGCTCCTGCAGACGCAGTCCGCTGCGCCACAGCCCTACGCCGAATATGGCGTTCCTCACTCTCAATGGTGTCACTGGGACGTCCGGAGCCTGGTCTTCTTGCGAGCGTACCTTCTCGTGACCACTGCTGCCAGCACGCATGCACAGTGGAGACATTCCTGCCAAGTCGTTCTGCAATAGCGCGGAAAGAAAATCTACCTTCCCGTAGCCTTCCTCCACGGCAATCTCAGTGGTGTAGTCGGTTAGTATTTGCCCTCTGTTCCCAAAGTAATAGGGTCGATTTTGGCTGAGGTCGGTGGCTTTTCTTGTTGATACTGGTCTCTTCGTCGTCGTAAAGGCATTCTTGACCCACTCACAGTCACTCCGTCCAATCTCACAGGTAACTAACGCTCTAGCACAGTACAACTCGTATTTAAAGGAAACCTGAAGTGCAACGTCATGGGGCCGCTACTAGCGCCACGCTAATGCGATTTGCGGGAAATTTGAATCAACGTCATCTTTCAGATATATGAACACGCCTACCGACGTTAGTTAATCTAGCACAACCCCTTCTTGGTGTTCGGATATTTTTTCCGCCAGTGTAATAATATTAATAATAATAATAATAATAATAATAATAATAATAATAATAATAATAATAATAATAGAGTGATTTGACTATGCGGTATGGAACGTGTAGCTGTACACTTCAGTCCGGGTGATGGTGTTTTCAAATCTTTCCGTCGACAGTCTTTAAAATGGTTCTCTGTGTGGTTTCCAATTTCGGCTGCGACAATTTTTTTTTGCTAGTTGCTTTACGGCGCACTGACACAGATAGGTCTTATGGCGGCGATGGGATAGGAAAGGGCTAGAAGTGGGAAGGAAGGGGCCGTGCCTTAATTAAGGTACAGCCCCAGCATTCGCCTGGTGTGAAAATGGGAAACCGACCTATCTGTGTCGGTGCGACGTAAAGCAAATAGCAAAAAAATGGGAAACCACGGACAACCATCTTCAGGGCTGCCGATAGTGGGGGTCGAACCTACTATCTCCCGAATACTGGATACTGGCCGCACTTAAGTGACTGCAGCTATCGAGCTCGGTGGGACAAATGTTAAGGCTATAGTTTAATTACGACCGCGGCCGCTAATTTCGCAGTTTTAGCCCTTCCTGTGTTAGTGCGATGTCATGGGTGTTTTTTTTTTTTTTTTTTTTTTTTTGCTAGTTGCTTTACGTCGCACCGACACAGATAGGTCTTATGGCGACGATGGGACAGGAAAGGGCTAGAAGTGGGAAGGAAGCGGCCGTGGCCTTAATTAACGTATAGCCCCAGCATTTGCCTGGTGTGAAAATGGGAAACCACGGAAAACCATTTTCAGGGCTGCCGACAGTGGGGTTCGAACCTACTATCTCCCGAATACTGGATACTGGCCGCACTTAAGCGACTGCAGCTATCGAGCTCGGTCGTCATGGGTTTAGGAACCAAATGTGCTTACTGATCCATCTTCATACCTAGCTAAATGAACGACGGCTGAACGATGGGACCGTGACGCACTGACAATGATTATAATAAATGTCAAAAATGAAGTTCCCAGAAGGAAACTATAATTTAATTTTATAGATTGCAAATGTTTTAAACATTTAAGATTTTAGAGCCTTTTAGGTCTTTTATAACTTGAATGATTACATCATAGATGTACCTATTTTCCTTCACACCTTCACCAGGAAAATGTTAAGGTAGGATTTTGTCGTTGGTCACAGGTGACAACATTCACAGTGTCGTGATAAGTCCAATGGAACTAACGCATTGTTCCGCACCGTTGGGGCTACGTTACTAGATTACTCCTAGTGGCCTTTGTGTCTGAGCATGTTAAGATTTCTTGATGTCTGGGACAGGATATGTGGGTAATATGCTTGAAACCATCCTCTAACAACGGAAATTCCTTTGAAACTTCTAACGTCGAATGAGTTGACCAGGGCTTTTAGTATGGAAAATATGAACCACCGCTACTCACTTAACGTTTCAGTATTTTCCACCTTGATTTAGAATAAATAGTCTACGTTTACATCAGTCATGACTAACGCTCACAGATTGGAGAGCATTTTTTCTAGATACGCTTATTAGAACGGACCGATGTAGTGTGTGCTGTCTGAGTGGACATTTGAACTGTGCGGTGTCCTAAGGAAATAATAATATTTTTCTTAATCCATTTACCCTCCACCGTTGGTTTTTCCCTTGGACTCAGCGAGGGCCCCGACCTCTACCGCCTCAAGGGCAGTGCCCTGGAGCGTAAGATTTTGGGTCCGGGGGATAAAACTGGGGAAGGAGGACCAGTACCTCACCCAGGCGGCCTCTCCTACTATTCTGAACAGGGGCCTTGTGGGGGGGGATAGGAAGATCAGAAGAGATATACAAAGAAGAGGGAAGGAAGCGGCCGTGGCCTTAAGTTAACGTACCATCCCGTCATTTGCCTGGAGGAGAAATGGGAAAACACGGAAAACCACTTCGAGGATGGCTGCGGTAGGAATCGAACCACCTCTACTCAGTTGAACTCCCGAGGCTCAGTGGACTCCTTTCCATCCCTCGTACCACTTTTCAAATTTCGTAGCATCGAGCTCGATAGCTGCAGTCGCTGTGCGGCCAGTATCCAGCATTTGGGAGATAGTGGGTTCGAACCCCACTGTCGGCAGACCTAAAGATGGTTTCCCGTGGTTTCCCATTTTCACACCTGGCAAATGCTGGGGCTGTACCTTAATTAAGGCCACGGCCGCTTTCTTCCCATTCTTAGGCCTTTCCTATCCCATCGTCGCCATAAGACCTATCTGTGTCGATGCGACGTAAAACAAATTGAAAAAATTCGTAGCAGAGCCGGGAATCGAACCCGAGGCCTCCGGGGAGTGGGAGCTAATTACACTAACCACTACACCACAGAGGCGGACAAGGATACAATAATAATAATAATAATAATAATAATAATAATAATAATAATAATAGTATTATTTCAAGAATATTTAAAAATATATACTTACATAAATTCTTTGTTTTAAAGACACATTGCCAATATTGAAAAAGTGACCTTTAATATGAGAACACGTTTAGCCATTCCTTCAGACAAATTGTTAATAAATCACTGCTTCGTATAAGTACGTAGATTGGAAGTCTATAAACAAATTAGCCATTGCTTAATACGTTAAATTACCGGGCGAGTTGGCTGTGCGGTTAGGGGCGCGCAGCTGTGAGCTTGCATCCGGGAGATAGTGGGTTCGAATCCTACTGTCGGCAGCCCTGAAGATGGTTTTCCGTGGTTTCCTATTTTCACACCAGGCATATGCTGGAGCTGTACCTTAATTAAGTCCACGACTGCTTCCTTTCCATTCCTAGGCCTTTCCTCTCCCATCGGTGCCATAAGACCTATGTGTCGGTGCGACGTAAAGTAAATAGCAATAATAATAATAATAATAATAATAATAATAATAATAATAATAATAATACGTTGAATTTAATGTAAGGAGGCCATGAAATTCGGTCTCGGTAGAGATGAATTCGGGTGGAAGGGGAACCTTTTCCAAGAAAATAGAGTATTTCCATTTCAATACTGAAATATGTCCTGGAAATAATTTACTTTAAAAGATATTGATTTATAACCAGGGATATTAATTTCAATAATTTTAAACGTTGAATCTCAGCTCGTCGTCAAAGCATAACCCAAAAAGTAAAAATAATGGGCTAGATGTGTGGCGAGCCTGCTCTTTACCCGCAGGCTTGGTTTCGATTCCTTGCCAGTACAGAGATTATTTTCTGGATCTGAGGGCTGGTTCTACGTCCACTCTGGCTTCGCGAGAACAATATGCTGTGCGAGTGCTGACGTCACGTCGTTACTATGCAGCTCTAAACAACTCGTTACTAGGACACAGTACGTAGTAAAAGTATATATATATTGAACCCTTTAGGTCCAAAGGTCATGGGTTCAATATATATATGTGTGTTATTAAAAAAATCGTTTTTATATATTTTATCCTTCTGCATCCTACAACATCCGTCATATTCTTAAAATATTTTGTATGATCTCATTTATGAATACTCCGTGATGCTACAATTGTTAGGGATATACGTAAAATGTAGAACAGTTGATGAACTTAATCTTGCAATGCATCATATTTTCTTGCTGCTAAGAAGGTAGTAGTGAAATGGTGGTGGGTTGCTTGTATATATGCGTTCCGAATTATTTATGAAATTGGGAGACAAATCGCCTCTAATTATATACAGTAGTTAAGTTTTCAATATATTTTGGCCGGAAGCCTACACCAAATCTAAAGTAGGCCTAGTTCTACATAGGCCCTATAGAATTTCAAGAAAGAAGTCATATTACCAACAACAGTCCACAGGTATTTTTCCGATTATGTACGAAAACTTTCCTTAAAATACAGTGTTTATTGCACTGTGCACAGTATATTGGACCTTGATTTTATAAACCTTGAGGCATGGAATTAGGTGGTCAATTTTGTATTGGACGTTTAAATATAGTGGACAATTGTGTATTGAGGACATTTTTCTTTGTGAACATTTATGTTGCAGACGTTCTTAATTTGATATGCTTACCTCCAACGAAATATTTTACCCACAATATCTACAAATGGAAAGAATTTTTCTTCCTAGACTTATCTCACTTGGGGTCGGTACTTCATGTGAATCAAGCCAAGTTTTATGGTCGGTTGGCATGCCTGACGCCAACCCTGTGCAGAGTAATGTACGTTTTCTGTAGTAATTGGCAGTGCGTGCTATGTTGTGTGAAAATAAATAGGCCTATGTGTATTATGACGATCACGAACATTAAGCCCCCAAGCCTGAGGAATTGAACAGACACGACTAAATACCCCAGCCCGGCTGGGAATCGCGACGGGACCCTCTGAGCCGAAAACCACGCCGCTGACTAGCCAAGGAGCCGGACTATGCTAAGAATTCTGTTTTGTGGGAACTGAAATGTTAATTAAAATATTAATCTACATGCACATAAGCTATGGAATGCTTATGGATTACTGAAGGACCAGTAGATGTTAATGTAATTATTAGCACATAAGCATATACAGTATGAAAAAAAAGCAATCACCTCCGTACAGTCCAAGAAGGCCCATGGTAGGGTGAAATGTAAAGGCTTCCACTATCCGTAACCTCGGTACTCCACGTCCGGCCGCCTTTGGTACTCATTTTTTATGTAGGCTGAGTGAACCTCAGGGCCATGTGCACCTCCGTAAATGGAAATCTCGTTTCTTAAATATTTTGACTTCCTGACGGGGAATCGAACCTACGTCCTTCCGAGTAAACCAAGCACGCCTTACAGTATTAAATAAAGTTTAGAAAAATATTTTTTTAAACGGTTTAGGGCTTATGCACATGATAAAATATCTTAAATTTATTGTTGGTGTATAATAGTTTAATATCGGCTATATAAACAGCCTTTGATGCATTTATGGCTCATTTTTAGCTCCAGTGAGCTCCGGACACTTCTAGCCGAAATTAAGCACTGATATTATCACTAACTCTAATATGTTATATAGTATCCTCATCGCTACTTTTGTTCACAGTGGCCATGAACCTTACGCAGTAGGATCACAAATAGTCACCAACAGTAGGCGTAGTACGTCCATGAGTCACCACGACTGTTACAACTGAATATAATTGCGTGAGCAGACCTGGCAGTAAACAACAGACCGACAGCCTTCATTCACACTATAGGATTGTAGTATAATCACCAACTACACTTCAACTACTCACATGGGAAGTACTTTACAGCTTAATGTCTTAATGTCTACCATTAGATCCAAGACCGACAACATTGAAAGCTGTATGGAAACTTTTGAAACTGGTTTATGTAAATATGACGATACGCAAATAATGCTTTATGTTAAAATGTTGGACTTCAAGATGCAACACTTAATTTTAGGGGACTAAAAGTAAGGTTCCAAAATCAAGGAAGTAGGCTATGGTGGCTGATAAATAGGATAGGCCACATTTCTGCTGAATATGAAAATTAAGAATAATCATTGTTGTTAAACATGCGAAGTTAATAGTAGCGATGTCCTTTTCGCATTTCATTAATATTGGCATTGTGGTAAAAATGATGTTCTGGAAATCAGAAGAACGAATAATAGGAAGGATATCAAGCCTGAGAACAAAATATGGTACAATTGAGGGCCCTTTACTTTAAATACCTCGGAGGATTTATCGAACCGACAGTCCTTAAAAAGATCTCACAACAAACTCGTCTCCAAAAAACTTAAAAAAAGCATTAGGGTTAGTCCAAAATCGTCCCTGTTTTGCTAAACCGGCGAATGTGACAATGCTCTTCCTATCCATTATTTCCCTTAAGACTGGCCAGGCCTTCCAGCCATATATTGATATGCGGTCCATCAGAACAATTTTCGTTGATTTCATTTTCCTATCCGCGTGTGTAAAGGAAAATGAACTTTACTGTACCATACTGAAGGAATGTATGTTTGCATGACATTTACCCACTCCTAGAGTGTGATGTATTTAAGGTTCATTTTCCTTTACAAACGCGCATAGGAAAATGAACACAACGGCATTTGTTCTGATGGAATGCATATCAATATGTGGCTGGGCGGTGTGACCAGTCTTAGGGGAAATAACGGATAGGAAGAGCATTGTCTGATTCGCCGTTTTGGCAAAACAGGGACGATATCTACAACAAAAAATCCATGTCAAGACATACAAAAATTCGGCATTACAACTCAGTCATATAACCAACAGTCCTTTGAAACACTGGCACTCAACAGAAAACAAGAACTTGAAGAAATCAAAAACGAAGATAGGAAGATTATTAGGAAAATCTTAGGAGCAAGGTACACCCAAGACGGTTACAGGTTGCAATCAATCAAAACAGCAGAAACGTTCTCAAAGATCGAAAGTGACATTAGGAAACGACGAATGAAATTTTTCGGTCATCTCACTAGATTACCAGAAAATCGATTGCCATAAAGATAATAGATTATGTAAACTCGCTTAAGAACTAAACACCCTGGTTTAACGAACTTCAAAAGAACCTTAAAAACGCAAACATAAGTTCAACAGACATTCTAGAAAGTGACATCTTTAGACACAAAGTAAACAATTGGGAAGCTACATCAGAGCAACCACGACAAAAACAGTACAGACCAAAGTGAGCGTAAACGAGTCTTCTCGGAAAGAATGAAAGCCTATTGGAACAACAAGAATAACCCACAGGAGAACTGATTGAGTTATTTGCTTAACGTCTTCCATTATTGGGAAAATTCGCTAATAATAATAATAATAATAGAGAGCAGTTTTAATCTCCGTTTAACTTCCAAGGTGTTCTTTCTTTTTGGTAGCTCTTTTTAAGTGATGCTAAAACTTACAGTTTTCAGCGATGATGGGATATAAAAGGGTTGACCGGGCGAGTTGGCCGTGTGGTTAGGGGCGCGCAGCTGTGAACTTGCATCCGAGAATAGTGGGTTCGAGTCCCACGTCGGCAGGCTTGAAGATGGTTTTCCGTGGTTTCCCCATTTTCACACCAGGCAAATGCTGGGGCTGTACCTTCATTAAGGCCACGGCCGATTCCTTCCCACTCCTAGGCCTTTCCTATCCTATCGTCGTCATAAGACCTATCTGTGTCGATGCGACGTAAAGCAAGTTGTAAAAAGGAAAAAGAAAAGAAAAGGGTTGGAACTGGTAGGATAAAGGCCGTACCCTTAATTAAGGCACAGCCCTGTCATTTGATTGGTTTGAAAATGGTAATACATCTTAAGCCATCTTCAGCGCTGTCAACGACGAGGTTTGAACCCACCATCTCCCGAATGCAAACTGACTTTAACACGACCTGTACGATTTAGCCAACGCACTCGATATGGTCAACAGTATCTGCTCACAATACTACGCGGGGCTGGGTAATAGGATTGTTCCAAATATTTAATATAAATAAGTAAAACAACTCGATACCTACAAGGGCGAGTCAAATGAAAATCTTATTTTCCTCCCCATATATTTTATTGAGTGAAAGTGGCACACAAATATTTCATTTTTCTAAATTGTCAGTTCAATGCAAGTCCTTCAGCATTTACAAACTGTATGGATTCCTCTAGAAAAATGTCTTTGGTTGTATATGCAGCCACGCCTGCAGGCCTCCTCTTAATCCAAATGGAACATCTTTTCTCCCAGTGCCTCGTAGTGTTCCGGCCTAGCCTTCGCTAGTTCTGCCCTATTTGCTCGCTACCAAATGTAGGGCTTAGATGGCAGCTCCCTTCTGTGTAGTCACTTGAAGGTCACTCACCCAGAAGTTAGGTGGACGGGAGGAGTTAAGAGGCCGTATTGCTTGGGTCCCTCTCGGCGACATGAGATGAGGGACGATATGACTAACCATTCATTATCCAGTGCATCTGTCCACAGTAGCCAATATTGTGTATTTAATGTGTAATTATACAAGTGTCGTGAAGTGTGATAAGTGTTTTATTTAAGCAAGCTAATGAATTACGGTTATTACACCTAGGCCCGGATTCATCAACACATGTTAAATATATACTAACAAGTAGTTAGTTAATACGGAGTTAAAAATTTAACATCTTGTTAGGTTTCTTGCGTTTCATCAAACTTTTCTTGTGAAATTTTAACTAATCGACTGTTAACTCTACCAACATTGCGAAGTGGTGCGAATCAAGGAGGCAGTGGCACGAACATGCTGTTTTACAGCGCGCTCCGATGCGCATTTGTTTGTGTACAGCTGTTAAATATGGCGCGTGAAGTGAAACGGAATCGTAGTTCTAATTTTTCCTCCTTCGAAAAATAGTTGTTAATTGAATTAGTAATTATATAGAAGTTATTGAGTGCAAGCGCACAGATGGCTTGATGATAAAAGAAAATGACGAGGCGTGGGCGAAAGTCCGCGAGGGTTTCAGTGGTTTTAACAAATACTTTCTTAGCGGGTATCCACTATCACCTAATAAAATCACTTCGTTAATTGTCCCCACTTCAAACTGTGCTCTGATATGGGAGTTATTAAATATTGTACTGTCGTGTAGGCCTACAGAACCAGGCCACCTAGCAACCATATCCCTTATTTGGAGGTTAGGATCATTAATCACCTGAACATTAACATTAACAGAGAAGTATCCCTTCCGATTACGATATATTTTGGCCCTATTGCCTCCACGTGATTGGATTCTTACATGTGTACAATTTGTTACACCTAGAACACCAGGAAAACGGCTTATTTCATAGAAGTTGCGGATAATTTGCTGATGCTCTTCTACTGAAGTGAATGCTACATACCTCCTTCTCATGGATGCTATTGATGCAGACACTCGATAAACAACTCTATTGACAGTGGCTTTAGAAATTCCAGCATTGTCTCCGAACATTATGTGAAAAGAACCAGTAGCAAAAGATCGTAATGTTATCAGTACCTGCAAGATTGGAGAAAGAGGTACCGGTAAGTTTCTCTTCGTAGGATATGCCAACCTCACTCGAATTTCGTCAATAACCTTAGCAACGACTATGTTCGATAATCTGTATCTATGAAGAAATTCCGCATCTGTCAAATTTTCAAAGTCATTACGTCGCTGAACTCTTCTTCGAACAGGATTATTGTGTAAAAGATCTGAATAGAGCAATTCCGCATCTAAAGGGAGATTCACAGCAACCATTTTGGACCAGGTTGCTAAATGCTAATGCTAGCCATTTAACATGGGAATAGGCCGATGTTAACTTTAATACGCAGTTTAACATTTATGTTAACGTTAACAGTTGTTGATGAAACGCAAATTTTCTTAAATTGTATGTTAAAATGATTTAACACGTTGTTAGGTACTAACATGTGCTGATGAAACCGGGCCCTAATGTGGTCCAAACATGTGGTAATCACTAGGAGCGAAGTCTGGTGAATATGTTTGGTGTTTAAGACACCCAAAATGCAGGTCTTACTGTAGATGGTCGCATCTGTTGCACGGATGGATTGAGGCTGAGCATTGTCATGTTTCTGTGACAAGCATGCATCACCAAATGAAGCGTCATTTGTCGATGAATTTCAATAGGTTTCACACCTAAATAGGATATTCGTTAAAGCCTATGAAACTGCACCGCCAACGGTCAGAACCGTGGCGTGATATTTCGATTTTTTATTACACAGTTAAAGTTGCCATTTGACTCATCCTCGAATATCACGCATTAGCAAAAAAAAATGTGTCGCTGACTTACTTCTTTACTGAAAATGAGCAGATCGGTTTCTTTACCATTCTCAAACGGCGAAATTCTGCTGTTAAATTCTAGGAGGGAGAGCATCCATTTCCCATCCAACTTACAGTTATTGTATCAAGGAGGGTGCCTGTTGTAACGCTCAGCGTTCTATACGTTCATTTGAAGATTGGAAAATGGAAGTTTAAATTTATAACATAGTAAATGATTATGTCCAACCCTTTTGTAATTTAAATAGTACAATTCATAAGAGTTCTTATTGGATTTATTTAGAAGGAAACTTATCCTTCAAATCCTTGTAACATTTGGTAAAATGATGTGGATTTTCAAAATTTCTAGAATTCATATTCACTCACCTTTCGAAACCAATGTCTATAGTCTAGTAAGGCATTTCAAATTCAGTTTTAGCATGGAATTTGTATCTTTAATTCCAGATTGCAGTATTCATGTCTTAGTCTCTTCTTCTACCACATTTCACACATCATGTGGTGTAGCTGGTGCGCAGTGTGTAGCACATGTGGATTTGGCTCTGTTTTACGGACGGACGCTCTTCCTGACTCCAACCCTATATGGAGGGATGTAATCACTATTACGTGTTTGTGCGGTGGTCGGTAGTATACTGTGTTGTCTTAATATGAAGAGGAAAGTGCTGGGATAAACACAAACACCCAGTTCCCGAGCCAGAAGAATTAATAAGACGCAATTAAAATCCCCAAACCGTCCGGGAATCGAACCCGGGAGCCTCTGAACCGAAGGCCTCAACGCTGACCATTCAGACAAGGAGTCGGACTCATGTCACTGCCACTAATTATGTTATTATGAATATACTGCAAAGAATTATGAAGTCTAAAAGTTTAAGGATTATTCTTTCCAACAAAGTATATATTTTGATATTTAACGTTAGAAATTGAAATTCCATTAAAAAACCTCAAGAACCGGTTGGATGATTCACTAGTGCTCATATTCGTGAATTCGAGTTTACTATCTTCGAAGATCATCAAGATATCTCTCATATCAACTAAAAACTCACCAGTAATTGGCATAAACAGCAGTCACAGTCACAGTCACTAAGACGCAACATCTGAAGTACATTCGCCACCTTCTTGGCGTAGAAAGCGTAATAAGGAGCTCCACTCCAACACAGTTCCTGCAAGTTAGACAATGAAGGTAAATTATCGAATGATATAAACGTGATCAGGGTGTTCAGGTATTCGAATCTTCATCCGGTCATTAAAGTAAATGCAGAAAGGGTCTGACTACAACGCGAACTCAGGGTGGACGTTGAGATGTGAAACGAATACTATCCTAAATTATTTTATAATTTAAGAAAATGTCATTCGATCTCTCTGGGCTATACAGCCAGGTCTAATTTGGTATATATCTCAATCATGATGAAAATATTTTTCACTTGCATCACTGTCACGACGATTCGCACTGTTGGTTTGAAGCAATTGTGAAAAAGTACATCGTGGGTTAAGAATCCAATCACTGTCCGTTATTTTCCTTAAGACTGGCCACACCTCCCAGCCACATAATGTGTATGCGGTCCTTCAGAACAATTATGTTACGTTATGCTGGTTTTCTTATGAATTGAATTGATATTATGAGCAATATGATCCTTCTCTACTGCTCCGCTGACAAGTACGATCCTTACAGTGACCAAAGTTCTATGCACTGTATTAGCTGGCCAAAGACTACTTAGATAAATCTCTCCATTCATTTAAAGAGCTGATTTTTTTCAACAGTTCCCGATGTTTGTTGTTACTCCTGAAATCCCAGAAAATGATGGTCGATGAACAAGATATCGTCGCTACGCGAGCAATACCGCATATCTGACAATGCTACAGTATTTCTAGCCATTATTTTCCTTAAGATTGGTCACGCCTTCCAGCCACATATGAATATGCAGTACATTAAAACAATTTTCGTTGTGTTCATTTTCCTATGCTAAAGTATAAAGGAAAATTAACTTTAAATGAATTATAATGTAGGAGTGCGTAAACGCCATGCAAACACACATTAGAACAGTGCGGTACGGATCAACTATTCAATGTTTGGGTATACCTTATGTACCGGGCGGTACACCTCCGCGCCGCTAATTCAAACATTGCGCCAGTTGAAACTCCTCTACTGGAGGAAGCTTGAACTTTAACTTCCACATTAACGCTAAGATTTCTCAGAAGATGTCGTTACTATAAATTTTGAAGAGTTCTGAACTGTGTCTTTTTCGATTTATTTTTGTTTTCTCTGTAGTAAGAAGTGTGAACATTCTCTTCTAGATGGCACTACTTAAGAACTACAATTGTGCACCCTAGTGCGAAGTGAAGGAACTTTTTTTGAAGAAATTTAGTATGTATAACTTTGCTCTTTGTTAAATTTCTTTCAGTCATTGTTTGAGTTGGCAATGTTAATCCTTTCGTTCCGCCAGTTTTGAATTTAGCCAATCCCGAATTTCTTTAATTAATTTTTGACCAATCAGGTGTATCTTCTCCAACATGGATATGTTGCTTGACCCTAGCCAATAAAGTGAGGGGGGTGTGGGTTCTCATTCATGAAATGTCTCGAATTTTCCGCGAGGATATATAAACTGCTGTGTTTCTGGTCCCGGTGCCACTTCAGTAACATCTTTCCTAGTGTGATTATGTAGCAGGGGGCGGGAAGCGCCTCTTTCTTCGGGTTGCAGTTCAACCATCAGGTAATGGCCGTTTTATAACTTATTTCCTTGCCAGCTCAGCAGTTTAACCCTCGGGGCGGGTTCGAAACTTTCCTCATGTAACCTATATTTAAAATGTAAAAGACACTTGGTATAAATTCTGTCTCTTTAACTACAAATTGGGATAGAGGGTGCCTAACCCTCTCGAGCTCCCATTCATTTTGTTTTGAGGTGACTACGTTTTTATAACAGTTTCCCTTCTACTCGTAATGTCATAACATTTTTCAATCGTGTCACCTCCGTAGTATGGGATTAGCCCTTGCATAAGCGGCCTTGTGCCAAATAGGATTTAAAGAAATGTATTAGGAGTGCAGTTTCGCCTCCTCTCAAGTTGGTATTTTGGAAGCCATGTAATTGTCCGGTTTCTTTACGGAATAGGCCTCAGTAGGTTGGGTATTTTTACCCCTGTTTTCATGTGCTTGGAGGTCAGCTTGAAGGTGGAGTTTGGTGTGGCCTTTGATAGGCTTGAACTTTGAGAGCGGGTTGCTCTTTCTTAATGTTGGTTTCTGGGTGCCTCGAGCAGGCTTTACTGAGTAATAGGGAGCAAGTGCTCCTGGGCATGATTGGGGTTTTCTGCCCCTTTGTCAAACTTTGTTTTTTGGGTAAAGTTGGGCTAATTGCTCAAGAATTGTGAATCTGGGGCTCGAAGCCCAAAATCCATTAATAAACCGTAATTGTACTTTCTTAACTTGTGGATATACAAATGAGTTCCTGTTATACTTGTAGTTTCTTGATCTTGAAAAGAAAATATAACCTTGTAAAATTTTAAATCAACTTTAATTTCGTAAGTTGAGACCTGTTCATCCCAGCACCTTCTTTCACCTCTGCACATCCACAATACACCGTAACACCGTAACACCTTAAATTATATTTTTATCACCCAATAATACATCTAATTGATCAGCAAAATAACAACTGACTGAAAAAAAAAAACTAGCTACTAATCTTTTCAGGATTGGAAAAATGGAACAGACGCTAAGTAAGATTCCATCAAATGTGACCACCAAGGGAGAAATACAATATTTTATGACAAGCACGAGAGGGAAACTAAGTATCGATAACAGGATTAGAATGTCTGACCTCTCAATGATTGCACTATCTCATCAACTAAGTCATTACAACCAGATGGATGATAAGCAACGTTAAGTACAAATATTAATACGGACGTCATTTCAGGATGAATGTTCTGAGCATTGTTGGACATTCTGGTATTTTCTCAACCCGTAAGGGAGTAATACCAAGAGAAAGTTTCCGTTGTATTTTACCTGATTCACCGAGGAACACATTCTGAAAGCCAACTGTACATCCACAAATCGCTACACAACATTAACTTTTCACCTTCGGATTCCCAGTTCTTAGGACAATCTTATAAATTAACGTCTGCTTTTCCGGGTTTCACATACATGTGCGAACAGTTATTTTCAATAACGAAAAGAAGATGTGTATGCAGAATCGACTAAGAGTATACAGCACTAATTCGGATTTCATGTGATATGTATTTTAAAAAAACCAAACCCCATGGCACTACAGCCCTTTAAGGGCCTTGGCCTACCAAGCGACCGCTGCTCAGCCCAAAGGCCTGCAGATTACGAGGTGTCGTGTGGTCAGCACGACGAATCCTCTCGGTCGTTATTCTTGGCTTTCTAGACCGGGGCCGCTATCTCACCGTCAGATAGCTCCTCAATTCTAATCACGTAGGCTGAGTGGACCTCGAACCAGCCCTCAGGTCCAGGTAAAAATCCCTGACCTGGCCGGGAATCGAACCCGGGGCCTCCGGGTGAGAGGCAGGCACGCTACCCCTACACCACGGGGCCGGCTGTGATATGTATTTGGTGCAATTAATTTGTGAATTTTTGTTTTCATATTTACTGTCGGTGATTAATCTACGAAGTTACTTATTTTTTGTTACAAACAGTTTCTGTGCTATTACGAATTTTAAGATCCCGTAATTTATTCTACATTACTAAAGTGTAAATGTTTCAGAGAATAATAACGGTAATGACGGAATGGCAAAATGGGGGGAGTGAGGCAGCACGAAGTGCACCTTCATCTCTAATTCCAAAGGTATTTTAATGCAGTGGGGATCATATTACATCAGTGGTTCCTAAACTTTTCTAGCTGTTGACCCCGCCCCCCACTATCATCCCAGGCCCTGTAAGTTACGCCGTACCGTTAAATGAAATATTCCTTTCGCTGTGATACTTATATTTGGCCGGGCTGGGTGGCTCAGACGGTTGAAGAGCTGGATTTCTGAACCCAACTTGGCAGGTTCGATCCTGGCTCAGTCTGGTGGTATTTAAAGGTGCTTAAATACGTCAGCCTCGTGTCGGCAGATTTACTGGCACGTAAAAGAACTCCTGCGTGACTAAATTCCGGCACCTCGGAGTCTCCGAAAACAGTAAAAGTAGTTAGTGGGACCTAAAGCCAATAACGTTATTATTATTATTATTATATTTGAGTAATATAGAATACAGTACATAAGAAAGAAAAACACCCATGGCGCAACAGCCCCGAAGGACCATCCCCTACCAAGCGACCGCTGCTCAGCAAGAAGGCCTGCGGATTACGAGGTGTCGTGTCGTCAGCACGACGAATCCTCTCGGCCGTTATTCTTGGCTTTCTAGACCGGGGCCACTTTCTCACCGTCAGAATGATAGCTCCTCAACTGAAATCACGTAGGCAGAGTGCACCTCGAACCAGCCCTCAGATCCAAGTAAAAATCCCTGATCTGGCCGGGAATCGAACCCGGGGCCTCCGGGTAAGGGGCAGGCACGCTACCCATACACCGCGGGGCCGGCAACAGTAAATGAAAGGATTTCAAAGTTCATAATAGCACAGCGTTTAACACACGCTAATATGTATGGCTGGAACAAGCATGTAAATTCAAATGTACTAAAATAATCATACTCCAACAAAGTGTCAATATCACGTTGCTGCAAATCCGAAGTTTTAGCCTGATGAGAAGTTTAAATAAAAATGTAACTAAATTAATTGAAAACACTCACATTAACTTACTTAAAACAATTTGCTTTTAAGAATGAATAAAAATAATGTTATTGGCTTTATGTCTCACTAACTACTTTTACGGTTTTCGGAGACACAGTGGTGCAAGAATTTTGTCCCGCAGGTGTTCGTTACATTGCTGGTAAATCTACCGACACGAGGCAGTTGTATTTGAGCATATTCGAATACCACCGGATTGAGCAGGGATCGGAACCACCAACTTGAGTTCAGAAGGTCAGCACTCTACCGTCTGAGCTACTCAGTCCAGCCCTTTAAGAATAATTAAACCTGTGATTCCGTACATAGAATCTCAGAGACAAAACTGGAAGAGACATGTTGAAAAAAAAACAAACAAACAAACAAACAAACAAACAAACAAAAGCATTTCATTTCATACGCTCATTGGGGAAAGATATATGTTTTAACGCCGTAATTTATGTGTACTGATTTATCTATTCATCAGGTCACATGCTTCTTTCTTTGAGTAAGTTGTCTGTGCCTGCACTTTCACGCCCCTCTAAATTGTGAGGTGATTAGAAGCTCAAAATATTACTTGCAGCTCTCACTTTGTCCGAGAGACCAGATTTGAATAAGGCCTACTAAGTAACTCAAGGTGAAGCTAAAATTGCGTTCTCTATCTTTTGTCAGGTATCAGATAAATGAAGAGCGGGAACACTATGGAAACTAAGTGACAGATCTTATTTTGAGTTTTTGTACTTAATAGACCTATGTGCCGTCACTGATATTTATATATTCAGTAAAATGAACCGAAGTACTTGTTCTATTCTGATTAAATGCCAAAGAATTATGTCGTACGCCTAATTGTCATTCATAAGGTCTTACTTAAAGATTCTCATTCTATACAGAAAACTGAAATGAGAATCAGATTTGTAAGATCGCATCACTTGATGTGACTGACGGTTGAGTCACATTACGAACCTCCTTCTTTTTGCTATTTGCATTACGTCGCACCGACACAGATAGGTCTTATGGCGACGAAGGGGTAGAAAAGGACTAGGAGTGGGAAGGAAGCGGCCATGGCCTTCATTAATGTACAGGCCCAGCATTTGTCTGGTGTGAAAATGGGTAACCACGGAAAACCATCTTCAGGGCTGCCGACAGTGGGTTTCGAACCCACTATCTCCCGGATGCAAGCTCACAGCCGCGCGCCCCTAACCGCACGGCTAACTCGCCCGGTACATTACGAAATGACAGAGGAGGTGGTGAGCAAGAATTCCCCCAACTCATCCCAGGAAAGAGAAACATCCCTTTTGTAGCTATTTATTGGGTGATGTTGGAAATAAACAGGACGGAAAAGTGATTAATTATATAACATTTATGGCATTGGTAAAATTAATATTGTATACAGCTCACTAATGATAACGTGACACCTAACTTAAAGTGGTGTTGACAATATTTCATTTACTAAATTGCGATATGAAATGCAACTCTGCTGCGCTAGAGTACGATATTGCTTAGTGCATACGTTTATCTTACGGGGCGACGTCAGTGGCAGAGTCTGCGAGTTGTTCTTGTGTTCCGAAGACAGCGGGTTCGAATCTGGCTGAGGTCGGTGGCTTTTGAGGATTTTGAAATGCTCATCCCCACGTTATTGTCCATCGAAGTTGAAGTACTCTTGTGGTACAAAATTACAGGATTCTGGTACTTGCTAAGACCATTAGCACTTGGATTGGACATTATACAGATACAATTTTTCATCATTTTGAGGTGTTTGATTTTCTACGATTTTTTCTTTGTAAAGTTTGATTCGATCAAGACGTTTAATTTAGTGTTAAGTCAACTTTTCTTTCGAATTTGAATAAGCATGAAATTCATTTCACACCGAGTGTTTCTATCGGTACCTGCTTCACCAAGTGTTCTTATCCAATGCTAACACACTGATGGCAGGAATTTGTTTTATTGCATTACATAACACTTGTAATCTTTAAGAGCAGATGTCAGTGGCTACTGATATAGTGAATTACTAACTCTAGAAGACTTCTGATAGTTCTGTGTTGGTAGGAAATTTTACATCGCTGCTTATGGTTAAACAGAGGAAAGGTTAAACCCTCCATTTCTCGTAAAGCGTCATCAATGTGTTATGAAGGATTAAAAACAACCCCAAGTCCGCCTCTGTGGTGTAGTGGTTAGCGTGATTAGCTGCCACCCCCGGAGGTCCGGGTTCGATTCCCGGCTCTGCCACGAAATTTGAAAAGTGGTATGAGGGCTGGAACGGGGTCCACTCAGCCTCGGGAGGTCAACTGAGTAGAGGTGGGTTCGTTTCCCACCTCAGCCATCCTAGAAGTGGTTTTCCGTGGTTTCCCACTTCTCCTCCAGGCAAATGCCGGGATGGTACCTAACTTAAGGCCACGGCCGCTTCCTTCCCTCTTCCTTGCCTGTCCCATCCAATCTTCCCATCCCTCCACGAGGCCCCTGTTCAGCATAGCAGGTGAGGCCGCCTGGGCGAGGTACTGGTCATTCTCCCCAGTTGTATCCCCGACCCAAAGGACACTGCCCTTGAGGCGGTAGATGTGGGATCCCTCGCCGAGTCCGAGGGAAAAACCGACCCTGGAGGATAAACAGATTAAGAAGAAGAAGAAGAAGAAGAAGAAGAAGAAGAAGAACCCCAAAGTACTAAAATCAATAATTAAAATGTTTTCTACATATACTTTAATCACAGAATAACTGCTAAATTATAACAGAAACGTTTCGTGCTGTATTATTTTCTAAAATCTTTTCTTTAAAATCGAAAATGAAGAACAGAACTCCAAGATAACTTTACTGAGATTGCATTGGGACAGTTATCTGGATGTATTTAATATTTGGTGACCGCCTCCGTAGCGTAACGGTTAGTGTTATTAGCTGCCGTCCTCGGGGGCCCGGGTTTGATTCCTGGTACTGCCAGGAATTTAAGAATGGCAGGAGGGATGGTATGTGGTTGAAATGGTACATGCAGCTCACCTCCATTGGGGGTGTGCCTGAAAAGAGCTGCACCACCTCGGGATGAGGACACGAGTTTACTTTATTTAATATTTGGTAACAGTTATAAGATATATTGACGTGTGTTATTGGACATCGGCAGGCTCACTCATCGTCTAGGGAGGAATAGAATAGATTTATTTTGTCCGACAAGATTAAGGCCATTAGGCCCTCTCTTCCATCTAACCAGAAAATACAAAATGTTCATTTGCAGAATTAAAAGAAATAGACTAAAATTATACATACCATCCATAAGCAAGACCTGAGATAATATAGACACTTTACAGGATAATGAAGAAAGCCAAACCAGATATGGATCCAGTACGTCGGATAGGTGGCATAAAGTAAGGGAAAGTCTCTAAACCAGGTTAGGAATGTATAGAGACGACAGTGGCTGGCACATCCGACGCCGAGAGGCAGAAAGAATAGACGACGACGACGAAGAAGAATAACACCTGGCGAGTTGGCCATGCGGTTAGGGGCGCGCAGCTGTGAGCTTGCATCCGGGAAATAGTGGGTTCGAACCCCACTGTTGGCAGCCCTGAAGATAGATTTCCATGGTTTCCCATTTTCACACCAGGCAAATGCTGGGGATGTACCTTAATTAAGGCCACGGTCGCTTCCTTCCCACTCCTACGCCTTTCCTCTCCCATCGTCGCCATAAAACCTATATGTACCGGTGTGACATAAAGCAACTTGCAAAAGAAGAAGAAAGCAAGCTCGTATGTTCCCAAGTTAGAGACCAACCCTTGTCGCAACATTGGTTTATACTCGAGTAACAATTCTAACATAAATACAACCGAGCTCGATAGCTGCAGTCGCTTAATTGCGGCAGGTATCCAATATTCGGGAGATAGTGGGTTCGAACCCCACTGTCGGCAGCCCTGAAGATGGTTTTCGGTGGTTTCCCCATTTTCACACCAGGCAAATGCTGGGGCTGTACCTAGTCAATGCCACGGCCACTTCCTTCCCACTCCTAGCTCCTTCCTGTCCCATCGTCGCCATAAGACCTGTCTGTGTCGGTGCGACGTAAAGCAACTTGCAAAAAAAAAAAAAAAAAAAAAAGAACATAAATACAGCGTTTTGAATAGCAAGAGTATTTATTTGTTTCATTTGGGAAATTCTGTTTTAGATTTAGCTTGTGTGTTGAAATCTAGGGCTAGTGCTACTGAATATATCTGCCACTTACTTAGGGGATGAGAAGAAATTGTCTTTATGTATGAAAAAATAATTATTCCAGCACTAACACGGAGTCGAAATTAGAAAATTATTTCAAGGATGACCAATAATAGGAAACGCATGCATTTGTTCTCAGATTCCATGGTTATGTATCACTTGACGAGCACTTACAATTACTAAGCTATCCTGATTGCTATCGACGTATCAATCATAGTCTGATAGTCTGACAAAAAATGACCAAGACATTCCGTATAACAGTATGCTTTAATTTCAAATACAAAAGGCATCTGTGCAGCGGCATCTATGAAGATTGCATTAAGAAACTACTCTTTTGTTCTTCGATTAGATTAACAATTCGAGGGACATGTGATCAGTTTCAGTTAGTAGGATAGAGTGCAGCCTTTGCATTCTGAATAACTTCCGCTGCCAGTCAGATTTAATTTGAAATTTGTAATGTGAATTCTACACTGTGTAAGTGGAAATTCCATTGTAGGTATTTATGAATAATATTACTCATTATCCTCGACTGATATGGATAAGGGCTTATGTTATGATTCTTTATGTTGCTAGTTCACTTATTTCCATTAATTTAATTACTCGTCCAGGGCAACTGGGTACCAGAATCAACGCATCGACAGCTTCCAACTTAACTATTTACAACTTTAGCTAGATACCATTAGTAAAAAAGTCCGGCTACGGGGCTGTCTTGTCACGTCTTGGCATTTGCCTCTCGTGGTTTCGGGCTCGATTCACGATCGCATCGCGAGATTTTAATCGTGAACGATTGATTCTCTTGGAGAGGGAACTGGGTGTTCGTGCTATCCCCGATACACATCACACCAAACTCTATCCTCCACCATACCAATACAGAGTTACTTGTACACAATAAACGCTGCCCACCCTCTTCGGGATGTCTGCATTCCAAGGGTTGCACCAGGCTTGTAGTAATTCCGCGGAATTAGTAATATCAAAAATATATACTCTCAAGTTTATCAACGGCGCTAAAACATATATTCCTTTTCTTTACCAAACTTAATGCAGATGAGTTCGAGAAGTATTTTCGAGTGATAATCGAAAACTTGAGCATAAAAGAAATTCTCAACAAACTTACGCTTGTACCTGATTCCGTTGGCAATTGTGATCATTTGTTCTAATCTATTACAACTTGCATTTAAAAATTAAATGAGAATGTGTATCATACACTTAGCACACGAGGAAGCATGCTATACAGTTTGTTTGCTTTTCTGTTCCGCTGTGGCTTCGATATTGGAAGACAACTTGAGGAGAAAAAGTTGAGAAGTTTTTTTACAAGTTGCTTTACGTCGCACCGACACAGATAGGTCTTATGGCGATGATAGGACAGTAAAGGGCTAGAAGTGGGAAGGAGGCGGCCGTGGCCTTAATAAGGTACAGCCCCAGCATTTGCCTGGTGTGATAATGGGAAACCACGGAAAACTATCTTCAGGGTTGCCGACAATGGGGTTTGAACCCACTATCTCCCGAATACTGGATACTGGCCGCACTTAAGCGACTACAGCTATCGAGCTCGGTGATAAGAATTTAAGAGGGGAAGGAGAGATAATATATAATAATAATAATAATAATAGTAATAATAATAATAATAATAATAATAATAATAATAGAGTAATCATTATCCAATCAAAATGTCATCGCCAACACCATCCGGCGAGAAGGACATCTTTTGTATCTTGTAAAAACTGCACATTTTAGAATCAGAAGTATACGAAGAGGTAATGTGGCATAATAAATAGCACTGAGCTGCATTGAATGTGAAGTTATGAGCAAGAAGAGATATTTTTTTGCTTTTGAGAGAATGCTCAGACTGTTACAGCCAGCAGCTTGTAAAGTGTCACGTTACACTTGAACTGTGATTGGAGCACTTTACATAACAAAAGTAAACGTATTATCCTCTGTAAAAGTTCATACCACGTCAACTTCGACAGTGACAGTAATAGTGACTTACTTGTTAGTGAAATTTGGCAACCGTGTGACGTCAGCGGAAAGAGGATCTTCTACGCAGTGCCTCTAAGTTGATTTGTGGTTGGTGTACAGTTACCAATATCTTTACCAATTTACTTTCGTAAATATACGAGCCGCGAAACACAGCGAATAGATCTGAGCTTCGTATTCAAATCTGAAGTCCGCAAGCCAGTTCGGGTGTTAACTTGTCCGTCGTAGAAAGGTGCCTTCAATATGAAGGTGTGCATTGGAATTGGACCACAGATGATCGGAGGAATATTATCTAATCTAATTAATCACAGGGTATGTCAGTGTGGTTTTCTCTAGTACTAATCAATATATTTAGCTGAAAGGCAACTCACGGGTAGGGATAATATTTTTCTGATAAAATATGGGTCCTTTACTTTAGTGGAGGGTACCGTGTAACATTTCCCTTACCTACACGATACTGAAGACGAAGTTCACCTTGTACCCCACCACTCCGCATGGATTAATCGAAAATATAATAAAATGAGACAGATTTCTCGTAATTTTATAATGGAACAAACTGCTCATTACTGATCTTACTAAATAAAATCTGTTCTATTTTATATCTTCAGAATGTGACTCATTGTCTCTTGTTAAATCAACAATTTGAAAATTTTTCGAACCAGCGCTGTTGGGACCGAAACTTTTCGATAGCCAGTTGCATATTGGGAGAAGTTGAACTTGTAATTATTCACAAGGAGTTTGGATGACGTATCTTGCCTTAATCCGGCAGCCAGTCGCCTAGGATTTGAGATATTAAAACGGGAGTGAAGGACTTACTTTTCTTATATTATATGATATTCTGTTATTCCTGTAATGGGAGACTCACGCAGTATTTGAAGCACAGAGGAACTGTACCACATGGACTTTTTGTACAGTTTGATTTAACAGGGCGCGCTTCGGTTCGCCGGTATCCACTTCACGTGGTCGTCCTGGGCCTGACGCGTTCGGTTCGGTAAGTTTCATGAAACAACGTGTGGAGAAATTCATAACCAAAAGTGAGTGTTATTTAGGTTGGTACACAAAGTAGTGTGTTCTGGAGATGCTATATTATTCCTCCATTGGAACATCACTTAATTGAGTGGAGAGTTTTTTTGAACGCTGCGCTGCTATAACTCCAAGATGAATTTATACTGTGAAAATAATTCAAGATCTGGAGAAATTATGGGCTAAGAGGACGGAGGCAGATTAGGTATTTCCAAGCTTGGGAATGATGACCATTCCCGAGGGCCTATAACAACACACCATGTGAGTTATATTTTTCATTTAAGTGTTTGCTGAAGCCTGAATTTATGTGTATTTTTATTAATGTAAATATTTTCTTAGGTGGATAATAATGTACTAGATTGTACTTTGCTACTTTAGATATGCAAATGTGGACAAATTCTGTAGCCTGTCGGGATTCAACATTGCGTATTTTTGACATTCGATTGTCACTAGCAAATTAGGTTATAAATCATTATGTAATTTAATTTCAGATTAAGATTGGGATATTGTGTGTTAAATGTAATAAGGTTGACAGAGGTAAGTTCGAATTCAGGCCAATGCACGTGGGATTCTTAAAATAAAATGTCATGTCCCTGTCGTTCGTATTCCACGTGCAACTGGAGGTCCCACGTCTGTGATCAAAACATCAACAGTTACGTAATTTAGAAGGTGGCTTTGTTTAGGCTAATACTGCAGAACAGGCTGGTGCTAGACCACGTGACACTCCAATACCCACAAGCCTTCGGACTGGACAGCAGCTGTCTTGGCAGGCCAAGTCTCTTAATGTGTTACACATGCCATCGGAGGGGCTCCCTTTCTTTTTTCTTCTTTGTTGGCTTTCCTTTCATCTTAAAAAAGTTACAAAGACGAACACATTTTGAGTAGTTTGTCACCTCAAAACTGTATAGGACCCGGCAAGTTGGCCGTGCTGTTAGGAGGGCGCAGCTGTGAGCTCGCATCCGGGAGATAGTGGTTTTCCGTGATTTCCCATTTTCATACCAGGCAAATGCTGGAGCTGTACCTTAATTAAGGCCACGGCCGCTTCCTTCGCATTCCTAGGTCTTTCCCGTCTCATCGTCACCATAAGACCTATCTGTGTCCGTGCGACGTAAAGCAAAGTAGCAACAACAAACTGTATAGGTACTTCCTCTCTTTAAAGAGAAGGGCTGGGCGCAACTACGAATTAGCACACCTATACTCGTCCCTTCTCTAAATCAACTTGGTGGTTACATTGAGAGTCTTCGCCGGCGACCACATTCCAGTTTTAATTTTTATACTCTACAATGCTACAAACTTATTTTTGTATAAGTGCTACCCTGGTGATGAAATTTGTAGCCGATAGTTCCCTAATGTGTGGAGATAATGGAGAATGTATCCCTCCCCCATAAAGTGCTTCGTAAAATGTTACTATATTATTATTATTATTATTATTATTATTATTATTATTATTATTATTATTATTATTATTATTATTATTATTATTATTATTATTATTTATGTCCGTTCCACCCACGTTTGGGTACGACAGATCAATCCATGGTTAGTGAGTCGTGTTTTCCTGTCCTCCCAGTACTTTTTCATCCTTTCATATCTTGTCTTCCTCTCTTCTTCAGAAATTCTGTATAGGCTAGTCGTTTGGGCTTCACTCTGTTCTGAAAACTCTTTATTTTATCTTTGATTATTTTCTTCGCAGATCCATCTACAAGCATATTTTCTGTAATTTGAAACTCTCGTAGTTCCTTCTGAGTTTCCTTAAATCAGTTCGGCTTGGTTTTCTTATTGCGGAAATAGTCGAAGATTCTTTTAGTTATCCTTTTCGGGTCTATTCTTAGGATGTGGCCACAGAAGTCAATTCTCCTTTTCCTTATTGTGTCGGCAATCCTTCCTGTTTTCCTATACAGGATTTCATTGCTGATGTGTGAAAGTTCGTTATTATTATTATTATTATTATTATTATTATTATTATTATTATTATTATTATTATTATTATGCGGTTCTTTGGCTGAATGGTCAGCGGAGGGTCTTCGGTTCAGAGGATTCCAGGCTCTATTCCCAGCCGGGTCAGGGATTTTAGCTGCGTCTGGTTAGTCGCTCTAGCTTGAGGACTATGAGTTTGTGTTTGTCCCAAGACACTCCTCTTCATATTCACACAACATACCACGCTACCAACCACTACAGAAAGACACAATAGTGTAAACATTCCTCCACATATACAATTGATGCTAGGGAAGGCACTCGGCTTTAAAATGATCCACATGAGCAACACAGATCGCATCCGCGACTTCATCAGAGTATGAGGAAAGCGGCAGATTATTATTATTATTATTATTATTATTATTATTATTATTATTATTATTATTATTATTATTATTATTATTATTATTATTATTGTTATCATTATTATTATTATTATTATTATTATTATTATTATTATTATTATTATTATTATTATTATTATTATTATTTTAGGAAGTCTCGGCTTGTGCCGGTAACATAATGGGCTGACTCGGCCTAAGCAAGGAGTCACCCTCTTGATTATGAAACTACTGGTACATATATGTACAAATATTTACAACAAAAATAATTACAACATATGCATTTATACAATAAATACAAACAACTTCAGACTTCTTATGTCCCCGTTTTGGGAATCTGTTCTTCAGTATTACTGGAACTGCGGCCTGGAACTTCATGCTGTTTGGCGTGAGTCAGAGGAAAAGTCATTCCTAGGAACTTTCTCACTATGTGAGAAATTATTATTATTATTATTATTATTATTATTATTATTATTATTATTATTATTATTATTATTATTATTATTATTATTAATATTATTGTACCCCATAAGTCCAACCCTTCGTCACGTCATCAGAGACGGGCAACGTTAGAAGTAGGGGAGTGCCTGTAATGGTGAAGTACAGAAGGGACCTTGTGTGCCCCGCGACCGCTACGGTAGCTGTGAAGACCTGACAGGAACCCTGAAAACAGCGGCTAACGGAGCACTGGTGAAGCTGCTGCCTTTTAGTAGGCTACATGGAGTTGGTTCTCCAAAGGCTAAGGGAAGAAACTCTGACAGAAAATCACGCCTGGATATTATAGGAGGCAGCCCCTCCACTCGGCTTTGGGTCCTGAAGGCTAATAACTTGCCCACTCGAGAATAAAACATTACAGAAACATATGCAGAAGTAAACCGGATGGATATCTCGATGAAAACTTTTGAAATGAAAACACGAACGCGAATTATTTTTTGGAATGTGCGGTCAGTGTGGGAAGCGGGGAAGTTTGAACGTGTCGTCGACCAGTAGAAGCAGAGGCGATAAAGTTTGGGAAGTCCTGGAAGAACATCAAGACAGTGGTAGAAACTTGAGTCAGTATGTCTGGTATGCACCCTATGCTCCGCCCAGGAGTGACAGGAATTAAGTCATTATTATTATTATTATTATTATTATTATTATTATTATTATTATTATTATTATTATTATTATTGAAATCCCAATCGACAGCACCGGGATTCGATCCTACAACCGTAAGTACAGAATGTGAGCTTTTAAAACGAACGCTACGCATTACAATAAAACATGTATGTAACTAGCATATACCATGTAGAAGATGTAGGCGTGATAGCTGCGTAATATTGTCACTGGCTTCTCATCAAGACGACCAGGGTTCGAATTCCAGCCATTGCATGTGGAATTTTTGAAATGAAAAGCCATGCCCCGATGTTTCGGATTCCATGTAAAACTAGAGGTTCTGTGAATCTTCCCACGAAATCAACAACCACGTGAAACTATGCCTTTTTACTTCTTTCTTTGCCATGAGGATGGATTTTAGCGCTAATACAAAATCTAACCCCAGTAACAAGTCACGAACGTACCTAGAATAAGCATTATCCTCAATGTAGTATGCTTGTGAGAAATAGCATAAAATGGGAAGTTAATTCATAAAAACATGCCATGATTGTTTATAATTTTATTCCTCAAGTGAAGCACGTATTATGTTTAGAGTTCTGAATTTGTTGCTTCAAACTTTTCGCGCTATTCTGTTGAATAGTTGGAACGTACCGAGAATCATCGAAAATGTACCAATTATGGGATATATGCGTTTGCATACAGTAAAATACATAAGTTTTTTTTTTTTTTTTTTTTTTTTTTGTATTTCGTAAGTATGCAACGGTGCTGATTTACTTGGCACGTTGGCAGGTGAGCAACAATCAGTCTGGAGTTGAAGTTTATTCATCAGAAAATCCAGTTTCACATACCTCATGGAAAGTGATGTAGAAAAATTTTCTTTCGTAATTCGGGCCTGAGACGTATATCGAGAAACTCGAAACGAGCGCTTGAGTGAACTCAAACGACACTCCTAAACTTGTTATGAGAGAAAATGTGAAGAACGAAGACATTCAACTTATTTAACTCTTTCGAGTTCTCCTCGATAACGTGTGACTTCCTGCGATATAATTACTCCTCAAATGTTAGCATACTTTCTCTAATATAGAATAAACTTTAAATGGTTTAATAGTGAGTCATCAAAGCAATTCTAGTTTCACTAGTTTATTCACAATAGTTTCCTAAGGCTTGAACTTAGAACTTGTGGGAAGTCAGTTTAATGATGATGTAAGCTGTCAGTTAACCTGGCCGATTAATAGATCATTGAAATTTCCCCATAAGACAGAACCTGAAATTTATTTCACACACTCGTATTACATCTATTTAGCCTTTGAGGGAAAACCGTCTTCATGGCTGCGGACAGTGGGATTCGAACCCACTATCTCCCGGATGCAAGCTCACAGCCGCGCGCCTCTAACCGCACGGCCAACTCGCCCGGTTTTGAGGGTTTAGCTTGCATCACAATACTTTGAATACTTCCTGCTGAAAACTGTTGGGCGCACTGTTTGAAGATTTTGGGTTGGGACAAGAGTGTTTTGTCAAGTTAGTTATTAGGAAACATTTTTGGTTACTCAGTACAAACCGTTAACAAGTCCGGAAGCTTTACAGAACTTGTTTCAGTCACGTGTTTAGGAGGGGCCTTGGTGCGAGACGAGCCATGTTCTTAAAGACAATGAATGGGAATAACAAAGCGCGACATACGGCCGAAAATCACACAGGAGTGTTTGAGAATAGACAATATACTGTACCATCCACAGTTCTGCGACCAGTGAGTTACAACAAGGTTAACTGGAACTTACTCGTTAACAGTATTTGTCACTTCACTTAGGGCATGGGGACATTGATGTCATCATCTCTGTATGCTTATGTGCGCATTTGATAACATGCTTGACTAGAGTGGTGTTTGCACCTGTGATTACTTGGGGTGAGTATTGGTTAGACCTTTGTGCGGAGCGTGGTATCATATGTTCCACAGATGCATATAGCCATGAAGTTCCCTCAACCTACACCAAAAATGAGTACCTTGATTCCTGGGGGGGGGGGGGGGAGGGGGGCAGAGTTGACCGGGCGTAGAGCCAGCCACTCTATCCCACCAAGTGCCGAGGTCACGGAGAGTGGAAGCCTTTACCTTCCACCCCTCCAAGGGCGTTCACGGTCTGCGCGGTGATGACTTTGCTTTGCTTTGATTTGCTTTGTGATATTATATGGAAATGGAACTAGCGCAGAAAAAAAGATAAAATAAGCTTTTGAAATATGGCGTTACGGGTTACGTAAGACGGGTAGATCGGATCATAAATAAAGAGTTACCGGTACTGAATCGAGATGGTAAGAGGAGAACGAATTGGCGAAATTTGATCAGAAGAAGGGACAGATTATAGGACACATCCAAGACTTATTCAGTTAGTTTTTCTAAGGGAAGTGTAGGGATAAGAACTGCAGGGGGTGGACCAAGACATGTACATAATAAACAGATTAGAGCAGATGCAGAATTTGTAGTTACGTACAAATAGAAAGACTAGCACGACATAGGACGGTGTGGAGAGCTGGATCACAACGATATATGGGCTAATTACGCAAACACAAAACGACAACAACAACAACACAGTATTGTTTAGGTGTCCAGTGTCTTAAAATAAAACATGATTTCAGTACTTCCCTGAAGTAAGTGAGAAACCACCGGTGATTTTGTCGTATGAGATATAATTGTGGCGATTTCTCTTACTACCCCCACCACTACTACTACTACTACTACTACTACTACTACTACTACTGTATTAATGGCTAGTAGTGACTAGTGACTAGATTCTGAAGTATTATGGAAATAAGAAAACACAAAATGGGCTTACCGGTGTGACTTTTCTTCAAGTTTCTAACCTTCACTCACACGATGTGGCAGAGGCTGGTGTTGCTCAAACAAATTAGGATTTCTGATTTCCTGTTGTGGCATGGAACACTGGTTTTGTTGGTAATTGTATAACAATAGTTTTAAAGTCCTTGTTTTCAGTGATTTAAGGTAATCTTTAACGCAGTTTCTTCCATTGATCTTGATCATACACGGTAATTCTATCCCCCTGAAGTCATTCAGTCCCTTCTGCATTCACTACTACCCAGTAAGGAGTAAGGTGCCAAATATTTATTTCAAGGACTCCAGATTATTTTATCTGTTATTTGTTTTATGTCCCACTAACTACGTTTACAGTTTTCGGAGGATATTTTATCTCATAATGCCATCAATCGTTATATTTTTTATAACAATCAATGATCAAGCAAATTTCGGAAAATAACTCCTTGTCACTTTATTTTAGGAGCAAGGGACCCGGCAGGGATCAAGTCCTTCTACTGTACTTACAGTTAATATTGCCAGATAATATTTATTGCTGTGAGGACTAAAATAGAGCATGTACCGAGGGATAGATTACGAAGTGGTGCTGCAGGAATTTTAATGTTATATCTCAACACCTGTCTCCAGTAAAGATTAAAAGAACAACTATATACCTAGTGATCCCTAACCCAACAAATGAATATCACTTCGGTCTGGATTAATATTTCAAATTTAGTCGCCATAAGGCCTACCTGTGTCGGTGCGACGTAAAGCCACTAGCAAAAGGAATTCAAATTTAATTTTCTAGTTTTTGCACACATTACTGCACATTAGAAAATATTATGGCTACAGACAATTTTATTACCAGAGGTGAACACATAAACAATATTTTATCGAACTCACATTATTAATTTTATAAGATGAATTGTTTTTCGTAAATTTAAATCATCCTGTTTACGTTTAAGCTATTTAAGATCGGCTGTAAACTACTTTTTTTTGCTATTTGTTTTACGTCGTACCGACACAGATAGGTCTTATGGCAACGATGGGATAAGAAAGGCCTAGGAATGGGAAGGAAGCGCCCGTGGCCTTAATTAAGGCCGGAAACCACGGAAAACCATCTTCAGGGCTGCCGACAATGGGATTCGAACCCACTATCTCCCGAATGCAAGCTCACAGCTACGCGCCCCTAACCGCACGGCCCACTGGCCCGGTTGTAAACTTCTAATCACCTATCACTATATCGAATCTCGCTATTGCAAGTAAGCTCATGGAAGTATTTTAGGAGTGCCCTATGTATCTTTTTAAAAATGAAAAGAGTAGTGTACTTACGTGCTTCCTATCAGGAATATTTAGATGAGCTCCAGTCAAAAGATAAAACAGAAACTTAATATAACCATTGCGGAGACAATCTGCCAAGTATTGTTTTGGTCGTGCAGCATTGCATGTGTTTCTTTCCCCCTCCCTCTCGCTCCCGCCATTGGCTTGAGTTCGTCTTTCCAGTTGCCCCTACTCTCCCATCCCACTCCTTCCTTCTCCAATTGACGCCCAGCTCGACTCCTGAAAGGTATCAGTCAGTACTGGACTTTCGGCACGCGGAGATACGTCGCATGGGGCACACTGCGTTCAGCATGTCTTTCGGCATCAAATTAACATTTATTTAATCTTGCATTAATCTTGCATTGCCTTAATCCAAGAAAAATTGACGGAGAGCACAGGAACGGAGAATGATACATGGGAGATGATGAAATTGAATGCAATCAACACTGACAGAAAATTTTATGAGTGTGATCAACGTTCCCTTCTTCAAACAACCGTAACTAATATATGATACATTCTCTACCACAAAAGAGGTGTCTTCCTAATGCATAAATACTTCATTATTATTATTATTATTATTATTATTATTATTATTATTATTATTATTATTATTATATTTCTTAAAATAACAGCGCACTGTATGAACAAAATTACGTTTCAGATATAAAATTATTAAAGTAACGCCCAGCTCTTTTACGTACTTAAATATGCATCGTGATAATGTTATGCATTTTTGTTAAATTTCTTTGTTAATCAATTATGGGCAAATGAATGTAAAAAGGGACTGAAAATCCAGCATAAGTTGCTTACTTGTTGTTTAAAGGGGCCTAACATCTAACGTCGTCGGCCCAAGCAACAAAAAAACAAGAAACTCAATACCAGGCGGTAACATATATTTACAATACAAAACATACGTCATTTTGTTAACTCCTTGAGGCAACTCTATTGTGCACGTTTGTTTGTTTATGTACTGTACACTGACGTACAACGGCGAAGGTAAACAATCTTCGCGTGGTGGACGCCCCTTCAAGTGCAAAGCAACGACACTCATGTGCTCTGAAACATGGATTTTTTACAGAGGAGAAATTTCACCCCCAGCCTTTCCACCCTCTCCCGTGCCGCTATAAAAAATCCGATAAAGTGTCCACACATGGTCGACAGATTAGAAACAACAGCACGCATATCACAAACAAACACACACACCACATGACATACGTACTAGACAGTAAGTACTCATATAACCATTCGAATAAAGATTTTTGCCCATGAAATCATGTTAAAAAAGGACGATCCTTAAAAAAGTGTCCTGCATTACTTACCCCACATTCTTTCCTCTCGTCATTTCACATAAATGCACACTGCACGTCACCGGAAAAATATATGTATGACCAGCGAAGAGCCGTTGGACAACAATATTCAGTAAAAAAAAAGAAAACAAAAAAGAAAAAGAAACACTGTGATAAAAGATAACACACAACTCTGGCCAAGACTCGAATGTGTCGACTGTCTACTGTCTACCGCTCAGAAAATGCTTTCACCGTTGCTCAGTTACCGCCTACTTCGTAACTGGACCGCTAGATCGCAGCACGAGGTCGTACGACACAAGCGCTGCGTCAAAAACTCTCAAACTTGCAAATCGATAAAAATGCCCAGTGTTTTTTTCACCAGTTCTCCTTTCATATACCTAAAAGAAAAATAATCATTAGCCAGCCTTGTTTTCGTTCAGTTACTCCTTTATGTTGAAGTGATGAGGTGACAACATGCCACGTTCCCACAGAGTTGTTATTGCAACTAACTGCAACTTAACTTTTGTACGAATTTGAATTCTCGCTAGCTATGTTGGGAGCATTCCACCAACAACCCATTGAAGAAAGAACCTTATGTTCATTTCACCTGTTTTATTGCGGGGAATTCGGTTTTTTCTTGAAGTTTATACACGTAAGTTTTTATTTTATTTTAAAGAAGGAAGCAATTCTTTTTCAGTGACGAGTCAGCTAATGTAACTTCCAAGTTTTACAGTCTGCCGAAGCACGAAATATAATACTATAACACTATAAATGTGGGTTCGAGACCATTATCTTCAAAATGCTACATAACACGTACGGCGCAGCCAACTCGCTCGTTGCTACTTCATTACAGGTACCGGTAGGCTATATTATAGTGTTCTAAGTTTTATATTTCCTGTTTCGACAGACTGATAAACTTAAACAGTTATATTGTTCATCTATATTGTTTGCCAACTCATAAATACGGAAATATATTCACAGTAAAAGCCACACACACATATGTATACGAGGACATAAAAAATGAGAGAGACGGTGTGGAAGGAAAACTAGGCCCACATGAAGAAGCTCAAATAGAAATAAAGAGATGTTACAAATTGATATTTCTCCGTTAGAAAAAGGTGCAATTCATTCAGAGGGGTTTGTCACTTGTATTATTTAACAATACTGTTTTAGTTAACTTGCAGGCTTACAAATAAATAAATAAATAAATAAATAAATAAATAAATAAATAAATAAATAAATAAATAAATAAATAAATAAATAAATAAATAAATAAATAATAGTAATAATGATCATAATAATAGGGGCGTGATTAACTTCTAGCTTAGCTTCTAGCTTCCCTCACGCAAGCTGAGGTTTGAATCCCGGCCGATCCTGGGTTGAGATTTTCATCTTAAAAAATTAGCCTTGGTGGCTCCAGCGATCCCAGATATTCTAGGGACAAGCTGAGAAAGTTATTTTAATAATAATAATAATAATAATAATAATAATAATAATAATAATAATAATAATAATGGAGTATGGCCCCGAAGAGGCCTAATGTAGCTCTTTCGAGTTGATGCCCACGTACCACCTGCACATTTGTGAGGACAGCGCCCTAGGCAGGATGATATCTAAGGTTAAAGCCGGGAATAAAAACCAGTCCCCGAGCGAGAGAAAATAATCAATGAATGTTAAAATCCCCTACCTCGCCAGGAATAGAACACGGAACACCCCGAACTGAACGCCGCGACGCTGACTATTCAGGTAAGGAGAGGGAATAAATACAGTAAGTAATAAACAAAACTCTATGATTTGAAATATTTCAGACTATGAATGTCTCAATCAGAACACCTACTAAATTTTCTTGGTGCAGGTAGGTGTTCCATAGAAGATATGGAGCATACATGCCACGTTATTATTATTATTATTATTATTATTATTATTATTAGTAGTAGTAGTAGTAGTAGTAGTAGTAGTAGTAGTAGTAGTAGTATTGTGTTATTGTTCAACGTCGCATTAAGTTATATAGATCGATTTATTTTAAAACCTCATTTATTCCAATGCTCTTCCTACTCATTCCATTACCTAAGACTGGTCACGCCTCTCAGCCACATATTTATATGCAGTCTATCAGAATAATTTTTCGTTGTGTTCATTTTCCTATGCTTGTGTATAAAGGAATACGAAACTTAATTAAATATATTGTACTGTCGGAGTGCGTAAATTCGCCATGCAAACAACATCCCTACAATACGGTATGGTAAGGTCCATTTTCCTAAAATTAACACAACAAAAAATTATTCTGATGGACTGCATTTAAGTAGGTGGATTGGAGGCGTGATCAGTCTTAAGCAATATAATGAGTAGGAGGAACACTGGGACATACGAGGTTTTAATAATAATGTTATTTGCTTTACGTCCCACTAACTACTTTTTCGGTCTTCGGAGACGCCGAGGTGCCGGAATTTAGTCCCGCAGGAGTTCTTTTACGTGCCAGTAAATCTACCGACACGAGGCTGTCGTATTTGAGCACCTTCAAATACCACCGGACTGAGCCAGGATCGAACCTGCCAAGTTGGGGTTAGAAGGCCAGCGCCTTAACCGTCTGAGCCACTCAGCCCGGCACGAGGTTTTAAAAGAAATCCATCGATATAGGTTTTTCAGTGATGGTGGAACAGGAAAGGTTTAAGAATGGGAAGTTATTGGCCATGGACTCAATTAAAGTACAGCATTTGCTTGGTGCGAAAACGGTAAACCACAAAAAACTGTGTTCTTGGCTGTCGACATTTGGGTTCTAACCTAGAATCCTCAAAACGCTGCATAAATCGTACCACGCAGCCAACTCACTCGGTGCCACTTTATTGAATTCTTCTAACACATGCTGAAACAAGTCTTTAACAGACGTTGTTTGTTCTTTCTTCTTTCTTTCATTCTTTCTTTCTTTCTTTCTTAATCCTTTTAAACTCCAGTCTGTCTGTCTGTTAGGTCATCAGCCCAGAGGCTGGTTGGATCCTCAAATAGCACCCCAAAAACCAATGGCAGAACCAAAATAAGGCGTACTAGGCAAGATGAGGAGTGAGGTAGTTTGCCATTGCTTTCCTCACTGGGTCACACAGTACTATTGCAGCACGACTGGCCCTATGAGCAGCACCTTTCATAACACTCAGATGCACTAGTCATGCTCTGAATGTCATTATCAGCACTACCCATACCCCAGCAACTTCCATATTGTCACAGCCATGGATGTTGACTGGGACTTCGGTGGAAGCTACACTTTACTCTGGCCTGTGTCAAGAGATGGATGCAAAAGTACTGTATCCATCAAGAAATGACAGCAGGCAGATGAACTCCAGTATTGTTTTTTCTCGGACTCAGCGAGGGATCCCTTCTTTTTTTAAATTTATTTATTGTCGCTTTAACTTAGAAAGTCATATCGCGACATTCATAATTATACATACACGATTATTACATTGATTACATAGAGTTAGTTATAAAAATAACAACAGTACATATTGGTCAGATAGTGATTATATGTCTTTAAATAGATTTGTTTGTCTAAAAAACTTAATTATGTTTTTACACTGAGTATCCTTGTTGAAGATGTCACATACACTATTATTCTGGTTTAAATTACACAATTGTCTTTGTTGATCGTATAGATGACATTCTAGTAAAATGTGGTCAACAGTCTTTATTTTTTGACAGGTGTCACATATTGGTGGAGGTTTCTTAGAGAAGATATGTGCATGAGTCAGTTTGCTACGGCCTATACGTATTCTAGTAATGAGCACTTGTTCTCGACGCTGAAGAAATGAAACATCAAATTTACCTGTAGATCCACGCCTGATATCATGGAGTCTTGTGGGTTGTTCCCGTGTCCACTCAGTTAACCACTGTTTTCGGATCTTTGTAGTAAGAAAAGGAGCAACATCGGTGTAGGGGATTAGAAAGTTTGGATCATGTACAGGAAGACGAGTTGCTTCTTTAGCTGATATGTCAGCTTGTTCATTGCCTTTTATTCCCTTATGTGAGGGAATCCATATTATGGTAACTTGCTGTCCTTTATTTTCCACAGTATTGTAAGTCTGCAATATGTCTTGGGCTAATGTATTTGAGAATGATGCATTTTGAATGAGTTTTACTGTTGATAAAGAATCACTAAGGATTAGAAAAGGTTCTTTTTTGGGGGAACTCTTTATGGATTCCATATCTTTTAGGATAGCATACATACCGGGCGAGTTGGCCGTGCGCGTAGAGGCGCGCGGCTGTGAGCTTGCATCCGGGAGATAGTAGGTTCTGCAGTGAAGAAATTCTGTTGTTCCAGAACCCATTTTAGTCTTTTATTTATTATTTTTTCCATTAATTTGCATACAGTGCAGGTTAGAGCTATTGGTCGATAGTTATCTGGTAACATCTGGTCGCAGCCAGGATTAGGTGTTGGAATTACTATAGCTTTCCTCCAAGCTACAGGAACGACTTTCTGTGACTAAATGAAATTAAATATTTCAGTAAGGAATGCTAGGCATTCAGGAGGAAGTTCTTTCAAGAAGTCATATATAATATCGTCAGGACCTGGGCTTGTACTTAGACAGCTACTAAGTTCAAGTAGTACTTCAGTAATACTGATATAATCGTTGTAGCATTGGTCAGCACTTAGGTGGATGTGTGACTGTAAATCAGGACAATCTTCACTAGAGGATAAAATTTCTTGTTCATAGTTGGAATCACTTGAAATTTTTGCAAAGTTCTGTGCTAATACATTTGCAATATCGTGATGTGTAGTTGTAACTGATCCAGTCGTTTTATTGAGGGCTATGATACGTGAGGGTTTTTAAGCCCTCTTATTTTTCGTAGGTGTTCCCAAATTGTGTTTTGTGGGGTCTGATGAGAAAGAGATGACACATACTTCAGGTACTCTTCTTCGTCACTCACACTATTCTTCTTACTCAATATCACACTGTCCTCTCTTCAAACTACATGAAACCTGCAGAGCAAAAGCGGGACTTGTCTCTGTTTTGTTAAAATTGAAAAGGTGTTGGGTGGAGAATTGTTCGAAGTATTTACAAGGAAATTATTCTCACTAGTAATTACAATATTTGTTTCCTGTGGTGCAGATTTCTGTTAACTCGTAAATACCGGTGTTATTGAGAACATGTTTTACGTGTGATTGTAATAGTTACAATTACAATGGTGGAAAACAGTGTTCGTGTTATTAGGAAAGTAACTTGAAATCAAAGCTTTGGGGAGGCTGCTTCCGCGTTTGAACATATCTCAGTACCGATCTTGTAAAGATTAGTCGTTTTGTTAGAGTATTCAGTTTCTTTTCAGCTATAAACATTCAGAACAATAGCATTGACTTCCACATTGTTGGCTTAGGTGAGTGGGTATTTTGTTCATATTATCTGATTTGAAGTTTATTTTATCTGGGAATGAGTTGGTATCCATGGGGAAATTGCTACATTAATGTTGTGAATGTTTCAAATTAAGTAGGACTATGTAAACGCCGATGACCACACTTCACGAGCTGCTACCGCTGCGCATACTTGACTTCGGTTTCAGACCCTGCCCACACATGTGTGTAGGTCAGGAACACATTTCTTCCTCGTTTCAAATTTCCCGCCAGACAGCACAAATCTGTACCTCACGTTTGAGTAGGTTTTGTTTTCTCCGATACAAATGGATGATGTTTCAATCATCGCGAAAAGAAGCGGCGCGTTTGGTTGATGAAATGTCAGTGTGCATACAGAGTGGTCGGAAACAACGTCAACCGGGTATAAAGTTTTAGGGGCTTGGGCATCCTGGCAAATAATCTGAAAAGAAAAAGTAATTCGATTGCGCACACCGTTGTCATTATATGAGCTGCTGAAGTTAGCCAATCAGATAGCTTCAAGGGCGAATTTAAATGGGTTTTGCGAGGTGAATTGCCTCAACTTATATCATTCTGCAGATAGCTGTACAGAATCTACCCGCTGCAACAGATGTAGTGGACCCCACCACCACTCTGTCTGTAAGGTACCAAGGGACCAGCCGAAGTGTGCCAATTGCCAAGGCAATAACGCCGCTTCGTTCCCTGGCTGCCGTTATCTCAAAAAGGCAATTAAAAGGCACTACATACACCAGCGCCACCTCACTCATACGAACACACACGCCCCTCCATCTTAAACCTCAAAATCCCACCCCCTCGAACCCAGTACCACCAATACCTTCCCCGCCCAACCTAAGTCAAAACCCTAACAACCTCTTCCAGCTACTATTACTGCTCCTCACTACCCAGAATTGGTCAGCCCAGCCCACCATATACTAAACCAAGTACAATCGAGTCACCCTTCCCACTCCCACCAAGTCACCTTGCATTCCTCTTGCAAACAATACGTAAGCTTTCTTCTCATTTAAAGCAAATAACACCTAAGCTTTATTCTCCCTTAAAGCACTGGAGCAAAAGCTACTACTGAGAGTTAAGCAACATCGAGCGTGGTCATTCATGGATGGGTGACTTTCGTACGTACGTCTGCTTCGCCTTCTCCGCGCTATTACCAAATGCTCAACAAGCACTCACAGCGCACATGATCGCAGTGCACCCGGTCACATCCTGACCAGCGAATGATTAACAGATTTTCACATATCCCAACCCACCAGCTATACTAAAGAAATGGGATCACGGATGTCCGTGCAGGGCTCTAGTGATAGGTAACACCTAATACATAGTGGTTATACGTCGGGAAGTTCCTCCCTTTTCCTAAAGAATTCCGAAATAGGTCCTTGTGCAAGCACGAACACTCAACTCACGTTACTGGCTCCGTTCCCGGCCTAATTGGCGGCTTTTAACATTGTCTAGCTCGGGGGCTGGTAGTTCGAGTTCGTCTAAATACACACCTTCATTCACACAGATTATATTTTTTGCTTCATGTGGACATCACGATGATATTTCCGACAATTGCCCGTTGTAAAGATTAGTTTCCTTTCCCGTTTTCCTTTTTTCCCACTTGAAGCTCTGCGTCACTAACAATATATGAGGCTGCTTCTCATTCTGCCGCTGAACGAGGAATGGGTTTTGCCTGCGATGTAGTGAACATGTGCTATGTTACTCCTTTGAATCGTAAACACAATTACATAACACTCTCCTTTAGGAAACTAGTGCTAAGTAACACTAAATGGTGTACGGCCGCGCGGTGTAGGGAGCAACACGTCCGCCTGTCACGCGGCGGCCCCGAATTCGATTCCCGGCTGAGTCAGGTCCTTAACGTTCCTTTCCTCACACTTCCTCCATTCCAATTACACGCAGGTTCATATCACATGGTGCAAGTAGGGGCAACATATCTATCTCTATAGGTCAACGCCCCGAACAAATAGCATTAAGAACACTAAATTTTTGCTAGGGGCTTTACGTCGCACCGACACAGATAGGTCAAGAACACTAAATGGTCAATTAGATGGACATTGAAACATGCAAAGACTAACAATAGACTTTAACTCTTACAGTACACCGTCGTTGCGTGAGCAATACCGCGTATCTCACAATACTTTTCCTAGCCATTGTTTTCCTTAAGAATGGTCACGCCTCCCAGCCACATATGAATATGCAGTCTGTTAAAACAATTTTCGTTGTGCTCATTTTCCTACGCTAAAGTGTAAAGGAAAATTAACCTTAAGTTCATTATAAATACGTCATGCAACTACATATTCATACAGTGCGGTACGTAAGGTTCATTTTCCTTTGCACACACGCATAGGAAAATTAATGGAACGGAAATGGTTCTGATGGACTGCATATTCATATGTGGCTGGGAGGCGCGAACAGTCTTAAGGAAAATAATGGATAGGAAAAGCATTGTGAGATACAGTACGCGGTACCGCTCGCGCAGCGACAATTTGCTTAACAGAGTGAGAGTAAGACCATTCCTCTTCTTAAAGAATTAACAACATACAAACAATCAGTTGTCAATGCACTCTTAAACAATGCTACCCTGTTTCGGAAGGAAGAACGCTCTATTGTAGAATAAGAAAACTATTGTTACAAGTAAATAACTATAGAACGTTTTCATGACCATTGCTCCCCGGGGACTTTCCAGTTGGAGTTCAAACAGCAATCAAGGTAACTGGCGAGCAATCTGTTCATTGCGGCACAAACCAGTTCTCAGCTCAGCCTCATCCATCCAGCTTAGTTTGATAATTACTTAAATTCTTAGTTTATAGGCAACACGTATTGACCACGCCGCCGCCTGATGCTTTCCCTAAACCCAGTGAATGGATCTCGTCAGAGATAACTCGAGACACCATGGCTCTTGGTTTCCTACCGTTGCGTTGCTGTTAGTTCATTTAGAGCTTGGAATATTTCGGCCACCACCTCCGTACGGCGTCGCCCAGGTGGCAGATTCCCTTTTAGTTGTTTACCCCATAATTACATTTATTTATACTTGTTTATCTAGCTTTTTCTTAAATACTTTCAAAGAACATGGAAATTTATCAAACATTTCCCTTGATAATTTATTCCAATCCCTTACTCCTCGTCCTATAAATGAATATTTGCCCCAACCTGTCTTCTTGAATTCCTATTTTATCTTCATATTATGGCATTTCCTACTTTTAAAAGCTCCACTCAAGCTTATTTTTCTACAGTACTTATGTCATTCCACGCCAATTCACCTCTGACAGCTCGAAACATACCACAGAGTCGATCATCTTGTCTCCTTACTCCCAAGTCTTCCCAGTCCAAAGTTTTCAACATTTGAGCAACACTACTCCTTTGTCGGAAATGAAATGAAATGAAATGACGTATGGCTTTTAGTGCCGGGAGTGTCTGAGGACACGTTCGGACCGCCAGGTGCAGATATTTCAATTTGACTCCCGTAGGCGACTTGCGCGTCGTGATGAGGATGAAATGAGGATGAAGACAACACATACACGCAGCCCCCGTGCCAGCGAAATTAACCAATGATGGTTAAAATTCCCGACCCTGCCGGGAATCGAACCCGGGACCCCTGTGACCAAAGGCCAGCATGCTAGCCATGGAGCCGGACTTCTTTGTCGGAAATCATCCAGAACAAATCGTGCTGCTTTCCTTTGAATTTATTTTCCAGTTCTCGTACCAAGTAGTCCTGGTTAAGGTCCCATACACTGGAACCATACTCTAACTGCGGTCTTACCAGAGACTTATACGCCCTCTCCTTTACATCCTTACTACAACCCCAGATAATTTCATGACCATGTGAAGAGATCTGTAACCTTCCTTAACTACCTCGTTAATACGATTACCCCAATGAAGATCATTCCTTATATTAACCCCCATGTGCTTACGTTGTTCGCCATGAGGTACTGTCACCCCATCAACACAATAATTAAAACTGAGAGGACTTCTCCTCTCGATGAAACTTACAACTTGACTTTTCATCCCATTTACATTCATACCATTGTTTGCTGTCCACCTCACTACATTGTTTAAGTCCCTATGCATTCGCTCACAATAGTGCAACTCATGTTCTACTCTATACAGTATAACATAATCCGCAAATAGCCTTATCTGTGATTCCAGATCTTTACTCACATAATTTATTATATAAGAAAACATAAAGGTCCAGAAATAGAGCCCTGCGGGACCCCGCTCTTAATCATTACAGGATCGTAGTCACTGAACTTCATTTGAGGGAGCAACGTTACCCATCACCGGCTATCCCAGAAATGACATTCCATGACTTTTCCTCTTCAGTTTTAGGCAAATGTCCAGGAATGTGCAAAATCAAATAGTTATTCGGAAAGACACCAGAATAAATTGGTAGATCCATTCTCGATAGCCAACAATCCTCAGAGTTTACACTTACCTGTAACAATTGGAAAAGTGTTCGCCTTCTAGGACTTTCCACGTACAGGCACACCTACCAGCACAGATATCACCATAGCACATGAGATTCATTATGACGCTTCCCAATGGCCAATTTTACAGGAACCAAACTCACTGTTGATGTCCGAGTTTCGCTGTCGCAACATTCTCTGTAGGCCAGGCGCACATTCGGACCCAGGAGAAGCAACTGAAGCGGCGCAGATCAGATTTTTTAATCCACACAGTTCGGTAAATTATCGCACGTTTAGAGGCAGGGCAGGAAAGTTCTGCACCTACTTCCGCCTACCCCACGCAGTGCTCAGAACACAGTTTCCTGCGCACGTGCCACGTATATTGTTGTTAAATAGAGGAGAAAATGATCACAGCCGTTCGGTCTCACTATATTTTATACGATGTGAATCATTTGGACTGTAATGCAATTTTTAATTTCAATTTTCCGTCATGTCTGTCTGTCTGTCTGTCTGTCTGTCTGTACACGTATCACGAGAAAATGACTGAACAGAACTGAATGAAAATGGGTATATAAAGTCGGGGAATAAGGAACTACAGTCTAGGGCAAGGCCTCACAAACGCCCAAAATCCCACGCGTGCAAACTCAGGCGCAGAGAGCCTGTGCACAGTGCATCGATCCCACTCGGCTCGGCTCGGCTCGGACCTGCACGTCGTCTCGGTATGACTCGGCTAAGCGGCTCAACTCGGCTCGGATGTGGAGCGCTACGGAGCAAGTGAGGAAGTGGGAGACAGGCGGAGCGAGCGAAATAGGCGTGGGGAAAGAGACAGCGCTATTGCTCCAAATCGAGGAATGGGGGTCTGCACTCTGGTCAACCAAGTGAAGTCGTCATTTGCACCGTGCACCCTGAGAGACCCTGGTCTAGGGTATAAATTTTATTCACTCTGGGTTAAATGGTAGTTTAGGGGAAGACCTAAAGATTATTTCTCGAATATCTATGTTAATAGTGGTCCTTTTGATAAATACTACATAACGAAGTTGATCATTTATGTGTTATACAGTTCTACTTTCCCGGCTATAATAACATAGATATCTTCTGTTGCTTAGTCCATATCAACTCCGAACATCGCTAACTTGGAAATAATGTTCAGTAATATTAACTGGCGATGGTGGTGATTGTCTTGACGTGAAAACCGCGTGGCCATCAGGTCATATCGACATGGGCAATTGTGAAGATGACTATCAAAATTACAAAAAAGTCGTGAATGAACGAACGCTTGAAAAATAAGTCAAGAGGGAGTCATGAATGGAGGAAAATTAGAGAGCCGGAACAAAACATTGTTCTTTCTTTCCGAAATCCGAAGATACACTGCTTGGCAATGTGCACTCACGTGCATTTCGCAGGTCCGTCAGAGCTGCGCTGTTTTGCCCTACTCTGCGGCCAACTGCGTCCCAATGTGCGACCGGCCTTTTTTCCCGGGTACTTATTTAACAAAGGTCCACAGTAACGCCACGACGTTATTGTGAAATTCACGGTTGAAATAATGTCACCTAAATAATAATTCCACTTCAAAAAAAGATGTCTACAATGTGATTTTGCTAACGGTTTACCAGAAAGATCGATGTGCAGACAAGTCAACTTTAATAAACGAACGCCTATAACGTTCATGCAGTAATGTGGTTAATGAGTGAGAAACCAAAGAGGGATACATTAAGAAACAACAGTAAGCTGCTCGACTTACCCTCAACTGCTGATAAATCCCAGGATTCTCACGTACCTGTAACAAGAAAAGAAGTAATGTAAAACAACGGCAGAGGCACTGTGTGGCTGAACTTAAAACTGCATGTCTACCCGTTAGATCCCCTTTCTTAATACGGGGTCGGAGATGAAGTGAGAATAAATTATATGGCATGATTTTACGGCCGGATACTCTTCCTGCCGCCAACCTCAGTTGAGGAGCTAACGTCAATAAAATTAACCGCGAGTTCTCATCCTTTGTACATGGTTTCTTTCTTGTTATTTAATTTCTAAAGAATTAGTTGTCCACCTCTGTGGTGTAGTAGTTAGTGTGATTAGCTGCCACCCCCGGAGGCCCAGATTCGATTCCCGTCTTTGCCACGAAATTTGAAAAATGGTACGATTGCTGGAACGGGGTCCACTCAGCCTCGGGAGGTCAAATGAGTAGAGGTGCGTTCGATTCTCACCTCACCCATCCTGGAAGTGGTTTTCTGTGATTTCCCACTTCTCCTCCACGCAAATGCCGGGATGGTACATAACTTAAGGCCACGGCCGCTCCCTTGCCTCTTCCCTGTCTGTCCCTTTCAATCTTCCCATTACCCACCAAGGCCCCTGTTCAGCATAGTAGGTGAGGCCGCCTGGGCGAGGTACTGGTCATCCTCCCCAGTTGTATCCCGACCCAGAGTCTGAAGCTCAAGGACACTGCCCTTGCGGCGGTGGAGGTTGGATCCCTCGCTGAGTCCGAGGGAAAAACGAACCCTAGAGGGTGAACAGATTAAGAAAGAGAGAAAGAAAGAAAGAAAGATATAAAGAATTTGTTAATATTAAGTCCTCTCTTTGTTAAATTTCACTGTTAATTTTCTTCCTATTAAAATTTTATATTGCTATACAGTTAATGTAAAATTGATTACTTCGTACCTGTATCTAATTACTACTAAACAAATACATAATTTTGTTTATCGATTATTATTTATTATAATTAATGAAGTCGAAATGAATAGTTGTGAATTAAATTGAGTGAGCAGGTGGAAGGAATTATCTGTGGCCTAAGAACAGGATTTTTACCGGCATTTTCCTGGAAGTGAAAATAGGTATACACAGAAAACCATATTCAGGATAGCCGACAGTAGGGCTCGAACCACTTACCTCCTGAATCCAGAGCTTGACTTCAAAGCTGTAGACTGTTAACACGAGCGGCCATTGCACTCGGTGGCTGAGTTCAAGACCAAATTGTTGATAATTACACAATTTCCCAATTCTTCCAGGCAGATTGACGCCCCACTTTTCAGCTAATAGTTTCCATGATCTCCAACTTGCACGTAAAATGTTTCATTTGCCTTGAGCCAGTGTCTTTGCTAACTTCCCATTGGCCACCTCTGTAAAATCACTTAACCCCTTAATGATCAGAGTAGGTTTATTGTGTTATAAGTGATTTATTTTCGTTGGAGGTACTTTCACTGTCCTTAGCCTACTGTTGTATGTTCAATTAATACTCTTTGAAATGCTTCTACCTTTTAAGTTTAGATATGTCATTTTTATAACAATAGATTATAAATAGCATGAAAAGAAATACATTTAAAATTTAACATTCGTTAATGGCTTAACAATCAAAAGCTTGTGCAGTCGTTCAAGAAATAAATGGGCGCATGGCATTGAAAAGTCATCACAGGTACATTTTCGGAAATAATTGAACCTATAACGTTTGTTGTGGGTATTCATAGGGTTTCTATATACATGTGAGATGAATTATATTTTGATAATAATTAATAATACTTAAGTTTATTTGTTTCACGTTCTTCTAACTACATTTACAGTGTTGGAATCTTGCCCTGCATGAGGATTTTTTGCATGCCGATAGACCTGCCTACATGAGGCTGATGTATTTCGGCACCTTCAACTACCACCGGACTGAGCCGGGATCGAACCAGCCACGTTGGGGTCATAAGGCCAGCGCCTCAACCTTCTGAGCCACTCAGCCCGGGAATACAATAGAAAGAGCGAGTTGGCTACGAGGTCGGATTCACGAAGCAATAAGCTACCATTCTGTAGAGGGTGGGCTGGAAATCCTCCATCGGCAGCTCTGAAGATATTCTTCCATTGTTTCCCATTTTCAATCCCTAAATTACCAGTTCTGTACCATAATTAAGGTTACGACCACTATCCTCCCAGTCCTAGGTTTTTTCTGCCCTGACGTTACAGAAAACCTGTGGGGTATGCTTTAGAGTGACTAAAACCGCTGCGGGGAAAGAAACAGAAAAAGAAAAAGAAGACTGTAACCGTGAAAATGGGCTAAGGGCCAGCCCTAACGAAGTTCCACTGCACTACGGAGGTCGTAAAGGCTGCTGCTAGGTTACTACACAAAATGTTCGGCACAACACTCTCTATTGCATAACTTACATATACACGATACAAGTTGCGAGCACAATGTGAGTATTCTTCGGTCAATTAACGACTGATAACCCCAAAAAACCAATGGCAACAATACGATTTTAGTGGATTATTAGCTATTAAAAAGCATGGTATTTATGACAATATATCAAACCAGTTTTAAAATGAGTCTCTCATGGAAATGAGATGAGGTAATTCTGGTCTTGTTTTCATTGCAAATGGTTTCCGGTCTGTTACGGAGGAAGTTAGTTATCCGGTGGAATTTTATATTGCAAGACGAGATCAACGATGTTATCTCTTTAGGAAATATCGATACAGACTGAGAGCTGCAGTACCCTTGGGCCTGCGTTGGTACGTCTGTAAATAACAGGGAATGTTATCTAATATCAAGGCTCAAACAAGGAAACAAGTCTTATCATGGGGTGAATAATGAGCTAGAGAAACAGATTGCAATGGGAGCTTTAAAATAAGATTTTTGGGAGTAGGCGTGTCACGTGTCTGTGAAATACATCACAGTCTTACAGTCTTCTTGCAGAAGGATAGGAACTGGTTACGTTAAATTTGTATTATCATAGCACTGAAGACCTTTGGCTTATATCGAAATTTTACGATCTGCTCATTTGATTCGTGTTTTGGGGTTGATAACTGATATCGTCGCTGAAGAAACAAAACATCATATGTCACACTGCTCATTCTATCCTGTATTTCCCTTAAGACAGGCCACACCTCCCAACAACATTTGGATGTAAAGTTCATCAGAACAATGTTCGCTGAGCCTTACCGTACTGTACGAACGTACGTTTGCGTGATGTATTTAGGCACTCCTAAAGTATACTGTATTTACGCAACAAACATCGTTCTGATGGACTACATATCCCAATATGGCTGGGAGGCGTGACAAGTCTTAAAGAAAATAAAAGATAGAAAAAACATGCGAGGTATTATTTTTCTTCGACGATATGATGATTTAGACTATATTAGGGGATTAAAATACGTTTGGGTGGCTTTTATATAAAAGGAACCAAGCGCCTTTTTTAACATTTCTGATATATACCCACATGTGCCTCCCCTGCGAACCATGTGACCTTGCTGCGGTGGGGAGGCTTGCGTGTCCCAATGAAGCAGATAGCCGAGCAGCAGGTGCAACCATATCGGATGGGTATCTGTTGAGAGACCAGACTAAGGAATGGTTCACCGAAAGGGGGGTTGCAAGGGCGGCAGTCTAGATGATTGACTGATATGGCCTTGTAATAATACTCAACATGGCTTAGCTGTGTTGATACTGCTACACGGCTGAAAGCAACGGGAAACTACAGCCGTACCTAACTCCCGAGGACATGCAGCTTTCTCTGGATGAATGATGTACTGATGATGGCTTCTTCCCGGGTAAAATATACCGGAGGTAAACTAGTCCCCCGTTCGGATCTCCGGGTGGGGACTACACGAAAGGGGGCGATCATCAGGAAGATGGATACTGACATTCTGCGAGTTGGAGCGTGGAATGTTAGAAGTTTGAATCGTTGTGGTAGGTTAGAGAATCTGAAAAGGGAGATGGATAGACTAAAGTTAGATGTAGTTGGTATAAGTGAAATACGTTGGCAGGAAGAACAGGATTTTTGGTCAGGCGACTACCGAATTATCAACACGAAATCAAACAGGGGAAATGCAGGAGTTGGTTTAATAATGAATAAGAAAATAGGGCTGCGGGTAAGCTACTACGACCAGCATAGTGAAAGAATTATTGTCGTCAAGATAGACACCAAACCAATGCCCACCACAAGAGTGCATGTCTATATGCCTACTAGTTCAGCGGATGATGAGGAAATCGAAAGAATATATGAAAAGATAGAAGATCTAATACAATATGTTAGAGGTGATGAGAATCTAATTGTGATGGGAGACTGGAATGCAGTGGTAGGCCAAGGAAGAGAAGGAGAATTTGGATTGGGACAAAGGAACGAAAGAGGAAGTTGGCTGGTTGAATTCTGCACTGATCATAATTTAGTCCTTGCCAATACTTGGTTCAAACACCACAAACGACGGCTGTATACGTGGACGAGACCTGGAGACACTGGAAGGTATCAAATAGACTTCATTATGATTAGGCAGAGATTCAGAAACCAGGTGTTGGATTGCAAAACTTTCCCAGGAGCAGACGTGGACTCTGACCACAACTTGTTGGTCATGAAATGCCATCTGAAGTTGAAGAAATTGAAGAAAGAAAAGAATGCAAAAAATGGGATCTAGACAAGTTGAAAGAAAAGATTGTGAGGGATTGTCTCAAGGAACATATTGCACAAGGACTAAATGAAAAGGCTGAAGGAAACACAATAGAGGAAGAGTGGATAGTCATGAAAAATGAAGTCAGTAGGGCTGCAGAAGAAATGTTAGGAAGGAAGAAAAAATCAACTAAGAATCAATGGATAACTCAGGAGATACTAGGCCTGATTGATAATCGACGAAAATACAAGAATGTTAGAAATGATGAGGGCAGAAAAGAATACAGGCGATTAAAGAATGAAGTGGATAGAAAGTGCAAGGTAACTAAGGAAGATTGGCTGAAGGAGAAGTGCAAGGATGTCGAAGGTTGTATGGTCCTGGGAAAGGTAGATGCTGCGTACAGGAAAATCAAGGAAACCTTTGGAGAAAGGAAATCTAGGTGTATGAATATTAAGAGCTCAGATGCAAAGCCACTTCTAGGGAAAGAAGACAAAGCAGAAGGATGGCAGGAGCATATCCAACAGTTGTATCAAGGTAAAGATGTAGATAATATGGTTCTGGAACATGAAGAGGCTGTTGATGCTGATGAAGTGGGAGACCCAATTTTGAGGTCAGAGTTTGACAGAGCTGTGAGAGACCTAAATAGGAACAAGGCACCTGGAATTGATGACATTCCCTCTGAATTACTGGCTGCCTTAGAAGAAAGTAGCATGGCAAGGTTATTCCATTTAGTGTGCAAAATATATGAGACAGGAGAAGTCCCATCTGATTTTCGGCAGAATGTTGTTATACCTATTTCCAAGAAAGCCGGTGCTGACAGGTGTGAAAACTACCGCACCATTAGTTTAGTATCTCATGCCTGAAAAATTTTAACACGTATTATTTACAGAAGAATGGAAAAACAAGTTGAAGCTGTGTTGGGAGAAGATCAATTTGGCTTCAGAAGAAATGTAGGAACACGTGAAGCAATCCTGACTTTACGTCTGATCTTAGAGGATCGAATCAAGAAGGACAAGCCCACGTATATGGCATTCGTAGATCTAGAAAATGCATTCGATAATGTTGATTGGACCAAGCTATTTACGATTCTGAAGGTGATTGGGATCAGATACCGAGAATGAAGAATTATCTACAATCTGTATAAAAATCAGTTTGCAGTGATAAGACTCGAGGGCTTTGAAAAAAGAAGCAGCAATCCAGAAAGGAGTGAGGCAAGGCTGCAGTTTGTCCCCCCTCCTTTTCAATGTTTACATAGAACAGGCCGTAAAGGAAATCAAAGAGGAATTTGGAAAAGGAATCACAGTCCAAGGAGAGGAAATCAAAACCTTGAGATTTGCCGATGATATTGTTATTTTATCTGAGACTGCAGAAGATCTCGAGAAGCTGCTGAATGGTATGGACGAAGTCTTGGGTAAGGAGTACAAGATGAAAATAAATAAGTCCAAAACAAAATTAATGGGGTGGATTCGAACGAAGGCAGGTGATGCAGGAAATATTAGATTAGAAATTAAGTCTTAAAGGAAGTAGATTAATATTGTTACTTGGGTAGTAAAATAACGAACGATGGCAGAAGTAAGGAGGACATAAAATGCAGACTAGCACAAGCAAGGAAGAGCTTTCTTAAGAAAAAAAATGTGCTCACTTCAAATATTGATATAGAAATTATAAAGATGTTTTTGAAGACTTTCGTGTGGAGCGTGGCATTGTATGGAAGTGAAACATGGACGATAACTAGCTCAGAAAGAAAGAGAAAAGAAGCTTTTGAAATGTGGTGTTACAGAAGAATGCTGAAGGTGAGATGGATAGATAGAATCACGAATGAAGAGATACTGAATCGAATTGGTGAGAGAAGATCGATTTGGCTAAATTTGACAAGAAGAAGAGATAGAATGATAGGACACATCTTAAGACACCCAGGACTTGTGCAGTTGGTGTTTGAAGGAAGTGAAGGTGGTAAGAACGGTAGGGGTAGACCAAGGTATGAATATGACAAGCAGATTAGAGCAGATGTAGGATGCAGTAGTTACGTAGAAATGAAAAGGTTAGCACAGAATAGGGTGGCATGGACTGCTGCATCAAACCAGTCTATGGACTGATGACTCAAACAGCAACAACAACACAACCCACACGTGGACTTTAAATTTTGTATTTAATCAGAACTAAGTGATATATAGGCTGTGCTGCTATGTGTGAGCAACTGCCTAATTGTATTGCCATTTTTCTCGTGTATTTAAACCTAACCAAGCAACCTTCGGTGGTTGGTATTGTTTGAAGAAAATATACTGTGATAACATGCAGTTATGACGTACGTATTCATGTGGTATTAAGGTTTCAGAAATGATGTCAAGAGGGAGATACATGGTAGAACTGGCGTACAGTATGATGACCAGTGATCAGCTCCGTGATGTAGGGGTAGCGTGCCTCCTTCTTACCCGGAGGACCCGGGCTCGATTCTCGACCAACTCAGGGATTTTGACCTGGATTTGAGGGCTGGTTCAAGGTCCACTCAGCCTACGCGAGAACAATTGCGGAGCCATCAGACGGTGAGTTAGCAGATCCCAGTCTATAAAGCCAGGAATAACCGCCGAGATGATTCGCCGAGCTGACTACACGTCATCTCTTAACCCACGGGCCTTCGGGCTGAGCAGCCGTCGCCCGTCAGTTGTGTAGCGTGATGAAGTTTTATGATTATCGGTGATCAAGAGGCAAATTAAGAAACAATCTCTCTTCGGACAGCATCAAAATTATTGGAAAGCAGGGAGGATATTACTATTATTATCTCTTTCTTTCTTTCTTTCTTTCTTTCATTCTTAATCCGTTTACCATCCAGGGTTGGTTTTTCCCTCGGACTCAGCGAGGAATCCCACCTCTCCCACCTCAAGGACAGTGTTCTGGAGCGTGAGACTTTGGGTCGGGCGATACAAGTGGAGAGGAGGACCAGTACCTGTCCTAGGCGGCCTCACCTGCTATGCCGAATAGCGGCCTTGTGCCGGGGGTTGGGAAATTTGGAAGGGCAGTCAGCGCAGTTATTACGGGAAGGCAAATTGTTCGGCGATTAGTTTGGTAATACTAAATTTCACATAAGTATTTGTTTAATGGTCCGCCTCTGTGGTGTAGTGGTTAGTGTAATTAGCTGCCACCCCCGGAGGACCGGGTTCGATTCCCGGCTCTGTCACGAAATTTGAAAAGTGGTACGATGGATGGAACGGGGTCCACTCAGCCTCGGGAGGTCAACTGAGTAGAGGTGGGTTCGATTCCCACCTCAGGCATCCTGGAAGTGGCTTTCTGTGGTTTCCTACTTCTCCTCCAGGCAAATGCCGGGGATGGTACCTAACTTAAGGCCACGGCCGCTTCCTTCCCTCTTCCTTGTGTATCCCTTCCAATCATCCCATCCCCAACCAAGGCCCCTGTTTGGCATAGCAGGTGAGGCCGTCTGCGCGAGGTACTGGTCATCCTCCCTAGTTGTATCCCCGACCCAATGTCTCACGCTCCAGGACACTGCCCTTGAGGCTGAAGAGGTGAGATCCCTCGCTGAGTCCGAGGGAAAAGCCAACCCTGGAGGGTAAGCAGATTAAGGAAGAAAGAAGAATTTGTTTAATGTAATATTTATATCTAAATAATCTTAATGCTAGTGATTTAATGTCACACTAACACATCGAAGGATTTTGGGGACACAAGGGTGGGTAAGGGCTAGGATTGGGAAGGTAGCGTCCATTGACTTACTTAGTGTTCAGCATTTACCAGGTGTGAAAATCGTAATCCACGGAAAACAATATTCAGGGCTGACGAATGTGGGATTCGAACTCACCATCTCACGAATACAAGCTCACAGCTACGCGACCTAAACCGCACGGCCAACTCGTTCGGTACTCTTAACGCAATATGCTAAAGAGATGTTAATTGAGGTAATACATGACGCACAGCGTGGTGGATCTGCTTCCATCACTACCAGTGAAAATGAGAGTATCAGTAAGGTCTCATAGGGGTGTATTCATTATCTGATTACCGGTACCTAGAGCTATATTTACTATTTCTAATAAGTAGCTATTATCAAAAAACCAAGCCGAATGGCGCAATAGTCCCGAAGGGCCTACCAAGCGACCGCTGGTCAGCGCGAAGGACTGCAGATTACGAGGTGTCGTGTGGTGAGCACGACGAATCTTCTCGGCCGTTATTCTTGGATTTCTAGAACGGGGCCGCCATCTCATCGTTGGATAGCTCCTCAATTGTAAACACGTAGGCAGAGTGGACGTCGAACCTGCCCTCAGAACAGGCAAAAGTCCCTGGCCTAGCCGGGAATCGAACCCGGGCCTTACGGGCAAAGAGGCAAGCACGTAACCCCTAAAATCGGGGCACCGGGCGAGTTGGCCGTGCGCGTAGAGGCGCGCGGCTGTGAGCTTGCATCCGGGAGATAGTAGGTTCGAATCCCACTATCGGCAGCCCTGAAAATGGTTTTCCGTGGTTTCCCATTTTCACACCAGGCAAAATGCTGGGGCTGTACCTTAATTAAGGCCACGGCCGCTTTCTTCCAACTCCTAGGCCTTTCCTATCCCATCGTCGCCATAAGACCTATCTGTGTCGGTGCGACGTAAAGCCCGTAGCAAAAAAAAAAAAAAAAAATCGAGGCTGGCGATACATAGCTGTTAAATGATTTTTTTTGGTTAAATGTATTTTATAATAGGGGCTACCTGGCCGAGGCGGTAAAGGCGTGCTCGGTTCGCCCGGAAGGACGTGGGTTCGAATCCCCGTCAGGAAGTCGAAAAATTTAAGAAATGAGATTTCCACTTCCGGATGTGCATATGGCCCTGAGGTTCAATCAGCCTATACAAAAAATGAGTACCAGGTTAATTCCGGGGGGTAAAGGCGGCCGGGCGTAGAGCCAACCACTCTACCCCATCAAGTGCCGAGGTTACGGTTAGTGGAAGCCTTTACCTTCCACCCCTCCAAGGGCCTTCATGGCCTGTACGGAGATGACTTTTCTTTTTGCTTTTTGTATTTTATAATCACAAATTCATATCGTCGCTGTACGGGCTTTACCTCGCATCCCACAAGGTTCTTCCTACCCATTAGTTTCCTTAAGACTTGCACGCCCCCAGCCACACATGGGTCCACCAGAACAATATTCGTTGTGTTTATATTTCTATGCCAGTTTGTAAAGGACAATGAACCTTATATTACCGTACTATAGGAATGTACGTTTTCATGAGGTATCTACGCACGCCTATAGTATAATGCATTTAAGGCTCATTTTCCTTTACACACTGGCACATGAAAATGAACACAGCGAATGTTGTACCGATGGACTGCATATCCATGTGAAGGTGGGAGGCGTGACAAGTCTTAAGGAGGATAATAGATAAGAAGAGCGACGATATGTTAATAACCAATAAACTACTGTCAAAATATACTTGCTTTTATTTAAAAAATGTAATTCGAATTAATTTAAAAGGAACCAACAGCCTTTTTGAGTGACTTAGCTATGAACAGTGAGGAATACTTCATGGAATGTAACCGATAATGGTATAACTTATTCACAATAGGATTACACGTGGCGATGGTGGTTTCTTTACTGCAGTACAATAGGTGGAGGACAGCGGGCCGAGCAGCAGGCACATCAGTGAACCGAGTACAGTCATCACATGGGTCTCGCATTGCCGGCAGAACAAGATGGACTTTAGAAAAAGAAAATGTGAATGCTACAAATGCGAAAACAATAGGGTGAATTCAGAATGGAATGTGTATTGATCGTTCAGGGGCCAGCGACGTTAGAGCAAAAGGAACCACTGTATCACCAAGGACTGATCGGTTGACTAACGGAGCACTGAGCACAGGACGCAAACAAGAAGTATTTCGTAGCATGGCCAACTGCTATCGTATATTAAACGAGTAATAATAACGCAGCATAATGAAAATGAATGAAAATCCACAGCCTGTTTCAGTCATTCGACCGTGTTAGGGATGGAATGAATGAAGCCTCCATCTAGCGGCGAGGATGGGAATTGTGCCGGCTGCCGAAGCCTGTATTACTCCTCTGGGGGAAATGATTAATGACTGACAGATGAAATGAAAGTATATTGGAGAGTGTTGCTGGAATGGAAGACGACGGGGTAAACCGGAGTACCAGCACAAATCTCACATGGAGTGACCGGGATTTGAACCACGGAACTCAACGGTGACATGCCGGCGCGCTTCTGTCTGAGCCATGGAGGTTCAATAATGTAGCTTAATATGTGCCTAAAATCATCATAAAATGCTGTGTTTCTTAATGCACTCAGTTACCATACTTGATTTGAGACATTCGAAGGTGCATGAAGGATTTTAATTTGAATTCTGTAAATTTGCCCAGCCGGGCTGAGTGGCTCAGACGGCAGAGCGCTAGCTTTCTGAGTTGAAGATGCCGGATTTAATCCAGCTTCATTTCGATGATATTTGAAATAGCTCAAATACGCTAACCTCATGTCAGTAGATTTATCGACACGTACAAAAACTCCTGCTTAACAACATTTCCGGCACCTCGGCGACTCTGAAAGCTGTAAAAGTAGTCAGTGGGACGTAAACATTTATTATTATTACTATTATTATTATTATTATTATTATTGTTATTCAATTTTCCAACTGGAGTAATTATTTTAATTCTGAGTTTTATCCAAATGAAACTTATTACCAATTGAATTAATTTTAGGTACTGGTGTGTCACATAGTATAATGGTATTAATACTTTGCTTGTAAAGCTTCCTATCGACACAAATCACGCTTTGTTTTTCTTAAGTTGAATCAATTTCCACAGGACTGCAGGGCAAGGGACCGTCAATGTTTTCCTTTCGTCAGCTTGTGTTTGCAGCTTGGAAAACATTACTGTTGTTTCTACAGTTTTGTGTTAGCATGCCATTTTAATTGCTGTTATTTTGTATTGATTTTGTTCTGGAGCCGGCTTGTTTTCACCTCCAGTTCTCTGTTTAGCCAACAATATTGCTGCAGAACAGAGGAGCTCCCAATAAGCGAGCAGGAAATGCGAAATTCTGGTCTTCATTTGCAAGATAAGGATTAAAGAGAACATTTAATTATTCAGATAATAATAATAATAATAATAATAATAATAATAATAATAATAATAATAATAATAATAATAATAATCATCATCATCTCATCAAAATTCAATCTTGTTTCCAGCGGGCGAGTTGGCCGTGCGGTTAGGAGCACGCAGCTGTGAGCTTTCTTCCGGGAGATAGTGGGTTTGAATCCTACTGTCGGCAGCCCTGAAGATGGTTTTTTGTGGTTTCCCATTTTCACACCAGGCAAATGCTGGGTCTTTACCTTAATTAAAGCCACGGCCAATTCCTTTCCATTCCTACGCCTTTCCTATCCCACCGTCGCCATAAGACCTACCTGTGACGGTGCGACTTAAAGCAAAATAGCAAAAAAAAAAATATTGTTTCCCTTCTACTTACATTACAGTTTTGAATAATAATGCCCATTCTAAATCTACAATATTATACGAAAGATACATTTTTATCCGTATTAGCCATCACTATCTTCTTACTACTTCCTGATATCGTAACATACATTCGTTTGGATTATTCTACGGTTTACTTGTAGGGAAGATTGTCAAGTAGTTTATAATAGCACCCACGTTCCTAGAAAGTTTGCGCTCTAGTGTGTGCCGGAAGCCATCAACTAGTTACGATAGAGAGGCGCTTATTACACAAGCTCATCACTCCAGTCACCAGTGCGCCTCAAGGCGACAAGAATGAGAGACGCAGCCATGTGCCCCTGTTGCAATCAGTGTGGGACGACTCATGGTTGCATCATTTAGTAATCATGTAAGTAGTTATTACTCAGGCATGACGTGTGTTGGGTTCTCCCATTCTTCAGTAAAAATAATTTTATTTTCTAATACGCAATGTCTTTACAACTGATTCCTATGTCAAATACTGCGAGTTCATTCTCATTCTACTGTCGAGGGACGTGTTATCACCTTCTATCTGCGACTGTCTTCTTCTTATTTTTCTTATTCTACCACTCTTTTCAACACCTGTGGGGTTGTGGGTGCTCTTTGTTGAACACGTGGATTTGGCTCTGTTTTACATCCGGATGCCCTTCCTGACGCCAACTCTATGAGAAGAGATGTAATCAGTATTGCGTGTTTCTGTGGTAGTTGGTGGTGTGTTGTCTGAATATGAAGAGGAGACTGTTGGGACAACTACAAACAACCCGTCCCCGAGTCAAAAGAATTAATCAGACGCGATTGAAATCCTCGACCCAGAAAGGAATCGTACTCGGGACCCCCTGAACCGAAGGCCTCGACGCTGACCATTCAGCAAAAAAGTCGGACACTTTCTGTCTGTGACTATGTACGAACTAAAAGACCGGGATTCCGTTGAATTGTATAAGGGGCTACGAGCATCTATGATGGTTAGTTCAACTAATGAGTTTTTTTATAATTGACTTTACGTCGCATCGACACAGATAGGTCTTATGGTGACGAAATGAATGAATTATCCTGAAGACGGTTTTCACACCAAATGCCGGGGACGTTCCCTAAAGATCACGTTCGCTACCATACCTTACAGCTCCTGGAGAGCCCTGGCCTCCCAAATAATACTCTTCTCCTCTCTCTAACCGCTGCTCTCCACTGCCACCTTCTCAGTCCCAACCTGTGAACTATCCGCTCAACGTACTCGCAGTCAATACTTCTTTTTTTCCCTCAGGGTTGCCGTGATTGGTCATATCCGTCCCTTAAAACTATCCTGCCCTTCTCAGTCTTCCTCGTTTTATACAGGTACCCAGGGTGTGAAATCGCGGGGGAGGGGGGGGGGGGAGGGAGGAATTTCCCCCACCAACGATTTTATCTTAAAGGTTCCGCCCACTAAAATTGCCCGGGGGGGATTCTTTCAGTTTAAAATAATGAGGAAAATGGTAGAAAACAAATACTTTATTACTAAAATTAATGATTTTTACTGTGCATATTTTCATAAAAATATCAGCAATACCATACAAATGACTGCCAGACCTAGAGCATAAAACAACGTAGCAGTGGCAATCCAGACCTGCAGCCTGTTGTTCATGTTTAACTCTGGCAAGTCCATCTGAAACTCAGGCAAAAATATAAATTACTTGAAGCAGTCCTCCCTCCCTTGTCATTGCTACCACACCTGTACTTCTTGGAGGGGTTGTGTTTCCGATAAGTAGCCAATAGGACAATACTTACGGTGTGTACAAACTAACAAATTTGTTTAGTCAACACAGCCCTGGTAGAGGAAGGTTCCACTAATAAAGCAATAAATCATGACAAATCGCGCCTCGTCTGGCCTTTCTTAAGAAATGGACAGTCTCACATAAACTTCTCAGCGATTGGAATAACTTTCTCATGTTTATCATTCTTGTTGAAACAACAAAATTCAAACAAAAATATTTAAAATTGACACTTTTCTGGGGGAAGGGGTTAATTTAGTTACAGGGGAATTCTATACCCTTCCCCCACCGGATAGTGCCTGAAATATACACTAGTCCTTCTCTCCCAGCATTTCTTTCTGATTTCGCACCCTACAGGTGTCTCAAGGTGGCTGTGCAGTCTTCATAACTCTTGATCCATCCTGATCCATGAAACACCTTTCTCACGCATATTTTTCCTCAGTATCATTATTTCCGGACTAGGAGCAGTTCTTCGTCGTTTTTGCAGGCGTCAGGTTTCTGAGGCGTATTTTACTACTGACTTCCCAAAAGTTCTGTATGTTTCTTCTTCTCCTTTTAATTTATTTTCCATACATTGAAGATACAATTCAGGGATGGTGAAAGGGGAAAGAGCATAGCCCCACATACACGGAGATACCTCCATTTCCACTTAAAATTCCAATATTAAATAATTACAATTATAAGCTAAAGAATGTGCTTAACAATTACCGTATTTACATAGACGTATTATTTAGGTCTACATAATGTTCACAGGACCTGTTGAATATTCAAGTAATTCTACTTACACCCACGTGAATCTCCACATGTGCTCCAGCGAGGCCGTACATTCATACCCACATACAGCCTAAATCAATCGGGGTTACAAAAACTTTTTCTTTTTGCTATTTGCTTTACGTCGCACCGACACAGGTAGGTCTTATGACGACGATGGGACAGGAAAGGCCTAGGAATGGGAAGGAAGCGGCCGTGGCCTTAATTAAGGCACAGCCCAAGCATTTGCCTGGTGTGAAAATGGGAAACCACGGAAAACCATCTTCAGGGCTGCCGACAGTGGGGTTCGAACCCACTATCTCCCGGATGCGAGCTCACAGCTGCGCGCTCCTAACCACAGCCAACTCGCCCGGTACAAAAACTTTCATCCGTCCTATCACGCATACTCAACATTCATACGGTATGTACAGTAAGTTTCATTAAATATACATTTTTTTATCTCTTTTACAAAGGTGCTTATTTTCGAGTTCTTGGACAGGAGTGATGACTTGAACATTCGAAGGAAATCAGGGTAATCCTTGTTGTTCGGTTGCTCTTCTAGCTTTCCTTCTGTTGCTGTCCCGTTATTTTCTGAAACGACTGACCCAAGATAATTAAATTTCGTCACTGTTTCAAATGATTTGATCTCAATTTTCAGATGTTCGGACCTTTAGCCTATTCCTTTTCTTTTCTTTTTACAGTTATTGGCTTTACGTCGTATGGATAGATAGGTCTTATAGCGACTATGGGACAGGAAAGGGCTAGGAGTGGAAAAGAAGCACCTGTGGCCTTAATTAAGGTACAGCCTGGTGTGAAAATCGGAAAGCCGGGCTGAGTGGCTCACACGGTTGAGGAGCTGGCCTTCAGGCCCTAATTTGGCGAGTTCGATCCTGGCTCAGCTCGCTGGTATTTGAAAGTGCTCATATACGTCAGCCTCGTGCCGGTAGATTTACTGGCACGTAAAAGAACTCCTGCGGGATAAAATTCAGGCACCTCGGCGTCTCTGGAAACCTACAGATGTAGTTAGAGGGACGTAAAGCAATACAATTTTTGAAAATCGGAAATTACGGAAAACCATCTTCAGGGCTGCTGACAGTGGTGCTCGAACCCACTATCTCCCGAATGCAAGCTCAGAGCTGCGCGTCCTCAACCACACAGCCACCTCTCTCGGTGGTCGTATTTCTTCCAGCAAGTATGTGCTCTAGTTGGGCTTTTCCTTTTCGACTGGAGTCCTGTGTTCCGTTTCTCTTTTCTTCTCCTCATATGCCTTAGCCAGGAGTCTGGTGTTTCTCGCTATCAGATCTTCGTCATTTGCTTATGACAGGTACGGAATGGTTCGTGCCACCTTTGTTAACTTCCACACTTCACATCACTTTCTCCATTCAGATGTTTAAGAGGATAATTTAGATTATATCCCACACCCATAACCGCGTTACGGCTGTGGAGCCAAGCTGTGCACTCGGGAGACGCTTGCTTTCGAACGTCGCCTGTCCTGAGAATGGTTTTCTGTGGTTTCCAATTTTTGCTTCCAGGCAATTGCCACGGCCGATTCCTTCCACCTCCTTACCCAATTTCATTCACCAGTATTCATTTCATTTTCATCTACTCCTCAACATAGGTTGGCGTGTAAAAGCCATGTAAAATCATCTTGTCTCATCCCCGACCCCGTACCATGAACCGCGACTAAGGGGTTAGACATGCAGTTCACAAACCCACAGATTTTAAAACTTTTCCTACAGTTCTTCGTTGGCTTAAACTTCACACGTGGTGTTTTGTAGTGTCGTCTTGACAAGCCTGATTACCTACAGTCTTACCCTAGCGTCGCCGAAACCCTACTTGTGTTTGAATGACGTTAAGTAGAAATAGCCTAAGTGGACTGAGGGGTATTCGTACATATATACACATACATACATACATACATATATTTACCGCTCCTTCATGGGGAATTTTTGAAATTAAAGGTCACATCCGTGTAGTTCGTACTCCATGTTAGACGGAGGTCTCGCGGCTATGCTCACAATATCAACAGTTGGCATAAAACTACAAGCTTGCTCGCTTTCAAGTGCCGTATATTTGCCTCTTGCTCTGAAAAAAAAACCTTAAAAAAATGGAAATTTATCTCCTGAGATTGATTTTACATTTATGCACTTTTAAATTCTAATGGACAACGTCTGAATTCGATTCCGAAACCTTCGAGACACAGAAAATGAGAGCAAGCCAAGCTGAACTACTCATCTGGTCACTCGTAGAAAAAAGAAATAGAATAATAATTTTCGTCATTAACATAACAATGTAAGATAAATGCAATTTCAAAGTATTTTTTGCCGCTCTAAAGGTATGAACGCTACATACGTCCTTTCTCTTCCTTTGTTGTATAAGGTATTAGGGTGGAAAATCTGAACTCTTAGCCTGTATAATGAAAATAAAAACCTGTGGTGTTTAGAAAAGGTGAAATAGGATTGATAAAGCCAGATGAATAAGAGCGAGCAGAGGTATAGGACAGGGCGTCTGCCATCCTTAAGCCATAAACTCGTCAAGTGAAATAAGATTGGCTTCTTAAGGTTACCTCATGAGAGGTAGCGCGGATCTCGACTTCTGTTGGCTAAACAGAGAACAGATGACATCCAACTCACGTAGAAATATAGAACAACTAGCAACTTCACCGTTCAGAAATCCAAGGGTGGGATTCCAACGGAGACAATGGCCTCCCTGAATGTTGATTTTGCCTAAGTTTTCCACGCCAATTCCATAAAAATACTGGGATAATTCAAGTATCAACATATTTATCTGTATTCTTGTTCAATAAATTTCCAAATTATTTTCAATCATATTAGAAAAGGCTAGGAAAACAAGAAAATAGAAAATAGGAAATCTGCCACCTGGACGATTGCCCTAAATGCAGATCAATGTTGATTGATTGAATTCACCTAAATGGTCACAGTATCACTCACGAAAGCAATCCTGCAGAATGAAAATATAAACCTGCGATGTTTAGAAAAGGTGATATGAACAAGAGCGAAGAGTGAGGTGTAGAACAAGCAGGAATTGAGGCAACTGGAAGAGACGGAACATTATTTGTACGTAAGATATATGTTCTCCAAAGATTGAGGTATACTAAGTGAAACTGAATTAAGGTGCAACGAAGCTAATGCAAGTGAGCTCTCGGACGAAACTATCTTTACATAGGTCTCTTTTTAAACCGACCATGCTGTATGGGAGTGAAGGCTGGATGGACCCATCACAACATATTCGTAATCTGGAAGTACCAGATGTGAAAGTAACGAGAATGATTGGTGGTACAAACTAGTGGGAGCAATGGCAGGACGGTACTCGGTAAGAGGAGATAAAAATGATGTTTACAATGACATCGATGGATGAAGCTGTAAGTATAAACCTACTTCGGTAGTAGGATCATGTGAGGCGAATCGAGGAGGGTAGATTACCTAGAAACAGTGGCGTACGCAGGTGCGTAAAAGAAATCACGCGGGACAAAATTTTGACCCTCGGCTCTCCTCAAACAGTAAAAGTAGTTGTAACATAAAATAACATAGTCCACCTGTGTGGTGTAGTCGTTACTGTGATTAGCTGCCACACCCGGAAGCCCGGCTTCTATTCCCGGCCCTGCCACGAAATTTGAAAAGTGGTACGAGGGCTGGAACGGGGTCCACTCAGCCTCGAGAGGTCAGCTGAGTCGAGGGGCGTTCGATTTCCACCTCAATTTCCTCGAAATAGTTTTCCGTAGTTTCCCACTTATCTCCCAGACAAATGCCGGGCTTGTATCTAACTTAAGGCCGCAGCCGCTTCCTTACCTACCGGGCGAGTTGGTCGTGCGGTTAGAGGCGCGCGGCTGTAAACTTGCATCCGGGAGATATTGGGTTCGAATCCCACTGTCGGCAGCCCTGAAGATGGTTTTGCGTGGTTTCCCATTTTCACACCAGGCAAATGCTGGGGCTGTACCTTAATTAAGGCCACGGCCGCTACCTTCCAACTCCTAGGCCTTTCCTATCCCATCGTCGCAATAAGACCTATCTGTGTCGGTGCGACATAAAGCCAGTAGCAAAAAAAAGTAGCTTCCTTCCCTCTTCTTTTCTATCCGGTCTTTCCATTCCCCTACAAGGCCACAGTTCAGCATAGCAGGTGAGGCCAACTGGATGAGGTACTGGTCCTCCTTCCAAGTTGTATCCACGACCCAAAGTCTCGCGCTCCATGACACTGCCCTTGAAGCGGTAGAGGTGGGGCCCATCGCTGAGTCCGAGGAAGAAACCAACCCTGAAGGGTAAACGAATTAAGAAGGAAAGAATAATAATAATTAATTATATTGCTTTTTATGAAGCCTCCGTGGCTCAGGCGACAGCGCGCCGGCCTCTCAACACTGGAAACCGTTGTTCAAATCTCGGTCACTCCATGTGAGATTTGTGCTGGACAAAGCGGGGACAGGGCGGGTTTTTCTCCTGTTACTCCGGTTTTCCCTGTCATATTTCATTCTGGCAATACTTTCCATTAAAATTTCATCTATCAGTCATTTATCATTGACCCAGAGGAGTGTGACAGGCTTTGGCAGCCGGTACATATCCTTTTTTTTTTTTTTTGCTAGGGGCTTTACGTCGCACCGACACAGATAGGTCTTATGGCGACGATGGGATAGGAAAGGCTTAGGAGTTGGAAGGAAGCGGCCGTGGCCTTAATTAAGGTACAGCCCCAGCATTTGCCTGGTGTGAAAATGGGAAACCACGGAAAACCATTTTCAGGGCTGCCGATAGTGGGATTCGAACCTACTATCTCCCGGATGCAAGCTCACAGCCGCGCGCCTCTACGCGCACGGCCAACTCGCCCGGTGGTACATTTCCTATCCTCGCCGCTAGATGGGGTCTCATTCATTCCATTCCTGCAGGGTAATGACTGGAAACAGGCTGTGGGTTTTCATTTCATTTATATTGCTTTTGATATTTCTACTAAAAACGTGAAGTGCGCCCTTGCGCAGGAGAATGGTGAACTCGGTTATGAAGGGTAAGAGAAGCAGAGGGAAACTAATATGACGATGGTTATTTTCAATTATTTAAAAGTAAGAGGTGTCGAAATATTCGAGAACACAAAGCTAGCTGAAAACTGAGGATTGTGGAGGGGCTTAGTTAAGGACTGAACGTGGAAGGTATTGTATTCTATTTATTATTCCATAATATGGCTGTTATCCTGCAATCTGCTTGGCTCCGGCTGCAGCGCGTTGGCCTGTCAACACTGGGTTCCGTGGTTCAAATCCCGGTCGCTCCATATGAATTTTTTGCTGGACAAAGCGGAGACGGGACAAGTTTTTCTCCGGGTACTCCGGTTTTCACTGTCATCCTTCATCCCAGCAACACTCTCCATTATCATTTAATTCATCTGTCAGTCATTAACCATTGCCCCAGAGGAGTGCGACAGGCCTCGGCAGCCGGCACAATTCCTATCCTCGTCGCAAGATGGAGGCTTCGTTCATTCCGTCCCTGACCCGGTCAATGACTGGAAAACAGGTTGTAGGTTAGGGGAATATGTCTATTGTCCTAAAAGGACAATACAAAACCTATACATTATATACATACATACATACATACATACACACACACACTATCATTATAGATCAGGGCCTCTCAGGGTGCATGCGCGTGGTGCATGCACTGTGCACGGTGCAAAAGACGACTTCGCTTGGTTGACCAGAATGCAGACCCCTCCACTCCTCTCTCCCTACACCTGTCTCACCCGTTCGGTTTGTCTCCGCGTTCCTCACCTTCACTGCTGTTTCTCCTCCACTGCGAAATGTTTACGTGTGGTGAGCGGAGACGCTCAGTTGTATGGGACAAGGTTACCAGTGTTATTAAAAAATTAAAAAAAAGTGAATTAGAAATACACATACATGTTTGAGAGGAATGTAAACATAATTTTAAAAAATGCAGAACCCGTAACCAAAATGATAATGCTACAGTACTGGAACAAACCTCATTTGTGGATATAGAATGTTCTTCTTCGAGATGTTTCAACTTCCTTAATTCTTTCTCTCTGACGTGTCCTATGATTTCACAATAATTTTCCGAATGTAGTCTGTTGTAGTGTCTTTCAGTAGACGATTTTTTACGCACGTAATTATCGTCCAACAGAATAAGCATTTGGCGTTATCGTCACGACAGACAAAAAAAAACAAACGAAAGTTCCCAGTTCGATTGAAATGGACTTTCGGAAGTCTTTGCTTTCTTCGAAACAGGTTGCTCCATTATTATGTAGTTGTCGTGCGCTTATCTATTTCACTGATAAACACGTCGTCTTCCACCAAACGCTTCGTCGCTCTCAGCACACTACACCATCCGAGTCAAGCCGAGTTGAGGCGAAGCGTACCGATGCACAGTGCACAGAGCCTATGCACCTCGCTCTGCACGCGTGAGAGTTTGGGCGTTTGAGAGGCCCTGTTATAGATAGATCGTTATGCCTTTCAGCGTTCAGTCTGCAAGCCTCTGTGAATATACTACTACGCCACAATCCTCTATTTGCAACTAGTGCTGTGGCCTCATTTAGTTCTATACCTCTTATCTTTAAATCGTTAGAAGCTGACTCTAGCCATCGTCGTCTTGGTCTCTCTCTACTTCTTTTACCCTCCGTAACAGAGTCCATTATTCTCCAAGGTAACCTATCCTCCTCCACTCGTCTCACTTGACCCCACCACCGAAGACGGTTTATGCGTACAGTTTCAATCATCGAGTTCATTCCTAACTTAGCCTTTATCTCCTCGTTCCGAGTACACTCCTGCCATTGTTCCCATCTGCTTGTACCAGCAATCATTCTCGCTACTTTCATGTCTGTTACTTCTATCTTATGAATAAGATATCCTGAGTCCACCCAGCATTCGCTCCCGTAAAGCAAGGTTGGTTAGAAAGCAGACCGATGTAAAGATAGTTTCGTCCGGGAGCTGACTTCCTTCTTACAGAATACTGTTGATCGCAACTGCGAGCTCACTGCATTAGCTTTACTACACCTGGATTCAATCTCACTTACTATATTACCATCCTGGGAGAACACACAACCTAAATACTTGAAATTATCTACCTGTTCCAGCTTTGTATCACCAATCGGACATTCAATTCTGTTGAATTTCTTACCTACTGACATCAATTTAGCCCTGGAAAGGCTAATTTCCATACCATACTCGTTGCACCTATTTTCAAGTCCCAACATATTAGACTGCAGGCTTTCGGCACAGTCTGCCATAAAGACAAAAGTCGTCAGCATAGGCCAGACTGCTTACTACATTTCCACCTAACTGAATCCCTCCCTGCTACTTTATAACTTTCAGCAGATGATCCATGTAAACTACGAACACCAAAGGTGAAAGATTACAGCCTTGTCTAACCTCTGAAGTACCCTGAACCAAGAACTCATTGTACTATCAATTTTCACTGCAGCCCAATTGTTAACATAAATGCCTTTGATTGATTTTAATAATCTGCCCTTAATTCCATAGTCCCCCAGTATGGCGAACATCTTTTCCCTCGATACCCTGTCATATGCTTTCTCTAGATCTACGAAACATAAACACAACTGTGTATTTCCCTAGTAACATGTTTCAGTTACCTGGCGCACACTGAAAATCTGATCCGGGCAGCTCCTCTGTGGATCCACACTGGATTTCATCCAACTTCCTCTTAACCACTGATCGCACCCTGGTATACGTACAAATCAATGAAATACCTCGATAGTTGTTGCAATCCATCCTTTTCCCTTGCTTATAGATAGATGCAGTTACCGCTTTTGTCCAATCTGAAGGTACCTTACCAACACTCCTTGCTAATCTTACTACTCTATGAAGCCATTTCATCCCTGCCTTCCCACTATACTTAACCATTTAAGGTCTAATTTCATTTATTCCTGCTGCTTTGTGACAATGGAGTTTAATAGTATCCTTTCCAACTCCTCAAGCGTAATTTCACCTACATCATTTTCTTCCTCCCCATGAGCCTGGTTGTTCGCGGCATCACCAGGACATTTCCTGTTACGTTGAGCAGATTTTCAAAAGATTCCCTCCACCTGTCCAGTGATTTCCTGGAATATATTATGAGTTCACCTGAATTACCCAAAACACTGTTCATTTCCTTTTTCCCTCCCTTCCTAAGATTCTTTTTACTGTCCAGAAAGGTTTCCCTGCTGCTTGACCTAGCCTTTCCAGGTTATTACTAAAATCTTCCCACGACTTCTTTTTCGATTCAGAAACTACTTGTTTCGCTCTGTTTCCTTCATCTGCGTACAATTCCCTGTCTGCATCGGCCCTTATTTGGAGCCATTTCTGATAAGCTTTCTTTTTACGTTTACAAGCTGCTCTCACTTCATCATTCCACCAAGACGTTCGCTTTTCCCCATTTTTTACGCGCAGTTGTTCCTAGGTATTCCCTTGCTGTTTCTACTACAGCATCCCTGTATGTCACCCATTCTCTTTCCATATCCTGAACCTGCTTACTGTCCACTGTTCGAAACTTCTCACTAATCATATCCATGTACTTCTGTCTAATTTCCTCGTCCTGGAGATTTTCTACCCTGATTCGTTTGCAGACAGATTTCACTTTCTTTATCCTAGGCCTAGATATACTTAGTTCACTACAGATCAGATAGTGGTCTGTATCATCGAAAAAACCCCAAGAAACCTGTACATTCCTAACAGATTCCTGAATTCGAAGTCGGTTAAAATGTGGTCTCTTATGGATCTGGTACCCCCAGCCTCCCATGTGTAGCGGTGAATAGCTTTTTGCTTGAAGAATGTATTCGTAACAGCTAAACCCATACTAGCACAGAAGTCCAGCAAACGCTTCCCATTCGCATTAGCTTCCATATCTCCCCCCACATTCACCAATCACCCTTTCGTATCCTTAAATTCTATTTCCAACTCTCGGATCGAAGTCACCCATTAGCACTCTCCTATCCTTGCTGATGACCCTGACTACGATGTCTCGCAATGCTTCCTAAAACCTGTCAATTTCATCCTCATCTGCACCCTCACATGGTGAGTACAGTGAGACAGTTCTCGTACTATTTCATCCAGCTGCCAAATCTAGCCACATCATTCGCTCATTTACGTGCCTAACAGAAACTATGTTGCGTGCAATAGTATTCCTGATAAACAGTCCTACCCCATACTCTGCCATTCCCTTTTTAACACTCGTCAAGTACACTTTATAATCTCCTGTTTCTTCCTCGTTATCTCCCCTTACCCAAATATCACTTACTCTTAGTACATCCAGATGAACCCTCTTTGCTGACTCAGCCAGTTCTACTTTCTTTATTCCATAAGCCCCATTGATATTGAAACCTCCCGTTCGAATTCCATTTCGTTCGCCAAGTTGTTTCCAAGGAGTCCCTCGCGTCAAATGAGAGTGGGACTCCGTTCCTCCCATAGGTCCGAGGCTTGCTTAAAATGTTCTAAGCTCGGCAAATTCATGAAGCAGGATGCTTACCCTATTTACACATAGTCCAAGTGAGGATCTCTCCTCTAACGGGCTAGGGACCCTGTTGGATTGTATAGTTCTAGCCGCCTGAGTACAAGGAGGGCCATGACTCAGAATGTGTCCGAGATGCCCACTCGCATCCCATAGCAACTGGTATCCCGACTCTCAGGACCGCTTACTAGGCAACTCAGCCGTTGCCCATGGTTCACGAACTAGGACGTGACAACATTAACCCACACCATGAACCATCCTAGTTATAAATATATTTGAAAGAGTTAACAGGTAAATGATTATGGGATTTGAAGGACACCAAAGTATCAAATAAATGGTAGTCGATAAACATTGTGTCTGGCTTCTAATCTTGACTGCCACAGTTTGAAATCCGCTGAATGCACATGCGATTTAGGAAATGAAAAGTTCGTAATCCAGGTAAAAGTGGAAACCCGTGGCTATTGTCACGATATCGACATTATTTCTTGCTAATCGGGATAATGAGAACATGAAATGCTCAAATTTTATTTTTATTTGTTTTAATACACTCATAAATTTACGAGTTTAGAATTGGACATCCAAAATGGGTTCTTGTAATAAGGGTAGAGCTATAATGGAGCATGCCCACCACACTACGTTAAATTATTTCTATCCATTTAAGAGAAGAAAATGTGGCTCACGTTCTCTGTAATATCAGAGTAATTCTAGTTTCCGTTACTTCTTTCATTCACCGTCCCCTTCACTCATTCTTTGGTTATCTCCTCTCATTTTCTTCTTCCTTCTCCACGTGTTCCCTCACAACAGTTCCACGTCATCAATTACACACGAATGACACGTCCCACAGCCAAGCTCCCTCCACAACCCCTGCCTGTCTAACTGTCTGTCTGTACACCCGAAAAGTAGAAGGGCTTTCTTTCTCTTTCTTTTCGTTTTCTTGGCAAGGGTCCCACGCGGCAGTCTGCCTCGTGAGCTTTCACACGATACAACACAACACAGTAGAACATAACACATCGCAAGCGTCAATTCTGAACAGGGTTTACAACATAGCTCCAAGGCGCTGACATCCTCCACCAAACTCATTGAGTTATGGCTTATTAGGTTCGGGGGTGTTTGTTGTTGTGTACGTTCACGGGATGATACTATTGGTTTCTTGTGCAATACGAACCATAGAATATATCTTCTTCCAGATTTTACTGGACTGAGTAGCTCAGACGAATGAGCGCTGATTTTTTTTTTTAAGTTCAAGCAGGCAGGTTCAATCCCGACTAAGTCCTGTGGTAGGGCCTACTTGAAAGTGCTAAAATACATCAGTCTCGTGTCAGTAGAACTCCTGTGACCGAGTTCGATAGCTGCAGTCGCTTAAGTGCGGCCAGTATCCAGCATTCGGGAGATAGTAGGTTCGAACCCCACTATCGGCAGCCCTGAAAATGGTTTTCCGTGGTTTCCCATTTTCACAAAAGGCAAATGTTGGGGTTGTACCTTAATTAATGCCACGGCCGCTTCCTTCCCACTCCTAGCTATTTTCTGTCCCAACGTCGCCATAAGATCTATCTGTGTCGGTGCGACGTAAAGCAACTAGCAAAAAAAAAAAAAAAAAAAAAACCTCCTGTGGATCAAAATTCTGGCGCTTCGGCATCCCCGAGATCAGTAAAAGTGGCCAGTGTAATATGCAACTAAACATTATTATTATTATTATTATTATTATTATTATTATTATTATTATTATTATTATTATTATTATTATTATTATTATTATTATATTTCCACATACGAATCCGTTCGAGTAGATCGAGCATTGAGCAGCTCCGAAGAAAGTCAGCAAATATGGTAGGATAGATCTCATTACAATCTTAAATTTATAACACGCGTGGAATTACTTTCTGCTTGCAGGATTGAGTGCCCACCACCGTAGTGTGATGTTTAGCACTATTAGCTGCTGTCGTCGGAGACCAGAGATTCGATTCCCCTTACTGCCATATCTTTAAGAATGGCAGTGAGCTGCAATGTGATTAAAAATGTACATGCATCTTACCTCTATTGGTGGTATGTCAGAATGAACCCGCATCACCTCGAGACATGGGAACGAAGCTAGCCAGCCCCGTAGTCTAGCGATAGGGAGACTGGCTTCTTCTTTTTACTGGGAGTCCCCCAATTCGATTCCAGGCCATGTTAAGGATTTTTGCCAGGATCTGAGGCCTATTTCTGGGTCCACTTAGCCTACGCGAGAACAACTGAGGAGCTATCTGACGGTAAGATTGCGGCCCCGGTCTAGAAATACAAGAATAACGAACGCGAGGATCCGTAGCGCTGTCCACGTGTCGCACCTAATCTACAGTTCTTGGAGCTAAGCAGCGGTCGCTTGGCAGGCCAAAGCGCTATATGGTCTGTTAGTTTGCAGGATTAAGTCCGACACAATCGGTAATTTAAGAGTTCTAAAGTTCCAGAGAACTGTGGAAGTAGATGATCTGGAAAGTCAAAGAAACTTTTCAGAACAAAGTTCTTGGATTCAGCCTCTCTTGAGATTAAATTAAGTTAAAGAGACGTTAAACGCAGAGCGTATTACGAATTTCGCTGTATAAAGTAGCATAGCTTCCTGTGTTTAGGTCATGGTCTCGAGCCTCATTATGAATCGAGTCTGTGCAGTACTGAGTTCAAATACAACCGTTGACATTTGTCACCGTGCTGGAGATCTCGGGCGTTTGCTAAAGTTCGATTCTCGGTCCTGCCAGGGAAGTGTCATGTCCTGGTAAGCTCAACCTAGTCAAGACAGCTTAAAAGGAGAAGTGGGTTCGAGTCTGCATTCTAGAATTTGTTTTCTCTGACTTTTCGATTCAATTCCAGAAGGAACCCAGAACTTTCCTGACACACAGGCCACTAAGACTTCTTTCCAATCCTTGGCCCAATAGGCACCACAGTCGCATTGGCGTCAGACTGATTTCACACTCACAAAATGCACATGACTGTTAACCACGATGCCCCAAGGCTCTAAAACGAAACAACAAAAACAACAACGACGACGACGACGTTAACAACCTCTGATCAGGGGCGCGCAGCTATGAGCTTGCATCCAGGAGATAGTGGGTTCGAACCTCACTGTCGGCAGCCCTGAAAATGGTTTTCCATGGTTTTCCATTTTCACACCAGGCAAATGCTGGGGCTGTTCCTTAATCAAGGCCACGGTCATTTCCTTCCCAGTCCTACATCATTCCTATCCCATCGTCGCCATAAGACTTATCTGTATCGGTGCGACGTAAAACAAATAGCAAGAAAATAAAAACACCTCTGAAGTTACCAACGTGAACCCTAGATGAATGCGAGCGAGGTAAGACTAAGTTCACTTCTATTTGATACATCCTGCTTTTTGTTCTAAGATAACAATAATAATAATAATAATAATAATAATAATAATAATAATAATAATAATAATAATAATAATAATAATAATAATAATAATAATAATAATCGGGATGTGATGGTCGAGTGGCATCGCCACAGACCTATCACCAAGGCGGTTGCGGTTTGAATCCTGGCCAATAAGTGGAATTTTTAAAAATGGAATTTCTCATCTCTGTGGTTCGGATGCCATGTAAATCTTAAGTTCCCACTACTATGATCGCAATATTCACAGTCACTTTAAACTACAAGCTTGCTTGCTTATATCCCATTTGGCACATTTCAGGTGTAGCCCATTTGCTGTGTATACATGCCGTTTAATTCAATGAATGAACTTTCCAAGTCTATTCATAAAACCATTTGAGATTCTCATTCTTCTACCGCTTTTTCCACACTCTGGTGGGGTCAAGTCTTATGTTCATCCCAAGTATTTTTTATGGGTCGCTGGAGCCATCTAGATCATCTTGGTTTTGGCCGGGTGTTTGAGGCCACTTGCCCTTCGTGATGCAACGTATTTTTTCATGTGATAATTCCAACTCGAGCTCCATCGGTAATCGAGCCTCGGCCATGCAGATGGGAAGCCAATCAATCAATACTGATCTGCATTTAGGGCAGTCGCCCAGGTGGCAGATTCCCTATCTGTTGCTTTCCTAGCCTTTTCCGAAATGATTTCAAAGAAATTGGAAATTTATTGAACATCTCCCTTGGTAAGTTATTCCAATCCCTAACTCCCCTTCCTATAAATGAATATTTGCCCCAGTTTGTCCTCTTGCATTCCAACTTAATATTCATATTGTGACCTTTCCTACTTTTATATACGCCATTCAAACCTATTCGTCTACTAATGTCATTCCACGCCATCTCTCCGCTGACAGCTCGGAACATACCACTTAGTCGAGCAGCTCTTCTTCTTTCTCTCAATTCTTCCCAACCCAAACATTGCAACATTTTTGTAACGCTACTCTTTTGTCGGAAATCACCCAGAACAAATCGAGCTGCTTTTCTTTGGATTTTTTCCAGTTCTTGAATCAGATAATCCCGGTGAGGGTCCCATACACTGGAACCATACTCTAGTTGGGGTCTTACCAGAGACTTATATGCACTCTCCTTTACATCCTTACTACAACCCCTAAACACCCTCATAACCATGTGCAGAGATCGGTACCCTTTATTTACAATCCCATTTATGTGATTACCCCAATGAAGATCTTTCCTTATATTAACACCTAGATACTTACAATGATCCCCAAAAGGAACTTTCACCCCATCAACGCAGTAATTAAAACTGAGAGGACTTTTCCTATTTGTGAAACTCACAACCTGACTTTTAGCCCCGTTTATCAACATACCATTGCCTGCTGTCCATCTCACAATATTTTCGAGGTCACGTTGCAGTTCCTCACAATCTTGTAACTTATTTATCACTCTATAGAGAATAACATCATCCGCAAAAAGCCTTACCTCCGATTCCACTCCTTTACTCATATCATTTATATATATAAGAAAACATAAAGGTCCGATAACACTGCCCTGAGGAACTCCCCCCTCAACTATTACAGGGTCAGACAAAGCTTCACCTACTCTAACTCTCTGAGATCTATTTTCTAGAAATATAGCAACCCATTCAGTCACTCTTTTGTCTAGTCCAATTGCACTCATTTTTGCCAGTAGTCTCCCATGATCCACCCTATCAAATGCTTTAGACATGTCAATCGCGATACAGTCCATTTGACCTCCAGAATCCAAGATATCTGCTATATCTTGCTGGAATCCTACAAGTTGAGCTTCAGTGGAATAACCTTTCCTAAAACCGAATTGCCTTCTATCGAACCAGTTATTAATTTCACAAACATATCTAATATAATCAAAAAGAATGCCTTCCCAAAGCTTACATACAATGCATGTCAAACTTACTGGCCTGTAATTTTCAGCTTTATGTCTATCACCCTTTCCTTTATACACAGGGGCTACTATAGCAACTCTCCATTCATCTGGTATAGCTCCTTCGGCCAAACAATAATCAAATAAGTACTTCAGATATGGTACTATATCCCAACCCATTGTCTTTAGTATATCCCCAGAAATCTGATCAATTCCAGGCGCTTTTCTAGTTTTCAACTTTTGTATCTTATTGTAAATGTCATTGTTATCATATGCAAATTTTATTACTTCTTTGGCCTTAGTCTCTTCCTCTATCTCGACATTATCCTTGTAACCAACAATCTTTACATACTGCTGACTGAATATTTCTGCCTTTTGGAGATCCTCACATACACACTCCCCTTGTTCATTAATTATTCCTGGAATGTCCTTCTTGTAACCTGTTTCTGCCTTAAAATACCTATACATACCCTTCCATTTTTCACTAAAATTTGTATGACTGCCAATTATGCTTGCCATCATGTTATCCTTAGCTGCCTTCTTTGCTAGATTCAATTTTCTAGTAAGTTCCTTCAATTTCTCCTTACTTCCACAGCCATTTCTAACTCTATTTCTTTCCAGTCTGCACCTCCTTCTTAGTCTCTTTATTTCTCTATTATAATAAGGTGGGTCTTTACCATTCCTTACCACCCTTAAAGGTACAAACCTGTTTTCGCATTCCTCAACAATTTCTTTAAACCCATCCCAGAGTCTGTTTACATTTTTATTTACCGTTTTCCACCGATCATAGTTACTTTTTAGAAACTGCCTCATACCTGCTTTGTCAGCCATATGGTACTGCCTAACAGTCCTACTTTTAAGACCTTCCTTTCTATCACATTTGTTTTCAACTACCACAAAAACAGCTTCATGATCACTAATACCATCTATTACTTCAGTTTCCCTATAGAGCTCATCTGGTTTTATCAGCACCACATCCAAAATATTTTTCCCTCTGGTTGGTTCCATCACTTTCTGAATCAGCTGTCCTTCCCATATTAACTTATTTGCCATTTGTTGGTCATGCTTCCTGTCGTTCGCATTTCCTTCCCAATTGACATCTGGCAAATTCAGTTCTCCCGCTACAATCACATTTCTTTCCATGTCGTTTCCCACATAGCTGACTATCCTATCAAATAATTCCGAATCCGCAACAGTGCTACCCTTTCCCGATCTCTACACTCCAAATATATCAAGTTGCCTATTATCTTTAGAAATGAGCCTTACACCTAGAATTTCATGTGTCTCATCTTTAACTTTTTCGTAGCTTACAAATTCTTCTTTCACCAGAATGAAAACTCCCCCTCCCACCTTTCCTATCCTATCTCTACGATACACACTCCAGTGCCGTGAGAAAATTTCTGCATCCATTATATCATTTCTCAGCCATGATTCAACTCCTATTACAATATCTGGTAAATATATATCTATTAAATTACTTAATTCTATTCCTTTCTTTACAATACTTCTACAGTTCAACACTAACAATTTTATGTCATCCCTACTTGATTTCCAGTTCCCTGTTCCCTTATCACCGCTCCCTAGGCCATCCCGTTTCCCTGAATGTACCTCCCTATTACCCTTCCAAACAAATTTCCTAACTTATGCGTACCACTGCGGTTTAAATGAAGGCCATCCGAGCGCAGATCCCTATCTCCTACCCACCCATTAGGATCTAGAAATTTCACTCCCAGTTTCCCACATACCCACTGCATAGTCTCATTTAAATCTCCAATCACCCTCCAGTCAGTATCCCTCCTACACAGTATTCCACTAATAACAATCTCCGCTTTCTTAAACTTCACCCGTGCTGCATTTACCAGATCCCACACATCTCCAACTATGTTGGCACTTATATCAGCTTGCCTTACGTTGTTGGTACCAACGTGAAACACTACCACCTTCTCCTTCCCCTCCTCCCTCTCTTCTACTTTCCTCAACATCTGCCTCAACCTAATTCCTGGATAACATTCTACCCTGGTTCCCTTTCCTCCACACACTTTCCCCACGTGTCTAACGATGGAATCCCCCATGACCAGAGCCTCAACCCTACCCACCTCATTTGATCCCCTCCCCTCCTGGTCAGCCCTATCTTTCCTGATAGCTGCAGAAGCTACTTCCTCCTCCCTTTTCTCCTTCCCATGACCCTGTTCCACCTGTCTTTTCCTATCCTCTACTCTACATTTCCCTTTCCTACCATTTCCCTTCCTCCTACATCCACGCATCTCAGCAACAGTTCCCTGTCCCTCATCTTCCCTCTGTTGTTCTACCTGGAGTGACTCGTACCGATTTCGCACAGACACCTGTCCTGAATTCTGATCCTGAATAGAGCCCTTGGCCTGCAATCTCCTTCCCCTTAGAACATTAGACCACCTGTCTTCTACAACTCCTCCCTTTCCTTCCCCTCCCTCTTGTACACCTACTGTAACCTGTACATTGTTTGAGGGAGTCCTATCTTCCTTCCTGTCTTCTGTGAGAATCCTAATTATCTCCCTCAAACTTTCCAACTCCTCCCTCATACCCCTCAATGCCTCACCACACCCACAATAAGTACACTCGCGCTCCTTAGCCATTCTTTACGGGGGAAAACTTTAAATTAAAAAATAAAATAACTTATTTGCAAAAAAAAAAAAAAAATGAACGGAGGGATATATTGTCTGGGATAGTACACAACAATAAGGTAATTAATATACGACTACACTACAATACTACTTAGTCGTGCTCTATTTTTTTTATCCTACAACCCCTAACAGGATAAAAGCTGCTCTTAATTACTGAATATCGAAAGTAATACACAAGAACTACACAATTCCAAACTGCAATTAAGCCTATCCTAATTTCAACAATATTTTAGTAAGAGTTTCTACGGATACCTCTACTGCACCAGTACTACACAAATATTTTAAATAATAAAATAAGCACACTAAATTCTAATCGGATATTACTCGTATACTACTGTACAGTACACTACAGTAATTTTTAAGCTACTTTCAGACGTATCCTAATTACGATACCGGTACCGTACCGTACCGTACCGTGAGCTACTGTACAAATCGTGCTACTCCCTCCTCCTCACCACCATTTGAGTCTCATCAACCCTGCGAAATTTCTTGGAGGCTACAACACAAGCCTTAGGAGCTTCCCACGAAACGAAAAAATCTGTTATTGTTTAATTTTATTTTACATAGGGCTAATGCATTTTATTTTTTATTTACCCTAACTTTCAAACCGTTTGGATTCCCGACTAGGAGAAAATATACTTACATACATACACACATACGCACATACATTTTTGAGTATAGACTGTTATACTTCCAGCGCTCAGTCTGCAAGTCTCTGCGAATTTACTAAACGCCGCCACAACCCTCTATTTGCAACTGGCACTGTGGCATCATTTAGTTCTATATCTTTAAATCGTTAGAAACATAGGCTAACCATCGTCGTCTTGGTCCCCCTCTACTTCTCTTCCCCTCCATGACCGATTCCACTATTCTTCTAGGTAACCTATCCTCCTACATTCGACTCACATAACCCCACCAACAAAGCTGGTTTATGAGTACAGGTTCATCAATCCAGTTCATTCCTAATTTAGCATTTAGCTCCGCATTACGAGTACCCTCCTGCCATTGTCACTGCCTGTTTGTACCCGTGATCATTCTCACTACCGTCATGTCTCTTACTTCTAACTTTTAAAGCAGATACCATAGTCCACCCAGCTCTTACCTCTGTAAGCAAAGTTGGTCTGAAAACAGACAGGTGTAAACATAGTTCTTTTTTTTTTTGCTAGGGGCTTTAGGTCGCACCGACACAGATAGGTCTTATGGCGACGATAAACATAGTTTCGTCAGAGAGCTGACTTCCTTCTTATAGAATATTTTTGATCGCAACTGCAAACTCACTGCATTAGCTTTGCTGCACTTTGATCCAGTCTCACTTACTACGCCATCATCCTGGGAGAACACACGTCCTAAATACTTGAAATCATCTACCTGTTCCAGCTTTGTATTCCCAACCTGATATTCAGTTCTCCTAGGTTTCTTACCTACTGACATCACTTTAATTCATTGTATTTTATAGTTCCAAGATATTAGACTGCAGGCTTTAGGCGCAATCTGCCATTAAGACCAAGTCGTCAGCATAGGCCGGACTGCTTACTACACTTCCACCTAACTGAATCCCTCCCCGCCATTTTACACCTTTCAGTAGATGATCAGTGTAAACTATGAACAACAAAGATGAAATTTCAGAGCCTTGTTTAACTGCTGCAACCAAGAACTCATTCTACCATAAGTTAATTCTCACCGCAGCCCAATTGTCAACATAAACGCCTCTGACTTATTTTTGTAATCTACACTTAATCCCATAGTCCCCCAGTACGGCTAATACCTTTTCCCTCGATACTCTAGGTACGGTATACGAAACATAAATATAACTGTCGAGTCCTCTCGCAGCAGTTTTCAATTACCTGAAAATTACCTGAAACCACAATGGTTTTCATTCAACTTATTCTCAAACCACTGATCGCATCCTCCTTTCTACAATGTTTATACTGTCCGCTACATCCTTGCATCTCACACAACACTGACCTTTATTACAATAAGATGCAGTTCCCGTATACGGCAGGTGCCGTTCACCCTCTTGGGAGGGTCTCTGGGTCTGCCTCACAAGGGCTGCACCAGGCTAGAAATAGCCACAGTAAATTATCATATTATACCTAGGCATCTCCTTGCTGTATCTAGTGCAGCATACCTGTATGCACCTATTCTCTTTTTCTATCCTGAATCTGCTTACTGTTTATTGTTTGAAACTTTCCATTAATCGTATCCATGTACTTCTCTCTACTTTCCTCGTCCTGGAGATTTTCCATCTTTATTCTTCTCCTGGAGGTACTTTGTTCACCACAGATCAGACAGTGGTCTGTATCATCAAAAACTCCCCGGAATGCCCGCTGATTCCTAACAGATTTCCCGAATTCAGAGGGGGTTATGGTATAGTCTATTATGGATCTTGTGGCTCTACCCTCCCATGTGTAGCGGTGAAGAGCCTTATGCTTGAAGTATGTATTCGTAACTGCTAATCCCATACCGGCACAAAAATCCCGTAAAAGCTTCCCATTCCTATTAGTTTCCATATCATCACCAAATTTACCTATCATGTTTTCGTATCCTTCACTTCTATTTCCAGCTCTCGCATTGAAATAGCCCATCTCCACTATCCTTTCTTTCTGTTGACCCTGACAACGATGTCACTCAGTGCTTCATAAAACTTGTCAACTTCATCCTCATGTGCCCCCTCATATGCTGTGTATTCTGAGACAATTCTCGTCTTCATTTCTCTGGCAGCTAAATTTGCCCACATCATTCGCTCATTTATGTGCCCACCAGAAACAATGTTGTGTGCATCAGCATTCCTGATGAACACTCCCACCCTCTTACGAATACTTTATAATCTCCTCTCCACTTACCGAAATACATTAACTCCTAACACATCCAGACGAATCGTCTTCGCTGACTCAGTGAGTTCTACTTCTTTCTTCCATAACCCCCATTAATACTGATATCTGATATCGGAATTCCATTTTGTTCGCCAAGTAGTGTCCATGGAGTTCATCGCTCATCAAATGGATGTGGGACTCTTTAACTCCCATAGGTCCGCGGCTGGTTTAAAATATTCTGAGCAGGGTGCTACCCTACTTACACATAGTCCCAGTGAGGATCTCTCCTCTAACGCATTAGGGACCACCGATAGATTGTATAGACCTAGTCGGCCTTGCACAAGAATGGCCATGACTCAGAATATGTCCTAAATGCCCACGCCCAGTCCATAGCAACTGGTATCCCGACTGTCAGAGCCACGTACTACGCCACTCAACCGTTGCCCATGATTCACGAATTAGGACGTGACTATAGTAACCCACGCCACAAACCGTCCCATACCAATATACATTAGAATTAAATACCGAAACAGTAGTTACGTAAGATAAGAACACTGGAAGCAACAGTTTAACGAGAAAATGGTAATAATTACATGAGATACAGACCTATGCTATGTAGGCTACTTATTATTGATGTTGTACAGGTGATTCCGTAACGGAAAACTTCAAAGCGTAGAGTGTGATATCCTGGTAAATCTGCGGCTGGATTCCAAGGTATTTGAAAAAATTCACAACAGATCTTGGAAACGTCCCACTGTTTCCGACTATCAACCCCACCACACGCAGTTCTTTGATGTTATGTAACTTAATGCAAATGCGAATTTCAATTCACATTAATATTACCATATCAAAATTAATTTTGTATGTTGCTTACAAAAGGCTTATTTACAAATGTATAAATCCTACAAAATGCTAACTGTACAAATCAAAATGCTACATTTCTGATTTCAAAATGAAGACAATATGTGTATGTTCAGATTTCAGCCCTAAGGCTGGTTGGATCCTCAACAACTCTACCATCAGCTGTCATAGATGGCCTAGGCATCACTGAAGAGGCGTACTAGGAAAATGAGGAGTGAGGTAGTTTCCCGTTGCTTTCCTCACCGAGCCAGAGGTTGCTACTACATATCAGTCTACCAAGCCCACTGAAATGCATGCACCAATAGACCCTATGAGCAACATTTTCACACCATTCATAGCAGGGACTGGCTACAGAAGGAATGGCATTACTAGCATTGCTCATACCTCAGTTACTTTCATATTGTCAAAGCCAAGGATAAGACAGAGACAGATCTATGAAAGTAACGAAATTGCTTTAGCCTATACCAGAAGACATAGTGCAGTGTGAACACTAGGTCCTGCCAGCAAAGTCATATAATGAACTCTAATTATGGATTCCGCTGTAATTAGCGCAGCACTCTATTGAGTGTGGGTGAATATTATCTCAGAAATTATGTGAGTGCTGCTAGTTTTAGAATAAATGCCAGGAAGTCATTACTCCTAGAGTAAAACAATTCTGATGATCCTTGTCTTCGTCAAATTTCGAACCTTGGATCTTTAGTGTGACAACAGTTGTGGGAGACTCGTCACTCTTACAGTTGCAGCTCAATCCGCGAAAATGACTTAGTGAAATAAAAGAAGAAGAAAGGAACAAAGAAAATGAGGAAGGGCTCAGATGACGCTAATGACATAGCTAATAGTAGGAATGGGTGTTCCAGCTTTGGGGCCCTGATCTGTTTTGGAGTATTTCTCTGTTGCCACGCCCCTCATTTCTCCCTCCCTCCACTCTCTCGTTCACTCTTCTACTCCCCTTCCGCTATCACTTGATTGATTGATTGATTGATTGACTTTGTATTTAACGGCTGAGCCACGCTATCGGGGAGCTAATCATCATTTGTACTTATTGCCCGTTAGCTTCACCTCCAGACAAGGGTTCAAGGCTTCAACTTCATCACAGTGCATATTGGACCTCAAACGGGAGATTTTAGTCATAATTAAGTCTATTCGATATTGCAAGGGAAATAAACTTTCGTAATTGCTTGTAAACTTCCACCTCCCTCTCCACCTCCCTTTCCACTTACTATAATTTGGACACGTCCGGCTGAGTGGCTCAGATGGTAGATCGCTGTCTTTCTGAGCTCATGTGGGGCGGGTTCGATTCCAGCTCAGACCGTGGTATTTGAAGGTGCTCAGATACCCCATCCTTGTGTCAGTAGGTTTACTGACATGTAAAATAATTTTTGTAAGACAAAAGTAAAAGTGGTTAGTGAGCTGTAAAAACAATAACATTATTACTATTTGGACATCAATTGCGTACTCGCTGCTTATGTACGATGCTCGACAATTTTCTTAAGTAGGCTACGTAGAAATCCGTTTTGTGTTCAACGTCATAATCCTATAGTATTTTCTAAGTCGATATTGTGTGTTACATTGCTAATGCTAGGTTCTTGGAACACCACGGTCAACAGCCACGAGCACGCGATGATTTTTCAAATGTTACTCTGGTATTTGTTCTGATGTGTACTAGGAATTAATTATAATTACATTTTGGACGCAAGTGGCCATGGACACAAGAATGCAAGGTTTTTGGTGGTAGAAAAGCTATGCATCATCCTAGAATTTGACTACGGTTGAAATAGATAAACCACGGAAAGCTCAAAGTTGACGGTAGGATTCAAAACCCACCTCTTTGTTACGTGCACTAACTTTCCTAACAAGTAATTCAGTGGGCTTAGCTAACTTACTAGGTCGGTCGCCCAGAAGGAAAGTGGTTGAAGATCTTGGATGAAAAATATCCCGCCACGACCAATATGGTACAAATTTAACAAGAACTGGCAAATAAATTAACACGGAATATAACAGTAAAGGGATGTGGCTCATTTAATTTATCCAGCTATTAGTTTTGGTATTCCGGAGGTGCATATGGCCCTGAGGTTCACTCAGCCTACACCAAAAATGAGTACCAGTTTAATTCCTGGGGGCGAAGGCGTCCGAGCGTAGAGCTAACCACTCTACCCCATCACGTGCCGAGGTTAACAATGGTGGAAGCCTTTACCTTCCACTCCTCCAAGGGCCTTCATGGTAGACATTAATTTGACAGTGGGTACCGTTTACATAAAGCTTTCCCGACGTTTTAAAACCAAAAGCATTGCAACATACCATTTCAGAAAACTGATGGCATCGCTCATCTTCAGTACCAGAAGGCAGCTGTACTGAGAATGATAAATGATTTGATCAGTCTATGATTGCTGATTAGTTTTCTTCTTCCTTTTTTACAATTTGCTTTACGTCGCATCGACACAGATAGGTCTTGTAGTGACTACAGGATAGGAAAGGGTTAGGAATGGAAGGAAGCGACCGTGACCTTAAATAAAGTACATCCCAGCATTTTCCTGGGGTAAAAATCGGAAACCATACTGATTAGTCAATGGTTTAATTGCATGTCCTTGAAATTCAAGGGCGTCTTTCCTGAGTGGGATGCATCATTTATACTATCCGAATTCCTCGGGGATAGTATAGTTTTCGGAATGTAATATGCTAGTCGCACCGATACAGATAGGTCTTATGGCGACGATGGGACAGGAAAGGGCTAGGAGTGGGAAGGAAGTGGCCGTGGCCTTAATTAAGGTACAGCCCCAGCATTTGCCTAGTGTGAAAATGGGAAACCACGGAAAACCATCTTCAGGGCTGCCAATAGTGGGGTTCGAACCTACTATCTCCCGAATACTGGATACTGGCCGCACTTAAGCGACTGCAGCTATCGAGCTCGGTAGGGTTGGATTTTGGAATAGGCTTTTTAAGACGCTGTCGTGAGGATGTTCAGGTATCTTCAAGAATCACTTCATCATGTCGGCATGCTGGTCGCATGAGGCATAGTAAAGAACTTAGTCTTTAGTACAGTCCTGGAACACACTCCGTCTTAGCTAGAAAACCCGAAGTAAGTGGGTCAACCCAGGTCTTCTGCAGCGAGAACGATCAGTTCGGTTCTCATTTAAGGCACGAGGAAGTATTTCTATACCTTGCCGTGTGTTGAGTTACAGCGCGCAAGTGCACCCATTTGCAAGCTGTACATGTGCTAGAATTACGTATGTTGGACATATCATTCGACTTACTTGAACATTAGATCGTCAAGTGGAGGTACGACAATCAAACCGAAAGTCAAGCTCCAGTTCCATTAGAACTATTAGTATCGTCTTCAAATGGAGGTTTCCTATGAGTACGCTAATAACTCAGTAAGCTTTACTGTATTAAATTGAACTATTCTGTGTTATGATTGCAATTTTTTTTGCAAGTTGCTTTACGTCGCACCGACACAGTTAGGTCTTATGGCGACGATGGGACAGGGAAGGGGCTAGGAGTGGGAAGGAAGCGGCTGTGGTCTTAATTAAGGTACAGCCCCAGCATTTGCCTGGTGTGAAAATGGGAAACCACGGACAACCATCTTCAGGGCTGCCGACAGTGGATTTCGAACCCACTATCTCCCGAATACTGGATACTGGCCGCACTTAAAGCGACTGCAGCTATCGAGCTCGGTGTGTTATGATTGAGCCACACGTTATCCTCGTGACATATTTGACCATTTCATTTAATGAGAGTATGTTTTAACGTTACATTTTGTGATGTTAACCCTCCAGTACTAACATCCAGTCTCCGAGACCGACCGCCCAATTATTCTCCTATAACTTCAGTGCGCATACTTCGCTTACGCTTTGCACATTGGTACCTTTAAATCGGTCAGTTTACTTATTGTTGCCTGAATTTTAAGTGCCTGGCTCAAGTTCATAGCAAGAATTCCTTTATTTTGGTCTCTCAGACCGAATTTAGTACTTGTGCTACTTTCTGCTGGAAATGAAACGAAATGAATTACGAACGTGAACAAGAGTACGTGCTAAAATTACTACTGGAATCTGAAGAAAATTACGTGGCTTCAGAAGATTTTGAAGATTTTGTGGATGAAGATCACCTTGAATGTCGTAAAGAAGATTCGGAGTCGGAACAGGACGTGGAGGAGATACAGGATGAACAAGATATTGATAATGGGACTTCTACATAACAAAAACGACAACGTAATATTCCCCTCTTAATTGGAAAAGACGGTGTCACAAAATGGAAAATGCATATTCGTCCTCAAAATGTGAGAACTCGCTCAGTGAATCTCGTAACTCTTGTGGCTGGGGTGAAAGGACCGGCAAGAAATTCGACTTCTATTGTAGATATATGGAACTGCTTTTTTTGATGCCACAGTTCTAAACATTTTGGTCGATTGTACAAATCTTTCTATAACCCGTGAACCTTATGAGCAAGAATATCGAATTGCAAGACTTACTGACTTATTAGAAATGAAGGCTTTGCTAGGTCTCTTGCATATTTCTGGTGTATGCAAGAAAAATCATTTGAACGCAACGGACTTACGTAAAACTAACGGTACATCAATCGAGATGTTTCGGCTCACTATGTCACTGGATAGCTTTAGGTTTCTGATGAGGCATATTAGATTTGACAACAAAGAAACTATATTGCATCAACAAGAAACAGATAAATTGGCTTCAATTCGGGATATATTTGACGTTTTGGTGGCAAATTTTCAAGCGAACTACACCCCATCGAAGTTCACGAAAAAACTTGAGGCTTTCAGGTGAAGATGTGGCTTCCACCTGACAATGGTGATTTTATTTCCTTTCCTCTTTATTGTTAATAGTAACAATGCAAGGCTTAGTAATCAGTTTTTGTAGTGTGGTTTCTCTTTAATAAGTGATTTAGTTGCTTTGAAAGGTAAGAAATATGCATGTTTACTACTTCGGACTCACAGACCGATGTTAGCACTCATGCTAGGATTTGTCATGTTAGTACTGGAGGGTTAACTATAGGGTAGGTACAGTATTTCCGTTGTCTTTATTTGCATACTTACCAGTTTACCTTTCCCCAAAAGCACGCTTTCTGGTGCGGGAGATATGGCCAATCCTCAGAGTTGGATTCGCGAAACATAGCACACGACCTGAGACCTCTGAACTTCACTTGTGATTTAATTTTACTTTTGTGTTTAAACTTATTTGGAATCTCCCTTCCTAGCACCCAATGTTCATTTTGTACGGCCGCAACACGCAATAATGAATACATTCCTCCACAAACGGTTGACGAAAGGAAATGGACCCATCCGTAAAACTAAGCCAAATCTACATGCAGTGCAAACCCAAAATAATTGAGAAAATGGCGAGGAGGAGGGAGAAAAATTTCAATGAACGGGACAGAAATCCGTGAATACTAAATTTGCTGTAATCTTTGTCATGGATAAATACAATAAATCAACATTCGTCAAAATATGAAAACAAGCAGGTATCTTGTTGTTTGTAAGTTATTTGATGGGAGGATTACGATAAGGCGTCTCCGAAAACTATAAAGATGTTAGTGGGACATAACACCATTTTTTTTGCTAGTTGCTTTACGTCGCACCGACACAGATAGGTCTTATGGCGACGATGGGATAGGAAAGGCCTAGGAGTGGGAAGAAAGCGTCCGTGGCCCTAATCAAGGCACAGCCCCAGCATTTGCCTGGTGTGAAAATGGGGAAACGACGGAAAACCATCTTCAGGGCTGCCGACAGTGGGGTTCAAACCCACTGTTTCCCGGATGCAAGCTCACAGCTGCGCACCCCTAACCGCACGGCCAACTCGCCCGGTCACTATTATTATTATTATTATTATTATTATTATTATTATTATTATTATTATTATTATTATTATTTTAAGTGTCCCACGAATAATAAACTAACCCAGCATTTCCATGGAGTGAGTGTTAGGAAAGCTGGCCCCTCGTTCTAGGGGAAGCATGCCTGCCTCTTACGAAGAAGCCTCGGGTTCGATTCCTGGCCAGGTCATGGATTTTTATCTGGATATGGTGGAAAAAGTAACGGCCGAGAGAATTCGTCGCACTGACCACGCGAGATCTCGTAATCTGCAGACCTTCGGCGGTTATTTGGTAGGCCAAGGCCATCAGTGCTGTTTTGCTATGAGTTTTGTTCCGAATGTTAGTAAATCCAATGCAATATAGCTAATATTCGTAATACCTGCTGCCAGTGCTCGGTTTCGAACCTTGGATATTCGAGCGTTGCTGCTTCTTAGTACCATGCTGAGGCGATAGTAACAACTCTGTTCAAACCGACAGTAGCTGGAGAGACAATAAACGCATTAAGAACTCACTTACAAAAGTGGGCTATTTAAGATCCAAAAACTTAAAAATAGGTACTAGTGCATCATTTCCCGGAGGGAATGTGGAAACAGCAGCTGATATTAACACTCCATCTCCGTGCCCGTACTCGACATCTGGATGTTACGGCTTCCTAGTCTGGCAACTTTGAGTCTTATCTGTGTCAACAAGGAGACGTAACCAAAGGAAATACTACTCACTAGTGGTGATTAAAGAATAGTTCCAGTAGTGGAATGGTAAATTTCTTTCTTTTTTTACCAGCCGCCCTTGGTTAAAATAGGAAACAATAAAACTAAACCATGTCGTCTGGAGTTCTTCCTCTTCGTGGCAGCCAAGGTAGACCTGTTCGCTAACTGCTTTTCACATAAAATATATCAGTCATGTTTAGCCAATTGAATTCGGGCCTACTGCCGTTTGATGTTTCCGATGGAACGAGGTTAGGAGTGCGAGAGTTGAAACAATGTTGCAAGGTGGAAAAAAAAACAGTGGGTGGTCGCTGGACAGACTCCGAGAGCAGGGCTCACTCCATTCCTTCTTTAGTCACGGACCGACTTGGAGGAGATGAAAATTCCTTAAACTGAAATATTTCATTCATACCTGGCTGGCATAATATGAGCCGTTTCGTAACTAATAGCTGCTTTTGATCGTGTGGCTCACAAGAATAGGTAGTTACCTGGTTCTGACGCTGATAATATCAAATGGCATTATCTGCATCATTCATTCTGCTACAAACATATCTTTACTGGAAAAGGATGTATTAGTCTCGAGCACGGCAAATATATCATAAAGAATTTTATGTTGACCATCAGATATATAAATACAGTATATAATTTTAATAAAAGTTCACTGTGTAGGAAATCTCTAGTAACTACAGGCTATATTACAGCAAATAAGAATGTGACAAATGATGGACTAACAGGAAAGGTCTCAGGGAGTGGATTTTGTTCTTAGAGAAGAGGTAATGCCTAAAGTGCTCTCTTAGTCTAATTTACGTTTGATAATAATAACTGAAACCTAGTTCAGCAAATTCTTCTTCTTATAATTATTATTGACGGACTGAACGTCTCAGACGGTTGAGACGCTGGCCTTCTGACCCCAACTTGGACGGTTCGATCTTGGTTCAGTCAGGTGGTATTTGAAGGCGCTCAAACACATCAGCCTCGTGTCGGTAGATTTACTGGCACACTAAAGAACACCTGCGGGACTACATTCCGGCACCTCAGCGTGTCCGAAAACCGTAAAAGTAGTTAGCGGGGCGTAAGAAACCAATAACACTATTATTATTATCGTCATCAGAAAACAACTTCGTAGTTTTAAGTGACTGCTGATGTGATTATAGCCACAGGACCTCCATTTGGAATCCTAATCACAGGAACGTGACTTTATATTACAAAATTCCACTTGTATTGGCCAGGATTCGAATCATGGCCACCTTGGTGAGAGGCCATTACGATAGCACTGAAACGAAACAAACCCGTGCTACAACAGCCCATTAGGACCTTGGCCTTCCAAGATAACAGCAGCCCATCCAGATGGTCTGCAGATACTGGTGTGCCACGCGGTCAACGAAGGCTACCTCCCGTATCACACAGCTCGTCAGCTTCCAGTCCTAAGGCCAGAATTAAAATCCCTGGGCTGGCAGGAATCGAACACGGGGCCAGTGGGTAAGTAGTAGGCACGCTACCTCTTCACCTCGAGGCTGGCTGTCTCTCACATCAACAGGATCATGAAGCTGAGTATATCCCGTTCTAGCCCTCAATGCAGAGTTAAATTCCTTGTACGTGTCGGAAATCGAAATCTGACCCTCTTCTAAAATTATTATTATTATTATCACCATCATCGTTTGGGCATACTTAGAACCAAGAGGCTCGTTTTGACACTTTACGTGGATTTTCTATTTCTTCTTGGCCCAGAAAGCTTTTAATTGTCCGGTTGTGTTTCAGTTTTCTCTCGTCTCTCCACTTTGGTCTGGTGGTCTCCGTGTTCTTCTTGCTGGTGAGGGTCACTGGGAAGACACCCTGCATAGTAATCCATCGAAATTGGGATCGGTCCTCTACGGTATTTAATGGACTTTCTAATTTTTCAAGGTCCGATTTCACTGCGGTAATCCATTTGTTCTTGGAGGCTTTCCCCCTACCTGTCGTTCTGAAGATCTTGTTGGTGAGCCTGCAGCAGTCCATGTGGGTTAAGTGGCCTTAGAATGTTAGTCGCCTTTTCCTCATGGATGTAATTATGTCTTCCTGAAGATCAGAGAGCTCGTTGTTTTGGCTTACTATTGTTAATATACATCTGATCTTCAGGTCCAAGAAAATAAATTTTAGGCGCCTATATAGGTAAGAAAAATTTGTAAAAGTGGTTCCTATTGTTTTAAATTAGGCGCAGTGAAATTAATGAAGTACATATGTAGGAATACTGTACAAATAGAAATAATACAACGTACTTATATATTTTTAAAATTTTGAATTATATCATGCGAAACAATCTAGCATTTGTCTACAATAATTTAAATCTTGTTGAGAATAAATCACCAAAAATGGCAAATAGCTAATCAACGCAACAAATTTATTCATACATCATTGTCATTTTCACTGTCTTTTCTGCCACAATGTTGTGAGCAGTAAATCACCAGAAACATTTCCAAACTTCGTGGTGTATGTTTGTTCCGGGTAGGATTAGTTCGAATGCAGAACATCCTCTGAGATGACCGGAACGTACTTGAACAATGAAACCCTAGGTTACACCCATTCAAACTATCTGACACGCTTTTTAATATTGCATACGCCGGATTTCTGTAATGCACCATTTGCAATTTCTTGAAAAAGAAATCTGCTACGTTACCCGTAGCTCTTTTCACCTGACACTCTGCTTTTTTTTGAACACAGACATTAAGTGAGAACGAGTTTTGAAGACTCGAATTACTGTTTTATGGTGTTTGTTAAGAAATTAATTTGAAATCACACTGTACGGTTACAGTGGTTGTAGTTTCTGATAATCACGACTGAGTGCTTGAAAACGAACCCAAGTTTCCTGTTGTACTTTTATCCTGGGCTGAGAAAATCTTGCTTTAAAAATGATAAGAACAGTATTACACTGTTTTCCATGTATATATTTTTAAGTGAGCGGTTCCTAGAGAATAAGCCAAAAACCCGGACAATATTTACTACAACCACAAATAAAAAGGAATTAATGAACTTTGAAAAATATTTATTTTTATACCCTTCAAGGCAGAATTAAACAAGGAAAATATTGGTATAACTCATTTTGAAGTAGAGCTATCAGTTCACTTTTTTTTTTTTTTTTTTTTTTTTTTTTTTGCTATTTGCTACGCGTTGTACCGACACTGATAGATCTTATGGCGACGATGGGATAGGATAGGCCTAGGAATTGAAAGGAAGCGGCCGTGGCCTTAATTAAGGTACAGCCCCGGTATTTGCCTGGTGTGAAAATGGGAAACCACGGAAAACCATCTTCAGGGCTGCCGGCAGTGGGGCTCGAACCCACTATCTCAGTTCATTTGTAATTAACGCCTACATTCGAGTGTCCATAATAAAACAATCGACAGTAGACTTAGAGCCTGAACGATCCCGACCACCAGGCGGAATAACGTGAAAACTTAATAAACTTATCACTGCTTATATGCGCTCTGTGAAAACTTAACTTCTTCTTCTTTCCCACACCTGTGGGGTCGCGGGTGTGAACTAAGTCGCACATGTGGATTAGGACCTGTTTTACGGGCGGATGCGCTTCCTGACGCCAACCCTATATGGAGGAATGTAATTACTATTGCGTGTTTTTGTGGTGGTTGATAGTGTAGTGTGTTGTGTGAATATGAAGAGGAGAGTGTTGGGACAGACACATACACCCAGTCTCCGAGCCAGAAGAATTAATCAGAAGCGATTAAAATCCCCGACCCAGCCAGGAATCGAACCCGGGACCCTCTGAACCGAAGGCCAGTACGCTGACCATTCAGCCAACGATTCGGACACTGTGAAAACTTGAATAATATATTAATAACTTAATAATACTGTTTATTTTATGAAATATATGTTTCAAAACGACAACAGGTTCTTATAAGATCAGAAAGACAACAACAAGTCGTAACGTCGAAATAGGGGCGTACAGGCACTATATAGGCACTGTGTCGGTAGGTTCGTAACACAGATCATTGTCACAGTTAGGCTTGATAGGGTCTTACGGAAAACAATAGCTAAACACCCAAAGATCTGATGTCTCATGATGATGATGTTTATTATTATTATTATTATTATTATTATTATTATTATTATTATTATTATTATTATTATTATTATTTACAAGCGAATGGACCACTAAGGATCACGCTACAACTTCATTTCTTTCTCTTCGTGCGGAGTTTTCTCTGTGTCCAATACTCCATGCGTTCGCGGGCCTGCTTCCGTTGTTCATCTATCCAGGCTCTTCTGGTCTTCCTAGTTCTTCCTGCGGCTTGAACACCTTCCAAATTCTTCAGTGTGTTTCTAAACGTATTCCTTTCTAACAGCTGGTCGTCCAAGATGCTTAACCTTTCCATATCCTTCTTCGTTTCCTTAATCCATGCTGTAGTGGTCTTTTTTCTCCAGAAGTAATCAAATATCTCTTTGGTAAGTCTGTTTGCGTTCATTCTGTATAGACGTCCAAGAAACGCCAGCCTCCTTTTCTTCATGGTCTCTGAGATTCTTTCCACCTTCTGGTAAATTTCTTTGTTACTCCGAAGTTTCCACCCGCTTTCCGTTTGGACAGCTCCCATAATTTTTCTGAGGATTCTTCTTTCCAGGACCTCTAGCTTCTCCAGCTTGTAGTTCGTGGAGAGGCATTCACTGGCATACAGGCATTCTGTTTTGACGACGGTGTTGTAATGTTTTAATTTGGAATTCCAAGATAAACACTTCTTATTGTAGATGTTTTTTGTCAAGCCATATGCTCTCTCCATTTTTGAGATCCGATCTTCCACTGCAGCTTTTTCTAGTCCATTCTCATTTATCGTCTCACCAAGGTACTTGAACTTCTTGACCCTTTCTATCCGTCCTATCTCTGTTTCCAGGAATTTTGGTCCATCTTTGATGTTCGTCATGAATTTGGTCTTTTCTGCTGAGATCCTCAGTCCTGCTTGGCTGGCGATTCTTTCCTGGAGGTTAATCTGGGTGGTTGCGACCTCTGGACTTTCTGATAGTATAGCAAAGTCGTCAGCAAAAGCCAAGCAGTTGACTTTAATCCCACCTGACTTTCTCCCTAGACAGATCGGGATTATCCCTTGATGTTCAAGTTCTTTCCATATTCTCACTATATTTTCTAGGACACAGTTGAATAGGAGTGGAGATAGTCCACCCCGTTGTCTCACGCCTGTCTTGATTTCAAATGATTGTGAGAGATGCCCGAAGAATTTTACCTTGGAGGTTGTGCCTGTTAGGGTCTCTTTGATTATATTTGCCAGTTTAGTTTTGACACTCCAAATTCCCTAATGATCTTATCCAAAGTCTCTCTGTCCACCGAATCGAAGGCTTTTTTGAAGTCTATAAACGACACCACAATTTTCTTACCACTCAACATTCTGTGGCGGAGTATTGACTTCAGGTTGAATATTTGTTCGATACAGGAGCGGCCTTTCCTAAACCCTGCTTGGTATTCCCCTAGTTGTTGGTTCAGATTCGCTTCTATTCTTTTAAGAAGCAGTTTTGAGAGAATTTTATAGGTGATCGGGAGGAGGGACACGTCCCTATAGTTGTTGACATCCTGCTTGTCCCCTTTCTTATGCAGCGGATGGATAAGTGCTGTTTTCCATTCTTCTGGGATTGTCTCCTTCTCCCAGATTTCCTTGATGATTTGGTGAAGATCATCTAAGAATTCCGGTTCTGCCCATTTCAACATTTCTGCCGTTATTGAGTCCTCTCCACTTGCCCTGTTGTTTTTGAGGTTTTCAAGAGCTTCCTTGACTTCTTCCTTTGTTGGTGGTTTGTCATCTTCTGAGTTCTCTGGTATGTCTGAAAATTCTAGTTCAGAGGTTGGGGAAGGACAATTCAAGAGAGTGTGGAAGTATCTGGCTAATATCTCACAGTTTTCTTGGTTGTTCAGTCCGATTTTACCCTGTTCGTTTCTGAAGCTCAAACTTGGCGCTTGGTATCCTTTGAGTTCTTTCTTGAAGGTCTGATAAAAGTCTCTGGAATTGCTCTTGACAAAGTCGGTCTGGATCTCTTCCAGTTGAGCTCTTTCAAATGATCGTTTAGTCCTTCGAAATATCCTGGATGTTTCTTTCCTCTGTTGCCTGAATTGTTCCATTTGTTCCTTTCCTCTGGAGCATTTCCTTTTTCTCCATTTCTCGGACCTCTTTCTGAGAGCTTCCTCGCACTCTTCATTCCACCATATTTCTCTTTTCCTCCTAGCCTGTCCAAGTGTTTTCTTTACGGCTTCATTGATTCCTGTGCATAGTTCTTGCCAGTTCCCCTTTCTGCTGGTCCGGATTTCGTCCCTGAAGTTTCTAATGATGACTTCAGTGATGTTCATTTTGTTTGTGTTTTATCTCATTATTTTAGGTGGGTCTCTCTTTTGTCCTATTGGGAGAAAACGGATTTTAACTTTGGAGAGATAGTGGTTTGAATCGAATTCACCGTTCCTAATCACTTTGACGTTCATCACCTCCTTTGAGTTTTTCCTTGTTATCGCTACGTGATCCAATTGGAATTCTCCTAGTTCGGGATTCGGAGATACCCATGTCTTTGATTTTCTCGGGAGTTTCTTGAAGTCTGTTGACATAAGTTTCAACTGAAAAGCTTTGCAGAGTCCAATGAGCCTTTCCATTATTATTATTATTATTATTATTATTATTATTATTATTATTATTATTATTATTAATAGAGGTAATATGCACCACGTCATCTGCTTCAGTTTCAGAATTTACTTCCTGAAATTCAATCTTTATCAGTTTCCTCCCAGCTGATATCACTTCAGTCGGGTGTGATGGTTTTTCATACTATAGGTCAGGGATGGCGAACCTTGACACGCGTGCCATTAAGTGACACGCAAACACAACTAGTGTGGCATGTCAGACAACATACTAACATATTTTAATGTTTTTAACATGTAGCAACATACCATGACTCGTTGGCTGAACGGTCAGCGTACTGGCCTTCGGTTCAGAGGGTCCCGGATTCGATTCCCGGCCGGGTCGGGGATTTTAACCTTAATTGGTTAATTCCAATGGCATGGGGGCTGGGTGTATGTGCTGTCTTCATCATCATTTCATCCTCATCACAACGCGCAGGTCGCCTACGGGAGTCAACTCGAAAGACCTGCTCCTGGCGAGCCGAACATGTCTTCGGACACTCCCGGCACTAAAAGCCATACGCAATTTCATTTCATTTCATATTTTAACATTACGCTTTAATAAAGAAGCGTGCCACAATTAATTCTATGGTCATGTTTTTTACAAATTTTGTTACGTTAAAGCAAAAATATACCTTGTTAACAAAATTCACCTGTTTTCAAAAATTTAGTTTTCAGTGCTGATTGCAAATTAAAATCATGAAACGTTCAGTCGAATCTAATCAAATACCTAAATGAAGTCAAACGATGGGGTTTCATGATGATTTTGAAGTAATAAACGAGACCTTAATTGCCAAGCTAGTCGGAAAAGGTTTGCCATCCCTGTTATAGGCCATTCGTTGTACTCTTTTTCGAGAACTTTAAATAAATGTATTAAAAAAACCAATAACACATACAGGAAAACTCCAATGAAGAACACCTGAAATATTGTAATGTTCTGCCACATATATTTTCTTCTGTATAATTTATTTAGTATTCGAAGAATAACTTACGGAGTTTATTTTCATTTATAAATTATAACTTATTTTTACATATCCCTACAGTTGTTTGACGAGATTCAGGTGCGTTTAAGTTCCTGACTAAGACAAGACCTGAACATTGTATCTTATTGAGAAGTTAAATACGCTCCTGTCAGTTAAATTATTTACTTTAACCTTGAAATATTCTTTTTTTAAAATATTAACAAGTACCGAAGTGAAATACAGTATAAAATGGAGGAAATGTCGCGCCATAACGAACATCAAAAGCTCTTAAAAGACAGAAGCTAGCTGTCCATAACTGTATGTCCAGCAAATGTAGTTGTATTCCGAAGAACGAAAATGTTTCATGGATTTAAAAAGTGTATTTTAACTTATTCGGATCCAATACCTGTTGAAATATTCACAGATATTTATATTTCTTTCTGATGCTTCGTCTCAGATTTGAAATTATTTGTCTGCGTTCATGAACTTCTATGTTTCTGATTTTGGCAACAACATACTGCCACAGTTCAGAATTTGAAGAACGCAGAACAATAAATAAATAAATAAATAACTAACTAACTAAATAAATAAATAAATAGCATTGTAAAATCATGTGTGTACATACACATGTTAACCCAATACCAAACCCTTCGATTATATGAATGAGTAAATATTAATTGGGTAACAAAAATTATTTTAGATATAATTAACCTGTTTCAAATAAGTAATGGTGTATTTAAGTGCTACTTAGAGATAAACATGGACATACCGTAGATTCGAATAAAAATAAATGAATGAATGGTCAGCCTACTTGCCTTCAATTCGGAGGGCCCCGGGTGTGATTCCCCGCCGGGCCGAGGATTTTAACTACGTATGGCTAATTCCTCGAGCTCGGGGCCTGGGTCTTGTGTTCGTATTAATATGCATCTTTATCTACACACAAAGCATCACACTACATATCACCACGGAAACACGCAATATTGAACACATCCTTACATAGCCTTTAGGGTTGGCGTCAGGAGAAGCATGCGCCCGTAAAACTGGGCTAACTCCTTGCAAAGTGGCGACCCCAGGCAATTGGTAAAAGGAAAGGAAGAAGAAGAAGATTTATTTTTTTGTCCTTTTACATGGATCAAATTGCATTAAAAAATATATTTCCTGTTTGTGTGGAAGAAAGTCAGGTAGGGATGGCAAAGGCAGTTTTAATTCTGGTTTTATGATGTATAATAAGAGTTCGTATATTTTGTGTTTAATTATCGTAGTAGTGCATTCAGTTAGATTTATGATCATATGAAGTATAGTAAGCTGAGTTTCGATTTGTGTCTGATGGAAGTTTAAAGTCAAATGTCACTTGGCGAGTTGATACCCGAAGAATGTTGAATTAAATATGACCTATTTGGTATTTGGAGAGATGATCTTCCTATTCGTTTGATGATGACTCTAGCAAATTATTGTTTTTGAAAATATATAATACTGTATGTTGTTCATTCTAAAAAAATCATTTATATTTTTAGATGAATCCATCCCAACCTTGAGAAGTTATTTCTTGCTACTGAAACCAATTTTCTCACTTCAAATGTGCATTAATTGGCTTCGAAGTCTTAAGCATTGTTGATAGCATAAATTAAGTCAGTATGTGCTGGACGTAATCTCTTTTTACCCTTTTGTATCATATTTTAATGTAGACAGGAAATGTTAGTAAATTCACGACTTATTAACACCCGGAAGTGTATTAGCCAAAATTTGTTCAGTTCTAATTCAGAAAAGGCAGCTAAAAGATTCATTTATTTGTTGTATTGTGTAAATTCCTCGCAGGTACACTTGTATGAGAAACAATTGAACTTATAGATAATTGCATTATTCACTTCCCATGTAGCAAAAACCTACAAACCCTGTGGATACCCCCAACAACCAATAGGGAGAAACGAAGGCTACTACTGATAAATTTCAACCATCCCTCTCCTTTGTACGTCGCAACCTAAAGATCTCCCGTTATTATTGGAGAGGAAGAAGCTTCCAATCTCCTTATTGTTTGTTGCGGGTTTATATCTTCATGACCGAGTTCGATAGCTGCAGTCGCTTAAGTGCGGCTAGTATACAGTAATAGCCGGGCTGAGTGGCTCAGACGGTTAAGGCGCTGGCCTTCTAACCCCAACTTGGCAGGTTCGATCCTGGCTCAGTCCGGTGGTATTTGAAGGTGCTCAAATACGACAGCCCCGTGTCGGTAGATTTACTGGCACGTAAAAGAACTCCTGCGGGACCAAATTCCGGCACCTCGGCGTCTCCGAAGACCTTAAAAAGTAGTTAGTGGGACGTAAAACAAATAACATTATTATTATTAGTATACAGTAATCGGGAGATAATGGGTTCGAATCCCACTGTCGGCAGCCCTGAAGATGGTTTTTCGTGGTTTCCCATTTTCACACCAGGCAAATGGTAAGGCTGTACCTTAATTAAGGCCACGGCCGCTTCCTTCCCATTCCTAGGTCTTTCCTCTCCCATCGTCACCATAAGACATATCTGTGTCGGTGCGACGTAAAGCAAATAGCAAAAAAAGATGTAAGTTATCTTCATGTGAGGTGAATTATATTTTGATAATAATAATAATAATAATAATAATAATAATAATAATAATAATAATAATAATAATAATAATAATAATGTTATTTTCCATTACGTACCACCCACTATTTACTATTTTAACAGTTTTTGGAGACACCGAGGTGCCAGAATTTTGTCCCGCAGAAGTTCTTTTACGTGCCAGTAATTCTCCCGACACGAGGCTGATATTTTTCAGCACCTTCAAATGCCACTGGACTCAGCCACGATCGAACCTGCCAAGTTGGGGTCAGCCGTCTGAGCTACTCAGCCCAGCTTGATAATAATCGACACTTACTCTGATAAACTAGTAAATTCGAGGAATGTACAATACCACGTGCTCATTGTTTTTTGAGTGAATACATAATGCGCCCTCCTCTGCGAACCATGTGACCTTGCCGCGGTGGGGAGGTTTGCCTGTCCCAATGAAGCAGATAGCCGAGCCGCAGGTGCAACCATATCGGATGGGTATCTGTTGAGAGAGCAGACTAAGGAATGGTTCACCGAAAGGGGGGTAGTAGCCTTTCGGAAGTTGTAAGGGCGGCAGTCCAGATGATTGACTGATATGGCCTTGTAATAATACTCAACATGGCTTAGCTGTGTTGATACTGCTACACGGCTGAAAGCAACGGGAAACTACAGCCGTACCTAACTCCGGAGGACATGCAGCTTTCTCTGGATGAATGATGTACTGATGATGGCTTCTTCCCGGGTAAAATATTCCGGAGGTAAACTAGTCCCCCGTTCGGATCTCCGGGTGGGGACTACACGAGAGGGGGCGATCATCAGGAAGATGGATACTGACATTCTGCGAGTCGGAGCGTGGAATGTTAGAAGTTTGAATCGTTGTGGTAGGTTAGAGAATCTGAAAAGGGAGATGGATAGGCTAAAGTTAGATGTAGTTAGTATAAGTGAAGTACGTTGGCACGAAGAACAGGATTTTTGTCAGGCGACTACCGAATTATCAACACAAAATTAAACAGGGGAAATGCAGGAGTTGGTTTAATAATGAATAAGGAAATAGGGCAGCGGGTAAGCTACTACGACCAGCATAGTGAAAGAATTATTGTCGTCAAGATAGACACCAAACCAATGCCCACCACAAGAGTGCAGGTCTATATGCCTACTAGTTCAGCGGATGATGAGGAAATCGAAAGAATATATGAGGAGATAGAAGATTTAATACAATATGTCAAAGGTGAGGAGAATATAATTGTAATGGGAGACTGGAATGCAGTGGTAGGCAAAGGAAGTGAAGGTAATACAGTAGGAGAATTTGGATTGGGATAAAGGAACGAAAGAGGAAGTTGGCTGGTTGAATTCTGCACTGATCATAATTTAGTCCTTGCCAATACTTGGTTCAAACACCACAAACGACGGCTGTATACGTGGACGAGACCTGGAGACACTGGAAGGTATCAAATAGACTTCATTATGATTAGGCAGAGATTCAGAAACCAGGTGTTGGATTGCAAAACTTTCCCAGGAGCAGACGTGGACTCTGACCACAACTTGTTGGTCATGAAATGCCACTTGAAGTTGAAGAAATTGAAGAAAGGAATGAATGCAAAAAGATGGGATCTAGACAAGTTGAAAGAAAATAATGTGAGGGATTGTTTCAAGGAACATGTTGCACAAGGACTAAATGAAAAGGCTGGAGGAAACACTATAGAGGAAGAGTGGATAGTCATGAAAAATGAAGTCAGTAGGGCTGCTGAAGAAATGTTAGGAAGGAAGAAAAAATCAACTAAGAATCAATGGATAACTCAGGAGATACTAGGCCTGATTGATAATCGACGAAAATACAAGAATGTTAGAAATGATGAGGGCAGAAAAGAATACAGGCGATTAAAGAATGAAGTGGATAGAAAGTGCAAGGTAACTGAGGAAGAATGGCTGAAGGAGAAGTGCAAGGATGTCGAAGGTTGTATGGTCCTGGGAAAGGTAGATGCTGCGTACAGGAAAATCAAGGAAACCTTTGGAGAAAGGAAATCTAGGTGTATGAATATTAAGAGCTCAGATGCAAAGCCACTTCTAGGGAAAGAAGACAAAGCAGAAAGATGGCAGGAGCATATCCAACAGTTGTATCAAGGTAAAGATGTAGATAATTTGGTTCTGGAACATGAAGAGGCTGTTGATGCTGATGAAGTGGGAGACCCAAATTTGAGGTCAGAGTTTGACAGAGCAGTGAGAGACCTAAATAGGAACAAGGCACCTGGAATTGATGACATTCCCTCTGAATTACTGGCTGCCTTAGAAGAAAGTAGCATGGCAAGGTTATTCCATTTAGTGTGCAAGATATATGAAACAGGAGAAGTCCCATCCGATTTTCGGCAGAATGTTGTTATACCTATTCCCAAGAAAGCCGGTGCTGACAGGTGTGAAAACTACCGAACCATTAGTTTAGTATCTCATGCCTGCAAAATTTTAACACGTATTATTTACAGAAGAATGGAAAAACAAGTTGAAGCTGAGTTGGGAGAAGATAAATTTGGCTTCAGAAGAAATGTAGGAACACGTGAAGCAATCCTGACTTTACGTCTGATCTTAGAGGATCGAATCAAGAAGGACAAGCCCACGTACATGGCATTCGTTGATCTAGAAAAGGCATTCGATAATGTTGATTGGACCAAGCTATTTATGATTCTGAAGATGATAGGGATCAGATACCGAGAATGAAGAATTATCTACAATCTGTATAAAAATCAGTCTGCAGTGATAAGAATCGAGGGCTTTGAAAAAGAAGCAGCAATTCAAAAAGGAGTGAGGCAAGGCTGCAGTTTGTCCCCCCTCCTTTTCAATGTTTACATAGAACAGGCAGTAAAGAAAATCAAAGAGAAATTTGGAAAGGGAATCACAGTCCAAGGAGAGGAAATGAAAACCTTGAGATTTGCCGATGATATTGTTATTTTATCTGAGACTGCAGAAGATCTCGAGAAGTTGCTGAATTGTATGGACGAAGTCTTGGGTAAGGAGCACAAGACGAAAACAAATAAGTCCAAAACAAATGTAATGGAGTGCAGTCGAACGAAGGCAGGTGATGTAGGAAATATTAGATTAGGAAATGAAGTCTTAAAGGAAGTAGATGAATATTGTTACTTGGGTAGTAAAATAACTAACGATGGCAGAAGTAAGGAGGACATAAAATGCAGACTAGCACAAGCAAGGAAGAGCTTTCTTAAGAAAAGAAATTTGCTCACTTCAAACACTATTATCGGAATTAGAAAGATGTTTTTGAAGACTTTCGTGTGGAGCGTGGCATTGTATGGAAGTGAAACATGGACGATAACTAGCTCAGAAAGAAAGAGAATAGAGACTTGTGAAATGTGGTGTTACAGAAGAATGCTGAAGGTGAGATGGATAGATCGAATCACGAATGAAGAGATACTGATTCGGATTGGTGAGAGGAGATCGATTTAGCTAAATTTGACGAGAAGAAGAGATAGAATGATAGGCCACACCTTAAGGCACCGAGGACTTGTTCAGTTGGTTTTTGAAGGAAGTGTAGGTGGTAAGAACGGTAGGGGTAGACCAAGGCATAATATGACAAGCAGATTAGAGCAGATGTAGGATGCAATAGTTACGTAGAAATGAAAAGGTTAGCACAGGATAGGGCGGCATGGAGAGCTGCATCAAGCCAGTCTATGGACTGATGATTCAAACAACACATATTGTACATGGAACAAAGGCAACCTAGACGAAGAACGTAATATTACTTCGACAGACCGTGAACGCTTCAACTCAAACAGAAAATATTCGAAGTTCTTCTCTACTTGGCTCGCAGTGAGAAAGGACTTCCAGAACTTGACATAATGTGATATCTTGGAGTGAAAGGAGATTAGGGAAAAGAAACCGACTGAGGAAGGTTCCCAAACGTTACCTTGTTACAGGGTTAGACCTTTGAACTTCAGTCGAATCATGGGAATTGTTTTATCTTTGCGCACTCGGGGGTACCATAATTTAACTAATAGAACTGTGTTGTAGATCTTCACAAACAGGATGATAAAATGACATATTTTATTTCACCCATCAGTGAAATAATTTATCACTGATAAATTACCGTACATCTCTCCTCTCTCCCTTGAGGGAGCCACAACCTGAAAATCTCTTGTTGTTGTTAGATAGGTGTAGGCTTCATATCTCCCTATTGGTTGTCGAGTTCATAAGCTAAATTTTACATGTACTATGCCAAACTAGTCCTCGTGACTTCTCCATTCACTTAAGACGACGTGGGAAGGAATCGATCACTCTGTCATATATATATTATAGTTTGCTTTACGTCGCACCGACACAGATAGATCTCATGGAGTGGATAGAATAGGAAAGGGCAAGGAGCGGGCAGGAAGCGACCGTGGCCCTAATTGAAGTACAGCCCAATTTGAGTGGTGTGAAAGTGGGAAACCACGGAATACCATATTCAGGGCTGCCGACAGTGGGGTTTGAACCAACTATACCCCGAATGCAAGCTAACCGTTACGTGACTCAAACTACGCAGCCACTGGCTTGGTTTGTAAGACTTAAATACTTGCCTTTCTAAAGTGCAAGCCTATGTTGAGTTGTCTTTGCCGTATCTGGGCAAGCGGATGATGCAATAGCCCCCTCAGATAGTCTCGGATAGTTTGCAACTAGCTTCCGTCTAGCGTACAGAGTGATTGCTTCTTACACAGCAGTAACTGATGTATTTAGTGCGTGTCATGGCTTCTGAGTTCGATGTTGAACAGCGTATTTTCGCATGTTGTTTGTTTTAAAATGCAATTCGCACCGAAATTTGAAGATTCAGAGGCTGAATTACAGAGAGTAAGCTGAATTACCATTACACGCTACAACGCTTGTCTACAGAGCATTTTAACACTTATTGTAATGGGGTAGTTTGAGTGATTTTCAATCCTATTATCCATTCATCGAAGTTGATAGGTTTCCTACGAGCGTGCTGGAACGGTGTGACGGCAACCGCGCACCCATTTACCGACGCTTGGTAGGCAGAAAGGACGGCAACACTTGCGGGATTCGCCCTTTACATCTCATTGGGTAGGTTCCACGTGGCTTTCTGGTTAACGACGTAGCATAATACACCAGTTCATTCATCTGATTATTTTTACTCCGTGTGACGTATTAAGTTAATGTTCTGGGTTACGCGGTTCTTTACGTGCGAAACCACTAATTGAAATGTTAATACAATGGCTTGGGAGGGAACATCGGAATGTTTTCAATTCATCAGGCATCTTGTATAACTTCATTTTTTTTGGAAATAAGATCAAGAATTCCTTACTACAGGTGATCTGCAAACAAAATAACTTTGTTTCAACTGTAAAATGGCACAACTGCAGTAATATTCATTTGTAGCTCTAGTTTTTCCGTCTCACTATCATTAAAGTAGTCAATTTATGGAGTCAGCTTGTATTTTGTTCTTTTCAGTAGACCTCGCATAATAATACAATAATAACCACTTAAGAGTGTAGTGCTTTCCAAGTTAATCACACACATTTCATAATTACTGTGCGGTACCTTGGAGCGAAAGGAGCTCCATGTCAGTTTAAGTGGCCTTCACAAGCGTAAATATTACTAGGCAAAATTTCTATTTCTTGTCAGTCATATTAACATGATCGTTGTCATAGATTATATCAGATATAACGGCAGTGGGAACCTGGAAATCACAATACAGGAGGTTAATGGAAACAAGACTTCATCCCCTTGATAATGCAGAGTCAAAATTATTTTGAATAATGTCTTTACACATGAAATAAGGCATCGTGAAGGAACTATTACATTATCAATGCACTCCGTACCTGCAGAGTAGAGAGTGTGTTTCGTTGATGATTCAACTTTGAAACTAAGAGTATCTTTAGTCATCAACATTGAATATTTATGCGGGTGTGGAATCGCCTTTTTATATGTTTTTGGGGACCCTGTAATCTGATTATGATAATGCTCGCTATTTAAAGGGGCCTAACATCGATGGTCATCGGCCCTGATCCTGTAATTTTTGCAATTGTTTAGGATTATACATAATCTGTGAAGATGTTCCAGGACGTATAGTAAGGTACTAACTCAGAATGTTCTTTGAATGCGCGTGGAAAACCATTTTCAGCTTAAATACCGAAGGTTAATGTGACTTTTGTTCAAACCACTCCAAAACCATGACATCGGTTGCTTGGCTTTAAATATTCGTGAATAGTAAGCCTGCTAGCTTAAAGAAAACAGCCTTTCTCTTGAACCTGGCAAGTCTCTGGGAGGTGTCCTGGAACTTGTGGTAAATGTTTTCGAAGATAGAATCACACTGTATGAGCTCATTTGGCATCTTATCACGCCTGACAATGAAAGGAAACAGTAAATAACTACTAGATATTAGATGGAATTTAAATATCTTTAATTAATTGCCACTAACCAGAAAGCCATGATATGGTTGTGATACTAGTTTATTGATGAAATACAAGATTATAGTATGACAAAAAGGAAACAAGGTTGTGGTAATCTATGATATTAAACGATTAACAACCTATTAGATGTATTGAATCTTAAAGTCTGTTGGGTTGTAATGCAGTGTGTAAATCTAGGTTATATGGTGTCTAATAGGCTAGTTTCATGGATGGTATAAATGATTTCTTGCATTTACCAATAAGTTATAACGAGCAATAATACTCTCCACTGTTGACTTCATTGCGATAATCACCGGAAGTCGTTTTAGCCCACGATTAAACCATTCCTTGCCCCTTTATGGTGAATGTTCCACCACATATGTTATGAAGGTGAGAGGTTAAAACTATGCTGCAGTTATGGATTGCACCTACTCAGATTCAACTGCTCGAACAATATCCTGTCCCATGGTGGTGTGTAAAAGAAAATTCACCTTACCGTACCGTACTGCAGGAATACGTATTTGAGCTGCGAATTTACTCAATCCCACAGCATACTGTATTTAAGGTTTATTTCCCTTTACACTTTCTTTTGGAAAATGAACACATCGAACATTGTCCTGATATTCTTAGTTATGCAGGTCATTGATGATAGATAGATAGATAGATAGATAAATAGATAGATAGATAGATAGATAGATAGATAGATAGATAGATAGATAGATAGATAGATAGATTGATTGATTGATTGATTGATTGATTGATTGATTGATTGATTGATTGATTGATTGATTGATTGAATAAATAATGATTTAACCCTGTATGAGTAACGTATAGTTATTATAGCATTATGAGTAAGGTGGGGTGAATGTGAATCCCAGATATTGAAGATTAAAGATAATGCTGTGGCTTGGTTCTAAAAGGGCCAATGCCATTTTTTATTGAAATTGAGATATTAACTCATACAAACGCGTTTTATCCTGGCTCACTACATGTTAAAAGGGCCAATGTCTCTGTTAAGTACTAAACGAACAGTTAACGTTTAATTAAATAAGCCCTTGCCAATAATGTTGGATTACCAATAAAAATTAGAGACCTGGCAATTTTTAAAGAATACGATAGAAAAATAGCGTTTAATAAGGTGACTTCCACAAAGAAAGTATAAAGTTATTTAAAGTTAGTTGTTGAAAAAAAAATAATTGGAAAACTATAAACAAAACTTCAAATGCTCATAGCTCAAAAACTGGTTTTTTGACATTGGCCCTTTTAGAACCAAGCCACAGAATGAATTAAAATATTTTTAATAGCCTCTGTCACATGTAAGTTATCAACATAGCGATATACTAGCAATTTAAAAAATATAAATATATAGTCTGAGTTAGTATACTAATATATGATGTTTTTCTATATCATATCGTATAGCAATACATTACTGCATGTTCGTTCGTTTTTCTCCTCAAGTCAACAATGGGATTTCCATGTAATTACTTACGTAGCAGTATTGTATTTCTACGGTATTTCGGTTCTTGATACTTAGACGCTGGGAAGGGACAGAAGTCCACAAAACATATTGGAGTTAATATAACTGAATTTCTTATTACATATTTTAAAATATTTGTAAGTATTTTACATATTCTTAGTTATGTTACATAAAATGACATATTTTAGCATTTTCGTATTCACGTATATCGTCGATGAAGAAACCAAACCTCGTATGACTCAATGCTCTTCCTATCCATTATTTTCTTTAAGAATTGTCACGCCTCCCAGCCACATATGTATATGCAGTCCATCTGAACGATTTTCGTTCTGTTTATATTCCTATGCTGGTGTGTACCGTACCGTACTGTAGGAATACATGTTTGAGTGGCAAATTTACTCAATCCTACAGCATACTGTATTTGAGGTTCATTTTCATTTACACTTTCGCATAGGAAAATGAACACAATGAACATGGTTCTGATGGACTGCATATCCATATGTGGCTGGGAGAAGTGACCAGGATCATAGTGGGTAGGAAGAGTATTGTGATATACGAGGTTTGGTTTCTTCGCCGACGATATGTAAATTCCAGTGCTTAAGTTCGAAACCCAAAGTCAGGTCATTGTCACTTGACATGGTAGGTGGATTAAGATGATTGACAGCCAATTGATAGGCTGGAGGATCACAATTGCAGGTAAGGACGTCTCTAAAATGTGTTTTTATCAAATGTTCCAATTAGTTGCAGAAAGCACACTCCTTTCTTACCTTTATGACTATATATTATGTTGTGTGCTTATGTTTACATCTGTTATCTCTATTTAGACGGCAACTAAATGATTCTCAATGAGACTAGTCACCTTCATATCGGAGTTTACAGACATATTTTCTAAAGAAATGTGACGTTCGTAACTTGCAGGTCACGGGGTGTCCAGATGTTACTCTGTAAATTTTTAGTCCACCACATAGATGGGGATGGAGACACCTTCGTTTGTGTGGGGCTATGCCCTTTCTCCATTCACCGTCTCAGAATTGCATTTAGACTTGTAAAAAATAAATAATAATTCAAAGAGTTGAATGACACAGTTCACCCAACATCAACTTTCTCTAGTGTGATTGTGATTATGGTACTAGTCCAACTCCTGGTTGGCTTAAAAGTTAAAATCGCGCATTATAATTGTTGAATCCCTTACAACAGACGGTAAAGTACTCACTTGTTAAGCGTGTATGTTCCATGAAATTCCAGGTTGAACAGCACGTCCTAAGTGCTCTGCATAGAGAGAAAACAATTGGGTCTACGGACGGAACAAATATATTTTTACACAGATGCAGAATCCTTCACCTTCAAGTAACCATTTTATAAGAACCTGTGCAGTGGGATGATTCCAGACAATATTCCATGTTACAAGATTAAAATGCCTGAATTAATGTCTTTCCTGAAAAACATGCAACCGACATGTTCCTGATCATTCAACACTACGCAGGAATTAATTTCTAGTCTGCTGTGATGAGGCAAAAGACAACATAAGGCAGTACATAGGGAATGCTTGCATATGGATTGCTGCTAATGAAACAACGGATGCTAAGGGTCAGCTTATTGCAAACCTCGTGGTAGGAAAGCTAGAACCTGACAGGCCCTCAAAGTCATGTTTGAACTATTGTAAAGAGCTGGACCATAAACATCACTCAACTATTGCCAGATTTATGAATTATGGAATCAACGTTTTGTGGCCAAGTGGAATGCAGGACTACAGGACTTCCTTCACGAGATTCTATTCCAGTCATGGAGGATGCCATCGAGAAACTATTTCTCTAAATATAGCTAATTTGAACGGTGTCTACTATTGCATCACAACCATTAGTAGGAGAAACTGGTGCAGGTATTGTTGCTGTATTCTGATGCTTCACCATGTACCTATGCTTAAAGCAGCAAATGTTCTGAAAGTGCTTTAGCCCAGTATACGTCATATTACGTGCTTGGTTCATGGACTGTAACGTGTCGCTGAAGGTATTAGAACTAAGTTTACACAAGTGAACAGATACATTTCAACTAAAAAAGTTTCTGATAGCCCCACAACGAACGCTATCTTATATATAGCAATTGCCAGATATACCGTTACCCCGGGAACCAGTGTTAAGTGCTACGCACGGAGAAACTGGTGCAGGCGTACTGAGTAAATTGCGAACAGTGATGATGAGAAACCCAGGATATTCAACATTTTACAGTGTGTGCCGAATTCTAGAAGGAGACGATACTGATCCACCTAAATACATCTCTCCAGAAAAAAAATCCACTCCAAAAATTTGCCCCTGCGACATTATGTGACGATGAAAAATCGTTTTATTCATGTAAGAACATTCTGGGCAATAAACGTCTTTCAATGGCCCCCACAGAACTTAGAAAATTACATTATTGTTCACTGTGCTAAAAGGACGTAATGGGTTAATGTGTTTTGAGTGTTGTAACTAGTACAATAAGAACTGGTATTACATTTTTGATATTACATATTTTTCCCAGTTTACATATTTTACGACGTATTTAACCTATTTCAGTACATATTTATAAACGTATTTTTCTAAACGATATTACATATAAATTCCGGCTCTACAAATAGCTTCTGAGTCAATTGAGGGCACTGACAAGGTCACCATCTTTGCACAGTAGGTATATGTTAGAAAATAGAAGAGCGCTGAATGGAATGCATAGGTCTCTTGTTGAATATGGAGGGTGATATGCAATTGATTATGATGCATATGATTTTTGTAAACCTATTTCACCATTCATTGGACAAACACTGTAATACACGAATCTCATTTTAATGCACCGTAGGGGTAGTCATTCAACTACTACGGTCGACTGATAATCATTATACAGCAACTTTCTAACATTTCTCTAATTATAGCACATTTGCGCGGTGTCTACTATTGCATCATAAACATTACTAGGCGAATATTGCATGACGCCTCGGGTGGCAGTTGCCTGTTGACGATGTTCCACTGTCGAGTGCTTGGATCCTGATGAAGACACTTCCGCCTCTTCTCATAAGTCTTGATGAAATAGTATTACACCTGCCAATAAATTGACATTATTATGACTTATGATAATTGACAAGGATGGTGCATGATTTTCGCTTACAAATTACTACTGTACTAATTAGATATTTTTTCCTCAGCGCAAAACAACAGCGCAGACACGGAGAAAGAATGGTTCCAAGTAAATAGGTAATATTGATCACGGCTAAATGTCGTTTCCGCCACCTATTTAGTCAGTGAAGTATTAACTGAAGAGAACTGTCGCACTGAAATCATCTCAACTTCCGATATTCAGAAATTTGCATTCCCTTCATCATGCTTCAATTACTATACAAATTCCTAAGACATTTTTTTATTTGGGGGTGTTATATGGCATATGAAACAAAAAATACATGAATAGTTTTCAGCTGTCTTCTACCCAAGATATATCCATGGGTGGCTAGTGTATTTTTAAAGACAGTGTATTTATATACATACATTTTTTCTTGTGAATATATCCCTACATACAAACAAACTCACAGTACGAATGTTCAATTTATCTATTTCTTTGTCTAGATGATCTGTTTTTCTTATTTTATTTAACCTGAATCATACTCATTTAGTCAAACTTATCATCCAAAATGTGAAGATATGAGTATTAATGGCGTACCTTCACAAACAAATAGTTATTTGATGCATCTATCTTTCTTACTCCTTTTTGTGTCCGACTCGTCGGCTGAATGGTCAGCGTACTGGCCTTCGGTTCAGAGGGTCCCGGGTTCGATTCCCGGCCGGGTCTGGGATTTTAACCTTCATTGGTTAATTCCAATGGCCCGAACTACTCTACCCCACTAAGTGCTGAGGTTAAAGTTAGTGGAAATATTTACCTTCAACTCTTCCACGGACGTTCATCGTCAGTACGGAGATTGCTATATTGATTATTATTATTATTATTATTATTATTATTATTATTATTATTATTATTATTATTATTATTATTATTATTATTAAAGCAAGTAGCTGCGAATCATTGAAAATTATGGCTTCAAATCATTCCATTTTTCAGCAGCGTGAATCGACCTGGATGGGCTCGGATGATAGTGGCTTCTGAAGAAAAAAATGATCGCAGTTTATGTGTGATCAAACATGGGTCATTCACGTCAGCAGACAATGAGACTAAGTCCTTTAGTTTTAGAACAACCGTCTTGTCTGGTAAAGTTAGACAGAAAATACTAAATGCTTTAATTTCGTGATCCCATATCTAATTTCATCGTACTATTACAATGACGCATGATGTAAGAATGTAAGGTGAACAGGGACACGGCTAACAATGGCTGGGCTCTGCAGCAAGGTTAGCAGAACGGCTTGGCGGCTTAGGAGAGCTAAAATACCAACAAACCAAATGTTGATGGTAGAGCAATCCATCTATCAATCAAACGCACGCAGCATGGGCTACAGACAAAGGAAGGCAGCGAGGCGCGCTATGTTTTTCAATGGGGCTCGCGGCATTGCAGTGCATGCTACCTTGTTATGTGGTTTTTTTTTTTGCTACTGGCTTTACGTCGCACCGACACAGATATGTCTTATGGCGACGATGGGATAGGAAAGGCCTAGGAATGAGAAGGAATCGGCCGTGGCCTTAATTAAGGTAATGCCCCAGCATTTGCCTGGTGTGAAAATGGGAAACCACGGAAAACCATCTTCAGGGCTGCCGACAGTGGGGTTCGAACCCACTATCTCCCGATTACTGGATACTGATCGCACTTAAGCGACTGCAGCTATCGAGCTCGGTACCTTGTTATGTAATGGAAGACTCAAGAAATCCACAAGTAGCAAAATAAATTATCTCCTGTTCGCTATCGTTCAAAAGATTAAAAATGAATTCCAGTGGTTCCTCAGTAAATGAACTGCTTGATATTAAAGTGCAGTTATTTCTCGAGTGGACGTAGCGAACTACTGGAGTAACTCATGTGCCCGTTCCCGTTTGTTGTACACTCATCTCACTATTGTTCTGCTAATTAATGGTAGAAACAAGTAGATCCTGCAGCAAACTGAAAGAGTTTCGATCTTGCTTTTCGCAACAATCTTGCAGTCGTCTTCGTTGTTTTTGCTGTTGTTTCCAGCACATAGCTTCAGTCCCGCTCTTCATAGTGTGAAAATGTTTGTGGTATTTAAAGTATAATTATTAAATGCTGTTTATTTTTAAGAGATTCACAGCTATGTTGAATCAAGTTCACAGTTTTGTATTTTGATATAGCTGATGTAAAGGTTGCTGCAAACTATCCTATACACTGCCATGGTGAACGAAGTCATTTGATCATTTGCTGTCCCAGGGTTGGCATCCTTGCAGAAAACAAGAAAAGATAGTTCTTGTTTCCTTCACAACCGTACTGAGCCAAGTCATAATGAGAGTAGCGACTTATCCGTTAGTCTGGTTGATCCTCAAATAGTACCACCGGTGGTTATGCAGTTATAGGGAAACTGCAAAACCCGATGACGGATACGAAGTGAGGCGTACTAGGTAAGGTAGGGAGTGAGGTAGTTAACTTTTGCTTTCCTCAATGGCCCAGAAAGTGCTATTGCAGCACGGCTGGTACTATGAGTAGCAGTATCTTTCTTAACATTCAGCCGTACTAGTTGTCTCCGAATGTCATTACTCAGCTCCATCCATTCCTCAGCAGCTTCCATATTGTCAAAGCGATAAATGAGACTAAGACTTCGGTACTAGCTAAATTTTACTCTGGCCTGGGCCAAGACAGATGTAAAACTACTTCATCCATCAAGGAATGGCAAGCGGCGGAATAGCAGTCTTGCATTCGGGTAATATTTGGTTCGAACCCACTGCCGGCAGACCTGAATGTTGTTTTCCATGGTTTTTCATTTTCACACCACGTAAATGCCGAGGCTGTAACGTAATTGAGGTCACGTTCACTTCCTTCCCAGTCCTAGCCTTTTTCTATTCATAGTCGCCATAAAACCTGTCTGTGTCAGTGTGACGTACAGCAAATAACAAAAATAAAAATAAGTAAATAGTAGTGGTATATTATAATAATTACAATAAATCAAATAGCTGACTAAAATTATTAGTTTAATGATTCTGAATCTTTTGAATGTTCCACATTCATCATTTTATTCCTTAGATGAATTTAACCTGTATATACAGTATACTGTAAGGCGACATGTAATTAAATAGTTTTCAATGTATATTGAGTCCATTTCCATTGTATAATTGTTAGCACTGTTAGCTGCCGTCATCGGAGGCCAAGGTACGATTCCTGGTATTGCTAGAAATTTAAGATTGCAGTAGGGCAGGTATACGGCTAAAAATTTACATGCAGCTCACCGCCATTGGAATTGTACCTGAAAAGAGCTACATCACCTCGGGACGAGGATAAATTTACTGTATATTGCCATATTTATACTTACATCACCATTGCAGTGGAATGAATTATCTATTTACACTTCTAGGATTCATTTACTCAAATAGAGTCAAATGGAATTGGTCCTGCATGGTTCTGAGCCTCTCATTTAACAGCCAATCAACTACAGTACCGGTACTACTCTTTTTAAGAGACATCAGAGAGAGAGATGTTCATTATGAAGAGTGGTTCCTGAGTAAGTAAATCTACTGCCACGAGTCTCTCGCATTTCGGTATAATTAAATGCCAATCATCAACATAAAAAGCGAACACTTAAGCGTCTTATTGTCGTGGTCTAGCCAGCGTGTGCATTTGTTGTCAGTGTGGGCTATGTACAGGAAAGTGATTTGAGACTTCAAATAAAACATACTACCAACAAATGTATCACCGGGCGAATTGGCCGTGCGGTTAAGGGCGCGTAGTTCGAGCTTGCATTCTGGTGAGAGTGTGTTCGAACCCCACTGCCGGCAGCCCGGTGGTTTTCCATGGTGAGCTTGGTCTCAATTAAGGTACAGCCCCGGCATTTGCCTCGTGTGAAATGGAAAACCACGGAAAAACATCTGAAGGGCTGATGACAGTGGGGTTCGAACCCACCATCTCCCGAATGCATACTTACAACTACATGACGCAAATCGCGTAGCCAACTCGCTCGGTAGGTACCACTTATAATCTGAGCAACATCAGGAAATGGTATAGGTACTGTATTAGTATCTGAACGAACCACCCGAGTGCTTACATTTGCCACTGAGATGACTGCTGCCCAGACCGGCAGATATTGGAATGCCATGCAATCGGTGTAATGACAACTACTGCTTGTCCCTGGCGACCGGGCCCGCTGCTTCTCACATCAGTAGCTCTTCAGTTGGTCTCACGAGGCGGAGTGAAACCCATTCCAGTCCCCAGACCAGAAATGACTTTCTTGGAATGGCCAAGAATCGAAACACATTCCTTAGAGTAAAAGGCAGGCGTTCTACGCCTACACCACTTGGTTGGCTATAGAGTGTGCATATGAGACAATTCGGCATCACTGGCTTCTGACATGTTAAAAAACAAACTCGTGCAGGTGAACATTCCGACATCTCGGCGTCTCTTAAAATATATAGCAATAAGAACGTCGCACTAATACGGTTACACTGGAACGGGACATGACTTGCATTAGCCATAGCCTTAATTAAGATATCGCCCAGCATTTGTCTGGTGTGAAAATGGGAAACCATGGAAAACATCTCCAGGGGTGTCAACAGTGAAATCAGGACCCATTATCTCCTAAACGCAACCTTACAGCGACACATAGTTCTATGGGCTATAGGAGTGAGAAGCGGGAGCTGAGTGATTCCATCCCCGTGTTGCTTTCGACGGGTACACTAGACGTGATTTTCCTCGGATACATCTTTTCTCCTCTCCAAGAAATGTTGAGGTAGTAGCTGAAAACTTGCATTCGGTTTATATGGCTTGAACAACAACAACAACAACAACAACAACAATAATAATAATAATAATAATAATAATAATAATAATAATAATAATCTTCATCATATGGCCTCGTTACCGAGCTGTAGACCTTCCTGCAAGGTGGCCTGCCTACCAGTTCGTTGCCCTTCTGTCTAGCAACAAAAGCGGAATTCAACTTGACGGTTCTTAGGACTCAGTTAATTTAATTTGTCAGGTGACAATGAAAGCCGGCCCCGTGGTGTAGGCGTAGCGTTCCTGCCTCTTACCCGGAGGCCCCGCGTTCGATTCCCGGCCAGGTCAGGGATTTTTACCTGGACCTGAGGGCTGGTTCGAGGTCCACTCAGCCTACGTGATTAGAATTGAGGAGATACCTGACGGTGAGATAGCGGCCCCGGTCTAGAAAGCCAAGAATAACGGTCGAGAGGATTCGTCGTGCTGACCACACGACACCTCGTAATCTGCAGGCCTTCGGTCTGAGCAGCGGTCTCTTGGTAGGCCAAGGCCCTTCAAGGGCTGTAGTGCCATGGGGTTTGGTTTGGTGACAATGAAAGCGCCACCTGAGAGCTCTAACATGCCAGCAACAATAGCATGGCCACACGTCGAAAGACTACATGCTCGGCTGGGGTCGAACCTGTGAACTTGGGCTCATGAGTCGAACACTATCACCGATCCGCCGAGGCAGCTAGTTAGTTTTCATAATACAGCTCAAAGGTTCCTTATGTCCTATGATGCTGTAAACACAATGAAGACTTCATTTAATCTAACAGCGGGAGTCAATAACACCATCTGGACTTTATTTAGCATAGTCCTGGACTCATGTTTGCTTATCGGAGTTAACATACAAAACTAAATGATTTGTTCTCACCAGTGGAAAATTGCACCAGTTAAAGTAAAATATTTCTGTAGTTAGCTACACCTGCACAATCCCCTTTCTAAGTGATGTAATAACCTTGATCCTTAGCATCGTATGAGACAGGGGCTTAATTTACGCTACCCTGTCCTTGAATAATACTATGCAATTTGTAAGCAGAAAGTAACCGAAATGCTAAGCTGTTGACACTTTTCATTTTGTCATCCAATAGAAAGAGACCGCAGTGTGTCATTGCAAGGGTTAACGATAATCCTGACAGCCCAAATATTATTCTTCATTACAGTCAGTTCGGTCCAAAGAGATGCATGTTGTGAGGACGAGCGAACGAGATTTGACCAATGAAGGGTGGAAAGGGAGAACAGCAACGCAGGAACTGGAGGGGTAAGTCAGGGAATTATGAAAGAGGGCTAAGTAATCCGAAAAATTTCTCAAGAGACCCCTCACATAGTGCCATTAAACTTATCATTAGCTTATATTTTCTTTTATTTCATCATTTTTACCCAACTCTTCACCCTAACACAAACTTCATCGAACAGACCACCCATTCGAGATGTAAGCGTACCATGCTCAGCGAACTTCAACTAGCCGGTAAATATTGTCACACGGGTGCAGTATGTGTGTTATTATGGGTGCAATAATAATAATAATAATAATAATAATAATAATAATAATAATAATAATAATAATAATAATAATAATAATAATGCCATATCTGAAATTTCCTGTATGTGTAAATTCATACTAGGCTCCAATGTTATAATGTTAGAAGGTGAATGTTTGTGAGTTTATATATGGAGGCTAATCTCGGGAGCCATTGAACCGTTTTCAGTTATTCTTTCACCATTAGAAAGTTTTTCGTCCAAATTATTAGACTACGGGCTATAGAAAATTATACTAGTTTATCTGAGAAGCAGATAGTTATAAGAAATAGAGCAAGTCGGAAGAATTGTGCGTCCGGTGACCTTAAAATTGATACGCTGCCTAAACTGTTTGTCCTATTAAAAATGAAGCCCATGAAATCCACTTAATATTTAATGTTGTACAAAAGCGTTCATATGTATTTTATTCTTCAACATAGCTGTTTTCCAGGAAAAATGCTTTTCTGCCGTTTCGACGCAGGCTTTATCCGGCAAAAACCAAAATAACGGACAAACAGTTGTTCGTAATAAAGAAAAAAAAAGCATGCATGTGAGATTTATAATTAAATGTCTTACAAAAATGTTCGTTTCCACTTTCTTCGTAACTCTAACAGTTTGATAGATGTTAAATTTCGTAATTACAGTATTAAGAAATAGCGAATAATATCCTCGACCCGGCCGTGAATCGAACCTAGGACCCTCTGAACCGAAGGCCTCAATGCTGACCATTTTGACAAGGCGTTGGACTATTATTCCTAGATATATATAATGCAAACATTTCTTAATACTGTAATTACAAAATTAACATGATGAAAACTTACTAGAGGGCTCTGCAGAAGAATGAACAAAAGGTTACTATGAGCGTCATTGGGTGAAGGCCGAGAAGAGGTTTCTGAGGTGGTAAATGAGCTTGTATTTATCTCCCAAACTTTAACCTGCTGCCCTCCGCTTTCCCCGTGCCCTTCTTCGGCACAGATTTGCATGGTTGGGCCAACACACAGCAGAGTTCAAGTTTTCATTATACTGATGTGTGGCTCTGTTTGTATGCATATTAGCAGCATCATTCTTTGTTGGTGTAATGTCACTTAGGATTCAAAGCACTCGTATTCTTCACTTGGACTAAAGAGCTGTCATTCCACACAGCACAATCCGTTCTCTATACTCACTCCCATTCTAGTTATCTGCCAGAAGCATCATTTAAACTCGTTTGCAGAAGAATCTTCTTAAATGACTGGGCAGATTGAGATTATTTGTCCGAAGGTTTCTGAGACATAAAGCATCTTGCGAGAAAAGTAAGGGAATTGTGCGATATTTCATTCTTGGAATTTGAATATCATAGCCGTCTTTGTGATTATAGCCTACTTATTTTCTGAATTTGTGCGAAAATCTCTATTGTGAGAGTGGCTTTTCTGGTAGATATTGTAAGAAAAGATGGGGTGGAATGGGATAGTCGCGTAGCATAGTCACTGTTTTCTCACCAAGGTGGCCGCGGTTCGATTCCTGGCCAATATAAGTGGTATTAAAAAAAAAGAAGTCACGTCCTTGTAGTTCGGATTCCATGTAAAACTTAGAGGTCTCGTGGCTACTGTCACTGTATCTCCAATCACGTAAAACTATAAACTTGCTTACTTTTTAATATTTGTGATTGGTGTTGGGACTGAGATAAAGATACACTGGTTGACGTTGTTGCTTCGTATAGGACGTTCGAGACTTCTCGGTCAACAGCCCTCTGTATTTAATGTGGGCTTTATGTGATAGTGTGTATATTCGGAGTGTTTGGGAGATAAGTACACATATTTCATCTGCTGGTTAGTTTTAAGGCCTTAAATACATTTGACGCCAAAAGAATGTCCTACTTAAAAGAAAAAGAAAGTTGAATATTTGATGCTTGTAGATCAGGTAGTATTTAATTTATGAACGACTTAGGGCTTTGCTGACATACATTACAATATTTTCCAGTGTGGAAACGTTCGCTTCTTGTACGTAGAACGTTTTCATACAACTTACGCATGCATACTACATGAAACTGCAGTGCCGTGTTGTACTTATAATTGTTTCTTGCACATTACGCATGCATACTGCCTGAAGTCGCATTAAAGTGATGTACACATCTGCAGTGCAGTACTTAGAATTGCTTCTTGCAATTTACTCATGCATACTGCCTGAATTTGGAACGGCGGTTGGTATATCGATGGCTTACTTCTAAAACCTCGTACCTCCACATGCGCTTCCTACCCACTTTCTTCCTTAAGACTGGTCACGCCCTCTTGCCACATATGGATGTACAGTCTATCAGAACAATTTTCGTTGTGTTCATTTTCCTATGGGAATGTGTAAAGGAAAATGAACCTTAAATACATTACACTATAGGAGTGCTTAAATTCGCCATGAAAACAACATCCCTACAATACGGAGTGGTAAGGTCCATTTTCCTTTACAATTTAGCATAGGAAAATGAACACTACGAAAAAGGTTCTGATGGATTGCATATAAATATGTGGCTGGGAGGCGTGACCAATCTTAAACAATATAATGGGTAGGAAGAACATTGTAACATACGAGGTTTTAGAAGTAAGCCGACGATATGCCGAGCTGCAAACGAAGCTACTACCTACTTCACAAACATCGCAGTCTACTTCAAGCTCCTTCATTTGCTAAATTAAAAATGAAAGTAAAATTTTAGGAAATGCGGACATTCACCCTTATCTTCCGTAAGGTTATTCGTACTTATCTCCCAAACATTCTGCACATCATAGTCACCCTTGTGATTTACAAGATGATTCAACGCAACACCGACGGCGTTTGGTATGTCATGCATGATGGCAAACTCGATATTTACTCATGTCTGGAAATGCATGGATGACTATGAAGTTTGTTGTTTAACGGGGCTTAACAGCTAGGTCGTCGGCCTCTAATGGTACGAGTTGCAACGAAATGAAACGATAATTAAAACTTCAAAATGTATCCATTGACTAAAATCTAAAACTAATGAGGCTGAAAAATGGCTATGAATCCAAAACAATCAGTGGATCTAGTTCGCAATGCCTTATTATCTGAGAAGGTACTTGTAGTCCAAAGGGGTCCAAAATCCAGGTCACCATAATGGTACTAAACACTGGTAAAATAGACCCTTGCTGTTCCACATATAGCGGTACTAATCACAGGTAACGTAGACTCCTGATGTTTCTCATATAACGATATTACCCACAGGTAACACCGACCCATGGTGTTCGTCACATTATGGCACTAGTCACAGGTAACGCAGACCCATGGTTTTCCTCACATAGTGGTACTAATTACAGGCAACTTCCAGACCCATGGTGTTTCTCACATAGTGGTACTGATCATAGGTAACGTAGACCCATGGTGTTCCTCACATAGTGGTACTAATCACAGGCAACTTCCAGACCCATGGTGTTCCTCATATAGTGGTGCTAATCGCGGGTAACGTCAACCCATTGTGTTCCTCACGTAATAGTACTAATCACAGGTAATCTTATGGGTCCAAATCCATCATCCCTTGGTCGCTCCTTTTAGTCGCCTCTTACGACTGACAGGGGATACCGTGGGTGTATTATTCGCAAGCGTCCCCCACCCATAGGGGGTTGAAATGCATGGTTTGGGCGCAGTGGGGGGTCGTAGTTCGAAAACTTTCGGATGTGGTGATGGGCGTGCGTCCTACATTTTGTCAAGAAACTTCCACCAACCCGAGAAGAGCATCACATCGTGTATTAAATTACAAGAGGACGACAGCGAGCCAGCGAAGCAGTTGAAATTTGTTTATGCTATCTTAAAACCCCCATGGTGCTACAGCCCTTGAAGGGCCTTGACCTACCAAGCGACCGCTGCTCAGCACGAAGGCCTGCAGATTACGAGGAGTCGTATGGTCAGCACGACGAATCCTCTCAGTCGTTATTCTTGGCTTTCTAGACCGGGTTTATGCTATCTAGTTATGGTAAATATCTGGTGAAGGCTTAAAAGTCATGCATTCAAACATTCCTCGTTCAGTCAAAAACATACATATTTCGGCCCATGTCAAGAAGTCAAAAACTGATTTTTGCCCATTTCGATCTGGAGAACTGCACACTGTGCGTCGGGGAGAATATTCTTGGGAGAATATTCTTGCATTTTCTTGTAACTTATGGGGAGTTAAGTAACTGTTGGAGGGATCAATTTCTTATGTTTCGAATAATAGCAGATAATATGTCAAATACATGCAGTTAAGGACTACAGCTACACCCAAGGGCTTGAACCAACACCTAGCACGATCTCACATAAAATACCCGTGCCTTGACACCTGTACCATGTCTACTGGCTATTGACTTCTCAACCTTGACTACTGCCAATGTGTTTAACACAGACTGATAGGGAGAACATAACTAGGCTTCATAATGACCTATTTATTAATATTAACTGTGTCGATCGCAGAAATGGGCCATATTAATTAAATATAGTGTACTGAATAAAGTAGATAAAATATAAAAACTACAACTGTATATACTTGGAAATGATGAAATGTACAATCTGATATTAATGTTATTCGAAATGTACTAAAAATGCTGCTGTTGCTTCGGATTTCTCGTTAATGAGAGGTATTGAACTACAACAGGCAATCCGAACACTGTTAGTTTGCTTTTCATGTAATCAGAAGATCCTTAATATATTACTCCTTTGTTCGTTAGGAAGGAAGCCATTTTTTTCAGTGTCGACAGAGTTAATAGAACTTGAAAGCTTTGTTACATTTCGTGTTTCAGTAGACAAAAAGGCTTATAAGTTCTATTACTCCTTTATGTTTCCCAGAGATTCATTCAAAAAGGCTATTCAGTGACTTTCAGTATACGAAATAATTTAGCCTACAGTATATTTGTGTGATAATTTCGTAGTCTCCGATTTCCAAGTAGGCTACTCTTGATTTGCTGAACTTGGGAGAGTTGCTTTTTATCATTCGATGACTCTCATTGGAGTCCTCGTTTCAAGCCCGAAGGTTCTTAGAAAATGAAACTTCTTTAACTGGGACTTTCTCCTTAAAGGTTAATTTCAGTCTCCAGAGTAAGACACTATTTTTAATGATCTTTTTCTTTCCAATAGGTGCTATCTCTTGAAGCTATTCTATAGTGTTTTAACTGACATTGAATCAATTGATTCAGAGGTTAAAATATGTAGGCTATAATTACATATATTCATTCATTCTTTTATACTCTTTCCCCTGAATATATATAGTAAGTGAAGATACGTTAAATACGCATCATTTCTTTTTTTAAGTCTGTATTCGTTACTTGATAAACCAAGATGGAAGGTCACGTATTCTTGTTTTCTGAAATTTGTAACCTCCGCACGAAGTGGGACTGAGTGGCTATCACTATACCCGGCTGCACTGCCATTGAAACTGAGTTTGTTTTTACGTCTGGTATGAGCTCAGTGAACCTGAAGGATCTGTGATCTGCAAAATTAGAAATCTCGTTTCTGAAGCTCTTGGTTTTATGAGGTAAATCGAACCCATTTTCCCTGGAAAAGAAGTCTCGACCACTAGAGTCGTACAAGTAGAGTAATATTTTGAACAATCTCTCCGGAAACATCTGGCGCAAGATTAGGATTCAAATATCGAATTTTAACGAGCAATCTTTGGTTTCTCTGCAAAAACATATCGTCGCTGGAACGGTAAAAGGTTGTATCCCACAATACTCTTCCTATCCATTATTCTCCTTAAGACTGGTCACGCCTCCCAGCCACATATGGATACGCAGTCCATCAGAACAATGTCCGTTGTGTTCGTTTTCCTATGTTGACAATTAAACGAAAATGAACCTTACATGCATTGTACACTAGGAGTGCGTAAATACGTAATGCAAACGTGCATTCCTACAGTACGGTACTGTAAGGTTCATTTTCCATTACATATGGGCATAGGAAAATGAACACAACAAAATTTGTTCTGACGGACTGCATATCTATACATACGTGGCTGGGAGGCGTGGCCAGTCTTAAGGAGAATAATTGATAGGAAGAGCTTTGTGGAATACAACCTTTTACCGTTCCAGCGACGATATCATGTAGGCCTACTGTGATCCCAAGTCATTCCGTGCCATTTTAGATCTAATCTAAACATCTATGTGGAATGTACGTACTCTAATGGCCGGATGAAAAAGAAGTGGGTGATGTTATGTACGTTTATAGGAGATTCTTTGTTTTCCTTTCTTTCTCTTGTGTAATGCTAAATATGTTACCGAATAGATTAGGACATATACAGTAAAGTAGCGCAACCAACTCTCAGTCTTCCTGATGCAGTTTTGCTGCGTCTCAATGTATTAACGCAAACATCGCTCAAAAGAGATTACTAGTCAGTCCTCCAAAGTCATCAGTCCGTGAAAATGACTGGCTTTGTTCTATACATAACATTATGAATAGTAAAATGTTTATGAATATCAATGATTTATAAGTTGTACAAATTCTGGTGCTGTACGCTGCTCTGTTTGCGCAAAGAAGAACATAGCTTGAATACCATAATTAATTTAAAAGTGTTATTTCTTATGATGATAAATTCAAAATTTTGGAAGTATAGAGTGATGAATATATGAGAAGTGAATTTAATTTCTATTTGAATCATTTCTCATGTTCCATTAAAATTAACTACGTAATGATTAAAGCAAATGTTGCTGTAAATATACATTGTGCTATAATTAACCCCGTAAGAACACAGAAAATTCACTCAACATTCAAGAATTCCAATAATCAGAGTTTTCTTCTCTAAACTGCATAATTTTTTAAAAAAATTATTTACTTAACAAATGGTGACTCTGGACCTGCTGGACCGACAAAGGCAACGTGGATCCATTGATCAACGTCAGCAAAGAAAAACAGTTTTCAGGTTTCAAAAGATTAAAGTTACTTGAAAGAACGTTTAGTGCATGGCTAGGATGCTCTCGTCTGCCGATATCCGATCAGCTTTAGTTGGCATGCAGTTCAATAATTCTTCATTCGTATAAGCCAACACTCTTGGAAACGGGAAGTTTAGCTGTTATCTGTTCTTCAGCGATTCGACATTTAATTGTATCGGACGTCAATGCAAATATATGGTCAAACATGTAATGGCCTTCTTGCTTGCGGTGCGTTCAAAGAAAGACTGAAAAAGAACCAATTGTTCTCTTGGAAGGCACATTCTGTTTAACTGATCTTTACAATTCTTGTTTCGTTTCGTCACGGACTGATGAACTATGCGATGAATAGTTACTCGAATCATTTTGTGAACTGTCTTGATGTAGTGTTATTGTGGACTCTTTGGACTCTGGTAAATATTCCTATAGAGGCTAATTCCAATTACTTCGGGCCTAAAGGTAATACAGTAGGTGCTCTGGGATTAGAAATGTGATGCTGCACTTGTATTTTGTTGGAGGCAGTATAGAAAACACAAGGAAAATACCGCCTCATAAATCTGAACGGCATAGTTTTCGTGTTCTATCTTGTGTTGTACAAACGAATATATCACGTGCATGATCAAAGATATTTCATTCAGCAGTGATAAGTGTGAATTTGTATGGTTTACTTACGAATGTTAAGAACTTAATAATAAAGAAAATGCAAACTCGAACAATTGTCTCCGGCCGAATGTATCATGCTTGGTTAGGCACTCGCCTTCTGTGCTCGAAGTTTCAGGATCGAATCCCGGCGCAGCCAATTAGTATTTTAAGTATTTTTCAATGTTCTTTCTGTCAATGTATTTATTGGCACATTAAAGAACACACTGTTAGGAAAAAATCCAACACTCTGGTGTCACAACTGATAAGAGTGAAATCAACATCGAAAACTCAAGATTAGAAAGTTTTCCTAAAGCTTGGAAGAGATTCTAAATTTGGTAGACCGTGTGCACGTTCTATGCATGACTAACCAAGATAACGATTCAATTATTGCTGACTAGAAATTATGACTTCGATTATCTTTGGTCATCACCAATCGAGTTGGCTGCGTGGTACGAGTCATATAGGCTAGCTGTAAGCTTGCATACGGGAGATAGTGGATTCAAACCACACTATTGGCAGCCCAGAAGACGGTTCCCCATGGTTTCCCTCTTTCATACCAGCAAATGCTGTGGCTGTATTTAATTAAGGCCACAGCTGTTTCTTTACTCGTCCAAGCCCTTTCGTATTCCATCGTGGCCGTAAACCTACCTGTGACGTTAAACCGCTAGCGAAAACATACCTTTATGATGATGATGTTTGTTGTTTAAAGGGCCTAACAGCTAGGTCATCGGCCCGAAAAACATATCTTTGGTCATCAGCCGCGTATACTTAGCTGATAATCTCGATGTGAGATTGCACAGCTGTGACAATGTGAAGATATTTCGAGTCGGTAGAACACTATTTACAAAACATTCAAGGATAAGGCATAGTCCGGCTCCTTGTCTGAATGGCCTGTGTTAAGGCTTTCTGTATAGAAGGTCCTATTTTCGATTCCCGGTTGGGTTGGTGATTTTATCGCGTCTGATTAACTCCTCTGACTCGTGGCCTGGATTTTTGTCCCAGCACACTTCTCTTCGTATTTTTAAAAATATTTTGTTTACTGATATGCTTTTCTCATTGTTCTCATTCCTTCTTTGTTTTCCTTGTATTTTCTGTTTAAGGACGACGCACATACCCAGTCCCTGGGCCAGTGGAAGTAACCAACTAATTTTAAATTCCCTGTCCCGGCTGGGAATCGAGCCCGGGGTCTCTTGAATCAAAGTCCTGCACACTAACATTTAGCCGTGGAGCCGGACAATATTCACACAGCGCACCACACTATAATCTACCACAGAAAAACGCAATGGTGAAGACATCCCTCCACGTAGGGTTGGCGTCAGGAAGGGCGTCCGGCCGTAGATTACATGCGCGACACGATTTGCACCTACGACCCCACAAGGGTGTAGGAAAAAGCGATAGAAGAAGAAGACTAAAAGAACAAGAACTTGTAATAGGCTTATTCTGTGTTTTACGTAGGGATTTAACATAACGCTGTACGCCTCCATAGCGTATGTGTTAGCATTATTACCTGCTGTCCTCGGTAGCCGGGTTCGATTCCCAGTACTGGCAGAAATTTAAGAATGGCAGTAGGGCTGGTGTGGGGTTAAAATGGTACATGCAGCTCACGTACATGGGGGTGTGCCTGAAAAGAGCTGCACCACCTCAGGATGAGGACACGAGTTGACTTAACATAACACTAACATGTAGGGCCTACAGGCTTCTGGAGATACTGGAATAGGAAAGAATGGAATTGAGAAGTTAGCGACCGTGGCCTTAGTTAAGATAGCATTTTAAGATGTGAAATGAGAAACTACGGAAAACCATCTTCAGGGCTGCCGATGATGTGTTTCGAAGCCATCACCCTCGAATGCAATCCTACAGCTACTGTACATGATCAGTACTGCGTACCCAATTTTTTCTGTTTAAAAAAATAGTTGCATTCGCATTCTTACTGTTGATAAGCTGTTCCATCTGTGGATCAATAATAGAGTGTCGAACTCCGTACTCTACGATCGCGGGTTGAAACACGGCAGCGGTAATCGGATCTTTTAAGGGCGGCAGAAAGTCCTTTCATCACTACATGCAGTACGATATCGGCATGTAAAAGGTCTCTGGTGACACATTTGGTGTGTACTCGACAAAACTAAGTAAAACTCAGCCATAGATCACCCAATTGAGATCCGGTGTAGTCTGCCACCTGGCAGAGTAAAACAGAACGTCAAAATTTATGCTCGGGCAGCCTAAATGACGTCACATCAAAATACCTGCACACGGTAGCTGAGGCTATACGATTATTATTATTATTATTATTATTATTATTATTATTAGCCTATTATTATTATTATTATTATTATTATTATTATTATTATTATTATTATTATTATTATTATTATTATTATTATTATTATTATTATTATTATTATTATTATTATTATTACTAACAAGTGACACTGAAAAGCAGGCCTCTAACCAACCAAGTTGAAATACAAGAGGACAAATTGGGGCAAATATTCATTTATAGGAAGGGGAGTTAGGGATTGGAATAACTTACCAAGGGAGATGTTCAATAAATTTCTAATGTCATTGAAATCATTTAAGAAAAGGCTAGGAAAACAACAGATAGGGAATCTGCCACTTGGGCGACTGCCCTAAATGCAGATCAATATTGATAGATTGAAGCAGATAGAAAGACAATTGTAATTACTTTTGCTTGACAGATTCAAGATAATAGGAATACGAGTAAGTGTTGCTCAAGAGCAACGTAGAGGCTGTCTCATAGTGCCTTGTGGTATGAGTAACTCTACATGAAAAGTAGTTGATTTGGGAGGTTCCATCGGAACATTCGACTTTCAACTTAGGCTAACAATGTGGAATTCGAATTTGAAACGCTGAAGGTGCAACTTTAAAGTTCTTTCATCAAGCTTACAGTAGCTCGGGTAAGAAGATCTTCAGCATGTTTTCCAGTCATTCGACCGGTTCAGGAATGGAATGAATGAAGTCCCAATCTAGCGATGAGGATAGGAATTGTGCCGGCTGCCGAAGCCTGTCTCACTCCTCTGGGGCAATGATTAATCACTGGCAGATGAAATGAGATGATACTGGAGAGTGCTGCTGGAATGAAAGATGACAGGGAAAACCGGAGTACCCGGAGAAAAACCTGCCCACCTCCGCTTTCTCCAGCACAAATCTCACATGGAGTGACCGGAATTTGAACCAAGGAATCCAGCGGTGAGAGGCCGGTGCGCCGTCGCCTGAGCCACGAAGGTTTCCTCGCGTAAGATGATAACTTCAATAATTCAACATTTACTTTCTATCCAATTGTATCAAGGTGTAGCAAAGCTAATGATGTGAGCTCGCAGTTGCGATCAGCAGTATTCTGTAAGAAACAAGTCAGCTGTTGGCTGAAATTATGTCTACATCGATCTCTTTCCAGACTGACTTCGCTGTACGGGAGTGAAAGCTGGGTGGAGCGAGGATAATTTTTTTTTCATAATTTTGAGATAACGGACATGAAAACAGCGATAATGATTGCTGTTACAAATAGGCGGGAACAATGGTAGGATGGTATTTGCAGCGAGGTCGTAAAGGATATCTTAGGAATGGGCTCAAACGTGTAAACCGGCTTTAGTGCTGGGGTCATTCGAAGAGAATGGAGGGCAATATGCTATCAAAGAAAATAATGGACTCCGCCCTGGAGGGTAAGATAAGCAGGGGGAGACCAACGCGACAATCGTTAGACTGAGGTTTTAACGATTTCAAGGTAAGAGGTTTGGAACTACTCGAGGGGACAGCGATGTTTACACCGTAAGTGCTTAGTTAATTCACAGAGGCTTGCAGATTGATCGTTGAAAGGCATAACAGACTACAGTATAATGGAATTGTATGTAGATTTGTATGTTAGAAACATGAAAGAGATGAATAAAAGACATTCGTAGAACTTAAGAGTCTGCGTCGTAATTTTGAGAACAGGAAGACGAAATAAATACGAGAGAGCATTTCTTGGAATACGGTTACTTTAACACCTGACTGTATGTTACTTATTTGAGTCCGGGCGTTGCCCTGTTGAGAAGAATGGAGAGGGATAACAGGCGTCGTGGAAAATGATTGACTGTCAACATTTTGACCCCGGTGTGTCACGAGACATAATACAGAAGAGGTCAGCAGGATCACATGCTTGGGTAATAGCTTTCCCGCGCGTGCGGTGCCTGCTTGCCAATGATGCTACAGACGCGGCAACAAGCGGCCAAAACAAATAACTTGTTAAGTCTGATACTTCTTCTCCCGCCCCTACCCGCACCTTCTGATTTACATTGGCAGACAAATGATTACACAGCTCTGCTGAGAATAGGTGGAAGAATATATGTCAACATGTGCTGAGAGTTGCTGAGAACAGTTGTGTTCCTGGACCTACCTTTTCCTGAGGATAGACCGTAAGTCGTGCCTAGCAAGGTCATTCCGAATATTTAGGATGTGACAACATTCTTAACCATTTTCAACGAGTACAGTCAACATTTACAAGATAAGAACTATATCGATAGAGAAAAGACATAAGGAGACTGTACGACAAATAGAAAATAAGTACTTGCGGCGTAAAACTGACCATGGTTCACATCCTCATTGAGTACGTGGAACTGGCCGACCTCCGACGAAAGTGTAAATTGCCTAACGCCATGTTCCTTATTTTGTGTGATGACGAGCAGTCATCTGTTATCGTCATCGGCTTTATGAGGGATAGTCGCCTGTGTGATCTATTTTAACGTGAATTTCATTTCTTTTAATTGCCGGTGCGACGTAGAAACAGATTCTAACAAAAGTTATTTTTGCCCAGGTTAGTCTTTCAGTATCGATTGTACGCTTAAATCTTGAATGTTGTTCTTTTAACTTTTGCAGATCTCTTAAAACTAATTATTTTTCAACATGTGCTTTAAAATATATCAGTTTAATTATTTTATTGTAATATTTCTATATGTTAGTTGGTAGTCTAATTAATCAGTGCCTTATATATTTAAACTAATTTATATTCTCCATTTTAACCCGTTTTATAATCTTTGATAATCTGTCTTCACTATTTTACTCCACACGGAGCCATTTAAAAAACACTACTTTAAAAATATGTTAATTTGCGTAAGCGATTCTCGGTATAACGATGTTCTTAAAGTAAAAACTAACATGTTTAACACACAGCTACACGCATTAACATGTCGGAAATTTGTGAGAGGATGATATTTATTATATAACTGAAGAAATAATTTCCTTCGTTACGCAGGCTGCAATAACACTTCCTCTTCACATGTTCTCCATACAACTTGCTACTAGACGCTAACTAACGATCATACGACTTACTACTACTACTACTACTACTACTAGTACGGTGACGCCGTCTCTCAGGCCGGGAGATTTGTTCGGTGAAGGAGATTTTCGGAGCAGGTGAGGGGGTTGGAGACCGTGGCCTGTCTCGGCATTCGCCTTAGTGTGGGAGATTGGAAAACCACGGAAAACCATTTTCAGGGCAGCCAATATTTGGGGCCAGCCGTGAGGTCCAGCCCGGTCCCGTCTCCCGAACGCAGAGGCGTAGAGCCACGGTAAAGCCGTAGCCACTTAAGGGCAGAAACTCACTCTGCATCTACCGACCCCTACGACTTGCAAACTTCAGCAGCAAGTGAGTCATTGAATGCTATTCATGGACGCGTTTCGGAATCACATCCTTTCAATATATCTAACGCCCTGGGAAACTTTGAATAGCTAATTACGAAATTAAGTCGATTTACTCTACGCCAGCCACGTGTCGGTAGATTTGCCGACACGTAAGAGAACTCTTGCGGGACAAAATTCCGACATTTCGTAGTCTTTAGATACCGCAAAATGTAGTTAGCTGAATGTAACATAAATAAATAAATAAATAAATAAATAAATAAATAAATAAATAAATAAATAAATAAATAAATAAATAAATAAATAAATAATAGCAGGTTATATTTACTATTCTTTTATTTATTTTCATCGCTAAAACTGAAGCCAACTGTGCACTACGGTTACACAAACTACTACCTGCCTCTCTTCCTTAGGCTTATACCCTTTGTTTACATAGTAACCAAAGGTTTTTCAACCTCTGCTCCTTTTAGGCCGTTCTTACGCCGGGAAGTTCTGCGGTTTAGCAGGTTCTTTCTCTGGACCCTCCTTCAACCCCGAAAATTTCCTCATAAAGATGGTCCTCTCCATTATGTCCTCTGGTCTTATAACATTTACCCGCATGTCTCTGTGCACCTCCTTCAACCAACAGGAATGAGATTTCCACTTTTTCTTTAAAGTGAGCAATATATGGGCCAATCTCTCTGGGTTTTCTCTCTTCAGGTGACCACAAAAGGTTAACCTTCGTTTCTCCATAATGGTGGTGATCTTTTCGCCCTCGCTTACATATCCTTGTTTGACCTCAGGTGGATGGCGAAACCCTCGGACACTTCCTTAGGGACCAGAAATATTTCTGAAGAACTTCCTTTCCTTTCGACATATCTTTGCTAGTGTTTCTGCAGCACAAAGCCATGCCGGTCTGACTACTACGCAGTGGTGTCACACTTTAGCCTGACAGAAGATGGATTTGTATCTGTAGGTATCATGACTCATTATAAATGCCAATTCCGCCTTCATTGCTCCCTTCCCCAGTGCTTCCTTTTCATGGTCATTCGGGATAAAACTCTCGCCAAGGTATTTAAATTTCATGCTTCACCGGACAATCCCATAAGCCGTCTCAGTGTTGTGAACGGAGTCTGTCCTTTCCGAATCCATATCCTCGGTCTTTTCAGAGGAGATCTGTAAGCCTGTTTTATTAGCTAAAGCATTTCCACTTGTTTTACTGCTTTCTGAAGATTGCCTGATGGGAGCACATAATCATCAGCAAAATCCAAACACTCAAAAGTGATGCCCGTATTTTTGAATCCTACTCTCACTCCGTTTTGATGATCATTTTCGGTCAATTTCTTCCTCTGTTGTATTAGTGCTAGCGACTTATCATCGACTCTGTGCGTGGTTAGTTTATGCAGGGGTCGAACTCTGAATTGAGTAAGGGCTGGGCATAATTTTGCATAAAACACTGGGATGGGGACCTCAACCCCAGCACGGTGCGTCTCAGTGGTTCATAGGGGACGTCTTGTAGATATGTAGGATAGGTGTGAATAAGGCCTAGCCAAATCAGCGCCTGCGGATCAACTGAGGTAAAAAGGAAAACGAACGGCCCCTAAGGCGGAAAAGGAGTATTCCCAATGGCTTGGAGGGCGGAAGAACGAACTCCAGGTCTTACCAACTTGTTTTTCTTCTCGGACAGGGCATTGCTCTGTCCCTCAAATGCTATTGCGTACAAATACCATGATGCATGCAAAACATATTATTATTATTATTATTATTATTATTATTATTATTATTATTATTATTATTATTATTATTAGTAGTAGTAGTAGTAGTAGTAGTAGTAGTAGTAGACGAAGCCTGATATTGAGTCCGGCTCCGCGGTGTAGGGGGCAACGCGTTCGTCTGTCACCCGGCGGCCCCGGGTCCGATTCTCGGCTCGGTCAGTGTATTTTAATTGTAATGATTAATATCCTAGTCATGGGGACTGGGTGTTTGTGACGTCCTTAATCCTTTCCTCATACACAACATTCCACACTACCGCCATTCCAATTACACGCAGGTGCATACAATATTGTGCCAGTCGGGGCAAAAGATCCACATGGGTCGATGCCCCGAAAAAAAAGCATTTAAAATAGACTAATATTGAGGGACGATTCGCCCAAGAAACAGCGGACCACTTTGTCTGGATCGTTTGAAAATAAAGGAGAGTCAGAACATCGACATTATTACCCCCCGAAGAGAGTACACGTAGCAGCATAGCGTACAATTGAGAGGCGTTAATTTCTTCTTCTCACAATAGTAGTATTTATTTATTTATTTACTTATTTATTTATTTATTTATTTATTTATTTATTTATTTATTTGGGAGAGCACTGGCGCAGTGGTTTAGAACTTTACTCTCAACCGGACTTTCTCAGATTCGAATTTCAGCTACTTCATGCCAAAATTCCGGCAAATCGACGTCTCCAAAAACCGTAAAAGTGACTAATCAGCCGTACAACAATTATGATTATTATTATTATTATTATTATTATTATTATTAACACTGACCACAACTTGGTGGTCACGAAATGTCATCTGAAGTTGAAGAAATATTAAAGAAAGGAAGGAATCCAAGGAGATGGGTTCTGGATAAGCTGAAAGAAAGGATTTTGAGGGATTGTTTCAAGGAACATGAAAGAACTAAATGAAAGGGCTGAAGGAAACACAACAGATGAAGAGTGGACAGTCGTGAAGAATGAGATCAATAGAGCTGCTGAAGAAAAGTTGGGAAGAAAGGTAAGATCAAGTAAGAATCAGTAGATTACTCGGGAGATATTAGACCTAATTGATAAACGTCGAAAATACAAGAATGCAAAACATGAGGAGGGTAGAAAATAATACAGGCGAACATAGAATGATGTAGATACAGGGTGTAGGGCAGCTAAGGAAGAATGACTGAAAGAGAAGTGCAACGATATTAAAGACTGTATGGTTGTAGGAAAGGTTGGTGGTCCATACAGGAAAATCAAGGAAACTTTTGGAGAAAGGAAAACTAGGTGTATGTATATTAAGAGCACAGGTGGAAAACCACTTCTAGGGAAAAAGACAAGGCAGAGAGGTGGCAGGAACATATTAAACAATTGTATCAAGGGAAATGAGTAGATGATAGGGTTCGGGGAACGAGAAGAGGCTGTTTATGCTGATGAAACAGGGACCCAATTTTGAGCTCAGAATTCGACAGAGCACTGAGAGACGTAAATTGGAACAAGACACCTGGAATTGATGACATACCCTCAGAATTACTGACTGCCTTAGGAGAAACCAGCAGGGAAGTTTATTCTACCTAGTGTGTAAGATGTATGTACAGGGGAAGTGCCATCGGATTCTAGACACAGTGTTGTCATACCTATTCCCAAGGAAGCAAGTGCGGAGAAGTGTGAAAACTACAGCACCATTATTTCAGTGTCTCACGCTTGCAAACTATTAACACGAATTATTTACAGAAGAACGAAAAGACAATTTAAAGCTGAGTTGGGAGAAGAACAGTTTGGCTTCAGATGAAATGTAGGAACACGTGAAACAATCCTGATTTTACGTTTGATCCTAGAAGATCGAATTAAGGAAGGCAAACCTACGTACATGGCAGTCGTATGACATTGGATAATGCTGATTTGACCAAGTTATTTGAGATTCTGAAGGTGATCGAGATCAGATAACGGGAAAGAAGAATTATCTGCAATCAGCACAGAAATCAGTCTGCAGTGATGGGAACCGAAGGCTATGAAAAAAGGCAACAATCCAGAAAGGAGTGAGGCAAGGTTGCAGTTTGTCCCTCTTCTTTTCAATTTTTACATAGAACACGTGGTAAAGGAAATCAAAAAGGATTTAGGAAAATGAATCAAAATGAAAAGAGAGGAAATCAAAACTATGAGATTTGTCGACGATATTATTTTATCTGAGTCTGCAGAAGATCTGGAGAAATTGCTGAATGGTGCGGACAAGGTCTTGGAGAAGGAGTACAAGATGAAAATAAATAAGTCCAAAACCAAAGTAATGAAGTGTATTCGAATGAAGTCAGGTGTTGCAGGAAATATCAGATTAGGAAATGAAGTCTTAAAGGAATTAGATGAATATTGTTATTTGGGTAGTACAATAACTAATGATGACAGAAATAAGGACATAACATGCAGACTAGCTCAAGTAAGGAAGGCTTTTCATAAGAAAAGAAATTTGCTCACTTCGGACATTGATTATAGGATTAGAAAGACGTTTTTGAAGACATTCGTGTGGAGCGTGCCAAACATGGAAGATAACTAGCCCAGAAAGAAAGATAAAATAAACTTTTGAAATGTGGGGTTACAGAAGAATGCTGAAGGTGAGATGGGTAGATCGAATCACGGATGAAGAGATATTGAATCGAATTGCTGAGAGGAGAATGATTTGGCAAAATTTGACCAGAAGAAGAGATAGATGATAGGACACATCTTAAGACAACCAGGACTTGTTCAGTTGTTTTTAGAGGGAAGTATAAGCGGTAAAAACGGCGGGGATGGACCAAGGTGTGAATATGACGACAGACAGATTAGAGTAGATTGAGGATGTAGTAGTTACGTAGATATGAAAAGGTTAGCACATAATAGGGTGGCATGGAGGGCTGCATCAAACCAGTCTATGGACTGACGACCCAAACAAAAGTATTATTATTATTATTATTATTATTATTATTATTATTATTATTATTATTATTATTATTTCCCCTTCTCCTTCCTGGCTTCCTGGGCATCTAACATCATCATAAGCCCTAATAATAATAATAATAATAATAATAATAATAATAATAATAATAATAATAATAATAATAATAATAATAATGGCCATAAGTCCCACTTACTACATTTTCTATTTTCGGAGACGCCGAGGTGCCCGAAATTTTGTCCCGCAGGAGTTCTTTTACGTGCCAGTAAATTTACCGACACGAGGCTGATGTATTTGAGCACCTTCAAATACCACCGGTTTGAGCCAGGATCGAACCTGCTAAGTTGGGGTCAGAAGACCAGCGTTCTACTGTCTGAACTACTCAGCCCGGCAATTAAAGTTACTAACACACACTCCACAGGAATATCATATCATATAGTCTTTACACACAAGTAGGCTACAGTACATTTGGACGGAATTAAAATATCCTTAAGACTGTAATATTATATTTTCTGAAAGATACAATTTACAGTTGCCAACAATAGTAATAATCATAATAATAATGATTTTACGTCTCACTAAGGAGTTTTATTTTTATTTGAGACACCGACGTGCCGGAATTTTGTACCGCTGCAGTTCATTTACGTGTCGGTAAATGTGCTGACACAAGGCTGGCGTACTTGAGCACTTTCGAATTCCACTGGACAGATTCGGTGCCGAAAACGCCATCTTCGGCTCAGAAAGCCACCACTCTATCATATGAGCCGCATCTACTAGGAATTTGTTCGAGACAAATCCAATCATATTATGAAATCGAATAGAAGTGCGGTGTAAAACGAAGTGCTGTATGCTGATCATAGACCTATTAAGGGCTATTCACTGTCTCCTTTAACATGGCGTTATCACATAAAGTTAAATTGTTTTTTGGGTAATTTGTGCCAAGTGTGTGTGTAATCAACAAAAATTATTTATCAGTTAATTTCCGCTCTGGGGATGCCTGGCCGAGGAGGTAAAGGCGCGCTCGGTTCACCCGGAAGGACATGGGTTCGATTCCCCGTCAGTAAGTCGCAAAATTTAAGATATTAGATTTCCAATGCCGGAGGCGCACATGGCCCAGAGGTTCACGCAGCCTACACCAAATATGAGTACCAGGTTAATTCATGGTGGCAAAGGCGGCCGGGCGTAGAGCTAACCACTCTACGCCACCAAGTGCCGAGGTTACTGATAGTGGAAGCCTTTACCTTCAACCCCTCCAAGAACCTTCATGGCCTGTACGGAGATAACAATTCCCGCTCAGTGCCAGACGTCGAAGTGAAATTAAATATTTAATTAAATGAATGAGATATTCGACCCCTCAGAATACAGTACGTGGTAATGAGCTGCTTCCTGTTAATAACTGTAGTATGTTCCTAAGTCACTTTCGGCCATACTGAATCACATACCTGTACGAGCGACCATGACATACATTCTTTATAATCACGTCTGAAACAGAGAATATGCTACGTAATGATTTGACGTAATGAATCCCAGTGATAGAAATGATGTTCTAATCAACCTCCGTTTTTATCATGCAAATTAGCTCGTACGTCTGCAGCTACACAAGACATAATCACTTGTTACGACATCTGACGAATAAAGAAAGAACACACACACACACACACACACACACACACAACAATGATAGGGAAAAATGAACACCGAGCTCGTTTGCTTTTTTCCACCTTCAACATAAATATCCACACTGAGAATTACTTTAGCCGGTATTCCTTTAAAAAACGTTTGTTCCTTTAAGCAACATATGCTTCAAATTTGAAATAAACTTTCGGCCTATTGGGTTATGTTGGGTACATATGCCAAAGATATGCTAAACACCAGTAACAATGGCCAGCCGTATATTATTGGGATCCGAGCCCTTATAAGGTAGGGGGACCAAACTTCGTCCCCGCCTAATTTCGTCCCCCTAGGGATTTCCAGTTTGCACGGTTGGTATCTAATGTTTAGCCGCGCGCACACGCGTAGCCTCATCCCGTTCTCTTGTTGTGAGAGTTGTGTGCACCACATTTAGTTTCCATGTACAAGGAGGAATGCTGAGCTGAGCTAGTGCAGCATTCAAATTAAGAGCCTATTATTCCTAAAGTGAGCACTGTTCTGTGTATCAAATACTGGACTGCATTTCAGTCTCGTAGTGTAGTTCTTGGCGTGTAATCGCTACAGTGACTTGGTTGTCGTGAGTTACTGTAGCGACCATTATAATAAATCAGAGAATGTTCGTAATTAGGTCCCCCTTCATTTTATTTTTTATTTATGAAATTTATTATTATTTTCAGATGGGAAAATTCAAGTAGTGGGATACGGAGGCTATGAAAAAGGCTATTAAGGCAGTGAGGGAAAGATGATGGGTTAAAAACCTGCAAGTAAAGCTTGTAACATCCCACGAGCAGCGCTCAAAGACTATGTTAAAAAGAATACCAAAAAACATTTTTTTTTGCTAGGGGCTTTACGTCGCGCCGACACAGATAGGTCTTATGGCGACGATGGGATAGGAAAGGCCTAGGAGTTGGAAGGAAGCGGCCGTGGCCTTAATTAAGGTACAGCCCCAGCATTTGCCTGGTGTGAAAATGGGAAACCACGGAAAACCATTTTCAGGGCTGCCGATAGTGGGATTCGAACCTACTATCTCCCGGATGCAAGCTCACAGCCGCGCGCCTCTACGCGCACGGCCAACTCGCCCGGTTAAAAAACATTTTTCATGAATGGCCTTCGAATAATTCATTATAAGGAAAATGTTTGGTAAGGTTAGAAAGGAAAATATATTGAAATTAATTGTACTTTTCATAAATTTGGTGGGGGACGAAATTACGAACACAATCTTGGTAGTTTAGTTTTTGCAGTGTTTAAGTTTATGTCAAATATTGACTACCTTACGTTATACCAGTTTCACGGTAACCTGTCCGTAAGTGGAGAGTATATTCTGTGATTTATATATACCAATTTCTAGCCTTGTCCATGAATTTCTACAAGTCCAAATCTGCTACGGGGACGAAATATGCCCCCCCTACCTATCTTTCGGGCTTACCGTTTGAGCTATAATAGCCTTCGTCATGTTGTTGCGTCAGATTTCACTTCATAATGATTCACAATTGATGTATTATTGGCTAGCTGTTTAATGTCGCAGTAACACTAATAGGCTTTCGGTGACGATTGAATGGGGAAGGGCTAGAACTGGAATGTATGCATTTGTGACAAACAACGGTATAGCCCCAGCAATTTCCTGGTGAAAATGATAAACCATGGAAATCCATTGGGGCTGCCGATTCTGAATTTTCTGAATTCAAGCTTATAAGTTCAGGAGTCATTACAAACACAAAGGAGTGTTATCACTATTTGAACCGAAATAAAAATATCTTCTTTCTTTCCTTGTTTCTTTCTTTCTTTCTTTCTTTCTCTCTTTCCTTCCTTCCTTCTTTCTTTCTCAATTAAGACTTAACCGTGAATTTAAGACGGATTCTCTTCCTTCCTGACGAACATCCTACCCGAAACGGAAATCGAGGAATAAATAAATAAATAAATAAATAAATAAATAAATAAATAAATAAATAAATAAATAAATAAATAAATAAATAAATCGTTCAATTGCGTGAAAACTAAATTTGTATCAACAGGAACATATTATGATCCTTTTTTGAGCTAACGATCTCGACGCATTTTCCCACTACAACTATGATCATCATCACAATTTCTTATTTATTCATTGACACCATAATGTTTCAGGTCTTTCAAATTCTACAGTAAGTTTATTGAATCGGCAAGCCCTCAGGATGACTGGTGAGGTGCATTTGTAATGAACGTGTTTTTTTTTGTAGCACGATACAGTGACAAATATTCTTATTCAGTAGATCGATGAATAACTTTGTGTCACTACTGAAAAGCAAATCGTACTGTGATCAATAATACAGGTATTATTGTACTCATTTTACATAAGTCGAAGATGTTTTTTGTTACCTGAGCATGTGCTTATTACTTGGGCGTGTATTGTTACCTTCATGTACCCGTCCATTAAGTAGCGAAATGTCCTCCCACCACATACTTTATTCTTTCTTCACGTGCTTCCATTTACTTCATCGAACGCAAATAATAATATACACGTTGGTGGTTCAATATAGGATAAAATGGATGTTGTCAAATAGGCCATGATATTTTCTATTAGAAGAATGAAGATTACAACATTGTTCTATTCCACAGTGACAGATATGCATGTATAATAACGTATAAAAAGAACTGGGGATCAATCCAAGTTTTTTGAATCCAGTGATGAAGATTTTCTCCTACCATCCTGAACGTGTTCATAATAATAATAATAATAATAATAATAATAATAATAATAATAATAATAATAATAATAATAATAATTCGAATACCTTCAAATACCATCGACTCCTAGAAAATGCTGACGAATTGTTCACGCACACCTTTTTGAACAACACGGTCGTGGAGGGAACAGATTCATTCGAAGCCTAAGAAATCGGGTATCTAATAGTAATACTGTTACCTTGGCACATATGTCAATATAGATATCCTTACTATGTTCGTTTTTTTATAGTTAATTCGGACAACCAGGTGTAACGTGAATCACACATGACATTTAATAGTTTACGATTTGTAAACTTGCATTCGGCAGATAGTGGGATCGAACCCAACTATCGCCAGTTTCGAAGATGTTCTTTTCATGGTTTCCAATTTTCACACCAAGGAAATGCTGGGGCTGTACCTTGATTTAGGCCACTTCCTTCGTAGTCCTATACTTTCCCACCGTTGCGTCGCCGAGAACCTGTGTTATAACGACGTTAAACTGCTTGCAATAAATAAATACATACACCTTCATTATAGACTGTTGTGCCTTTCAGCGTTCAGTCTGCAAGTCTCTGTGAATTTATTATAAATAATAATGTTATTTTATTGAGGTCCCACTAACTACTTCTACGGTTTTCGGAGACGCCGAGGTGCGGGAATTTAGTCCCGCAGGAGTTCTTTTACGTTCCAGTAAATCTACCAACACGGGACTAACGTATTTGAGCACCTTCAAATACCACCGGACTGAGCCAGGATCGAACCTACCAAGTTGGGGTCAGAAGGTAGCTCCTCAACCGTCTGAGCTACTCCGCCCTGCTGTGAATTTAAAACGCCTCCACAATTATCTATTTGTAAAGAGCTCTGTGGCCTCTTTTAGTTCTATACATCTTATTCTGAGATCATTAGAAACCGAATCTAAACATCGACGTCTTGGTCTCCCTCTACTTCTCTTACCCTCCGTGACCGAGTCCATTATTCTCCTGTGTAATCTATTCTTCTCAACTCGCCATACATGATCCCAACACCGAAGCCGGTTTTATGCGTAGCCTTCAGCTTCAAGAGTCGAGTTCATTCGTTACTTAGTCTTTTCCTCCTCGTTCCAAGTGCCCTCCTGCCATTGTTGCCACCTATCTGCACCACCATTCATTCTCGATACTTTCATGTCTATTACTTTTAACGTATGAATAAGATATCCTGAGTCCACCCAGCTTTCACTCCCCCCGAAAAGCAAAGTTGGTCTGAAGACAGTCCGTTGAACAGATAGTTTCTTCCGGGAGACGACTTCTTTCTTGATCGCAACTGAGAGATCACTGCATTAGCTTTGCTGCACCTTGATTCACTTAGTATACTAACTCCTGGAAGAATAGACAACCTAAGTACATGAAATGATCTACCTGTTCCAATTTTGTATTCCGAACCTGGCATTCAGTTCTCTTAGGTTTCTTCCCTACTGACATCACAATAGTCTTGGAACGGCTTATTTTCGTATCATCCTCATTGTACCTATTTTTATGTTTTAGTATACTAGATTGCAGGCTTTCAGCACAGTTTGCCAGTAAGGCCAAGTCGTCGGCACCGGGCGAGTTGGTTGTGCGCTCAGAGGCGCGTGGCTGTGAGCTTGCATCCGGAAGACAGTGGGTTCGAATGTCACTGTCGGCAGCCCTGAAGATGGTTTCCCGTGGTTTCCCATTTTCACACCAGGCAAATGCTGGGGCTGTACCTTAATTAAGGCCAAGGCCGCTTCCTTCCAACTCCTAGGCCTTTCCTATCCCATCGTCGCCATAAGACCTATCTGTGTCGGTGCGACGTAAAGCCATTAGCAAAAAGTCGTCGGCATAGGCCAAACTACTTATCATATTTGCACCTAACTGAATCCCTCCCTGCCACTTTACACCTTTCAGTAGATGATCGATATAAACTATGAACAACAAAGGTGAAAGGTTTCAGCCTTTTAAAACCGTGAACCAAGAACTCATTCTACGATTAATTCTCACTGTAGCCCAATGGTCCACATAAATATCTTTGATTGCTTTTAATAATCTACCCGTAATCTCATAATCTCCCAGTACGGCGAATATACTTTTCCTCGGTACTAGGTCATATGCCTTATCTGGATCTACGAAATATGAACTTAACTCTATTCCTCTCGTAACATGTTTCTGATGCCGAGCTGGCTCAGTCCGGTGGTATTTGAAGGTGCTCAAATGTGCCAGCCTCGTGTCAGTAGATTTACTTGCACGTAAAAGAACGCCTGCGGGACAAAATCTTGGCACTTCGGCGACTCCGGAAACCGTAAAATCAGGCATTTATACAGTCGGAGACACATGCTTCCCCTAGTGCACCGTCACTGCGTTGGCCTACATAGGAGGCTTGCAGTTGTGCCTCAGCGGCGTACTAGCTGCCAGCGTCTTGGAAAACTATGGCAACCGAACTGATGAGCCTACTGCTACACTGGAGCGAAACGCTGGTATTTTAAAGATTAAAATGGCCTAAAGTGCTTAAATGTTGTAACATTTGCATTCGGTTCCCTTCTGGGGACTCAGTTCTTGATATAAAGGACAAAGACAGGCATTTATACAAGTGGAGACACGTGCTTCCCCTAGTGCACCGTCACTGCGTTGTCCTACATAGGAGGCTTGCAGTTGTGTCTCAACGGCGCACTAGCCGAGGGTGTAGCAATCCAACTGATGAGCCTACTGCTGCACCGGGGTGAAACGCTGATGATTGCACAATAGAAAAGACCTAAAGACCTTAAATGTTTTGACATTAGTAATCGATGAAATTAAATTATGGTTTCCTCCTGGGAACTGAATTTTTGACCGTAAAAGTAGTTAGTGTGACGTAAAAACCAAAAACATTTTAAATACTATTTTTCTATTACCTGGCGCATATTGAAAATGTGATCCTAACAGCTCATGTGTGGTCTGAAACCACATTAGTTTTCATCGAAATTACTCTCAACCACTGATTGCACACTACATTCCAAAATGCCGGTGAACACCTTGCTTGATCAATGAAATACTTCGATAATTGTTGCAATCCTTCGTGTTCCCTTGCTTATAGAGAGGTGCAATTACCGATTTCATCCAATCACAATGTACCTCACTAACATTCCACGCGGTTAGGGTCGCGTAGCTGTGAGCTTCCATTCGGGAGACAGGGGTTCGAATTCTACCGTCGGCAGCCCTGAAGATGGTTTTCAGTGCTTTCCCATTTTCACACCAGGCAAATGCTATGGCGGCTGTACCTTAATTAAGGCCACTGTCCCTACCTTTCCAATCCTAGCCCTTTTCCATCCTTCCGTCGCCGAAGACCTTTGATGTGTTAGTGCGATGATAAACCACTGGCAAAAAAAGAAGAGCTAACATTCCCTGCTAATCTTATAACTCTATGAAGCCATTTCATTTCTGCTTTCCCACTACTTTACACTAATGTTAACCTTTTTAGGTCAAATTTCGTCTATTACTGCTGCTTTATGGAAACGGTGTGTACGCTGCATTCAATAAATGTTTGTTTATTATGTCTTACAAAATGGTGACGAGTAGGTTTGATCATGTCTTCGCCAAACGAAATATTGTGTGTAGTTTAACCATTCCGTCCATTTTCTATTGCATTGAGAAGATTTTCAAAATATTCCTTCCACCTGTCCAGTGATTGCCTGGGATCTGTTATGAGTTCACCTGATTTACCCAAACAACTATTCATTTCCTTTTCCCTTCCCTTTCTCAGATTCTTTATCACCGACTGTAGATAAAAGTTTCCCTGCCGCTTGACCAAGCCTTTTCAGGATATTGCCGAAATCTTCCCTCAACTTATTGAATTTAACAATTATTTGTTTCGCTCTGTTTCTTTCGTCTACGTAAATTCTCTGCTTACATCAGTCCTTGTTAGGACCCATTTCTAATACGCCCTCCTTTTACGTTAACAATCTGCTTTCACTTCATCATTCCGTCAAGATTATCGCTTTTAGCCATCATTACACACAGTTTTTCCTAGGCATTCCCTTCCTGTTTCTAATACAGCATCTCTGTATGCTAGCCATTCTCTCCATATATTCTGAACCTTTTTACTGCCCTTTGTTTGCAACTTTTCACTCATCATATCCATGCATTTATGTCTAATTTCTTCGTTTTGGAGATTTTCTACCCTTATTTATCTGCAGACAGATTTCACTATCAGATTCTTGGTTCTCTGCAGATGAACATGTGGTCTGTGTTAGTAAAATTCTATATCCCCGGAATAGTCGCACATTTCTAACAGATGTCCTGAATTCGAAGTCGATTACGATATAGTCTATTATGTATCTGGTGACCCTACCCTCTCATGTGTAGCGGTGAATAGCCTTATGGTTGAAGGATGTATTCGTAATTGCTAATCCCTTACTAGCACTGAAGTCCCGTAAACGATTCTCCATATGTTCCTTTCATTAACTCATCACCTTTTCGTATCCTTCAGTCCTATTTCTATCTCTCGCACTGAAATTGCCCATTAGCACTATTCTATCCTTGCTGTTGACCCTGACTACGTTGTCTTTCAGTGCTTCATAAAACTTGCCAACTTCATCCTCATCTGCACCTTCACGTAGTGAATACACAGAGACAATACTCACCCTAATTCTTCCAACAGCTAAACTCCCCACATCATTTGCTCATTTACATGCCTAACAGAAACTATGTTTCGTACAACAGTATTTCTTAACACCTGTTAAGAATACTTTATAATGTCCTGTCTCTTCCTCGTTATCTCCCCTTACTCGGATATCATCAACTCTTAACTCATCCAGCCGCAGCCTCTTTTCCAGACTTAGCCAGTTTTACTTTATTTCTTCCAGAAATCCCATTATTACTGATAGCTCCCCATAGAATTCCATTTCATTCCAGCTTGTTGCCAGCTTTGCTGACTCTAAGAGAGAGAGAGAGAGAGAGAGCACGATTACTGACACGTTAAAGAGCCACTCCAGGACAATATTCCGTCAACCCGGCCTCTCTAAAAGCCATAGTAGATAAAAAGGACGTTGCAAGAATAACACAATGAAATACAATTTCAGTATAACATAGCGCATAAAAATGATAAAACAATATTTAAATGAACCAATAATTTCGACAATGCAAGGTACAGGGACATAAAGGGTCAGTAAAATGTTAAATGGAAAGAATTGAACATATCACATTATTCTATTATCTTAATTCCGTCCATTTTGGCTTCTTCTGATGAAGAGCGAGATGGTTCATTTATGCCTATGTCTTCATCACCTTCATCATATTCTGAAGATAACGATATTATAAAACCTTCGACAATATCAACCATTAATAGCACCATTTTTCCAATAGAATTATTCCACTTTGCTCGGCGACAAGCATTTTTCGAGTTTTCTGGAGTTACCTTGGCTATTGCATCGCGAAACAAAAGTTGAACATCAATTTTTAAAAGTAAGGTTGTATTTTGCAACATGACCCTTTACTTGTGCCCACATAAGTTCAACAGGATTCATATTGCAGTGATAGGGTGTGGGGGCAATCTTTACACCGCATGTCCCGCATTCGCTGCAAGTGTGTCTACGCTGCATTTAATAAACGTTTGTTTATTATGTCTTACAAAATCGTGACGAGTAGGTTTGATCATGTCTTTGCCAAACGAAATATTGTGTGTAGTTAACCAGGATTGCATATCGCACTTTTAGAATTAGATGTCGGAGCTTTGCCAATTTGTTTTGAATTATAAGGAGCATTTCTGTGATAATAACAGAGTTTTCAGGAATATTCGATAACAGCTGTTCTCGGAACCACAGTTCGAACCTATCTGAATTCGTCTCTTCATGATAATTATTTGAGGATTTGGAATGGAAGGTAAGCAGAGCAATCAGCACGAAGCCCTCCTCACCCCCCGCATGCACTACAATAATTCGTCGTCCTTTTCTAACAGGATTTTAACCTGGAGTGTTGACCCTTTACTCGCAAACCACATCTTATTGTTTGTATCGTGAGCATTAACCCACGTATTATCTAGAAAAGAATAATTTTCGTCCACTTTTTCTATACTGTCTCATTTGGAGCAATAAATCATTCTGCATACAAACAATGTCATATCTTTCTATTCAATATTTCCCCCCTCATTCGGAAAGTATAGAAAACGAATTGCTTTTACAACGACTCTAAAAGTCGATAGAGATCCCTGGAAATTTTTGATGGGCTTCACCTTTTCATGCATATCTTTCACACTTGTTATACAGGGTGAAGCGTAATTCGCGCACTCGGGCGTCGCAGCGCGACTCCTCACATGCCAGCAATAAAAAAATGTCTCTTACAAAATTTCGTCTTGCGAGTATATCCGGTAGAAAACGGACGTTAAAGAGTAGCAATCTGGCAACACTGTAACCAAATGTAGGGTAACTACCGCTGTCAGCACGTCCACGTCGTGCTGTACAGTTGGTGCAGTAGGTAGAGTTTTTGGTTGGCATGCAGGAGGTCGATCGTTCGATCCTGGGTTGAGGCGCATTTTTTATTTGCTAATTTCCATCTGACATTACCTACTGTGATACAGTAAGACACCGTTTCTGAGGTCACATGTATCCTACATTTACTACATAATAATAATAATAATAATAATAATAATAATAATAATAATAATAATAATAATCTATATATATAAAGTAGCTTGTCCTGACTGACTGACTGACTGACTGACTGATTCATCATCGCCGAGCCAAAACTACTGGACATAAAGAAATGAAATTTTGGGAATATATTCATATTATAATGTAGGTGCTCGCTAAGAGAGGATTTTTGGATATTCCGTCGCTAAGGGGGTGAAAAGGGGGGTGAAATTTTAAAATGAGTGTGTCTATATCTCAAAACTTTAAAAGTTGACAGATGTGAAAATTGGTATTTAGAATCTTCATTAAAAATAAGGAAACACGTATTTTTTTGTTTTCAGACAATCCCAATAGGAGGGGTGAAAAAGGGTGAAAAAGGGGTTGAATGCCTTTAATCAGGATACCGCTACTTATATCTCAGAAACTGAAGATATTACAGACCTCAAAATTGGTACTTTCGATCGCTGTCAAAAATAGAGAAACACATATTTTTTTGTTTTTGGAAAATTCAATTAATGCGAGGGTGAAAGGGGGTTGAATTTTTAAAATGAGTGCATCTATATCTCAAAAGTTTTAAAGTTTAGAGATGTAAAAATTGGTATTTAAAATCTTCATTAAAAATAAAGGAACACGTATTTTTTTGTTTCCGGAAAATCCCAATAGGAGGGGTAAAAAGGGGTGAAAAATGGGTTGAATGCCTTTAAAGAGAATACTTATATCTCAGAAACTGAAGATATTACAGACCTCAAAATTGGTACTTTTGATCGCTTTCAAAAATAAAGTAACACATATTTTTTTGTTTTTGGAAAATCCAATTAATGCGAGGGTGAAAAGGGGGGGAATTTTTAGAATGAGTGCATCTATATCTCAAAAGTTTTAAAGTTTAGAGATGTAAAAATTGGTATTTAGAATCTTCATTATAAATCAAGGAACACGTAGTTTTTTGTTTTCGGAAAATCCCAATAGGAGGGGTGAAAAGGGGGTGAAAATTGGGTTGAATGCCTTTAAAGAGAATACTTATATCTTAGAAACTGAATATATTACAAACCTGAAAATTGGTATTTGGGATCTACTTTAAAAATAAAGAAACAGGTATTTTTTCGTTTTGGGAAAATCCAAATAATGGGGGGTGAAAAGGGGGATGAAATTTTAAAAATGAGTGTATCTATATCTGAAAACTTTTAAAGTTTATAGATGTAAAATTTGGTATTTAGAATCTCCTTCAAAATAAAGAAACACGTATATTTTTGCTTTTGGAAAATTCAATTAATGGCGGTTAAACAGGAGTGGCAAATTGGGGTGAATTTTTTGAAAGACTATATCTACAGAATATCTGAGAAGCGTAAAATGTTACAGACGTAAAAAGTGGGTATTTGGAATCTCCTGTAAGTGTAAAGAAACATAGGTGATTTGTCTTTGGAAACTCCACTTAAGGGGAACTAAAAAGGGGTGAAATTTTAAAATGAGAATTTCTACAGTATATCTCAAAAAACTTAACATGTTACAGAAGTGAAAAATGGTAATTTTTTAATTCTATTAAAAATAAAGAAACGTGTATTTTTAGTTTTCGGAAATACCACTTGGGAAGTGGGGGGGGGGGGGGTAAAAGTGACTGGAAATGGTGTTGAATTCTTTTAATTAGGCTACTGATATCTAAAAAATGCAGATGTTACACACGTGAAATTTGATTTTTGGAATCTGCTTTAAACGTAAACAAACACGTATTCTCGGAAAATCCAATGAAGGGGGTTTGGGGGGTTAAAGGATTGAAAAAATTAATTGACTGAATTGTATGAGAATACATACATCTAATAAAAACTAAAGTTGTTGCAGACGTGAAAATTGGTATTTTGATCTCTTTTAAAAACAAAGAAAAGCGCGTTTTTTCTGGGGGGGGGGAAACAATCTTGGGGGGGGGCGGGAGTGAAAAGGAGCTGAATTCCTTTCATGAGGACACATAAATCAAAAACTAAAGAGGTTAGATTGGTGATAACTGGTATTTAGAAGATCCTTTACTATTAAAGGAACAAGTATTTTTTGCCTTAATATCACTTTGTGAGGGGGTGGGGAGTGTGAAAGGAAGTTAAAAGAAGTGAATTATTTTAAAGGGGATACTTATATCTCAAAACTGAAGGTAATAAACGTGAACATTGGTATTTGAAATCTCCTTTAAACATAAAGAAACACACCTTCTTTTAATTTTTTTGGGGGGTGGGGGTAAATAAACTTAACGGCGGTGGGGTGTAAAAGGCGGTGAGACCAATTGATTTTACTGTTCATAATGTACTTATAAGGAGCCTCCGTTGCTTAGGCGGCAGAGCGCCGGGCTCTCACAGCTGGGTTCCGTGTTTCAAATCCCGGTCACTCCATGTAACATTCGTGCTGGACAAATTGGCGGCGGGACAGGTTTTTCTCCGGATACTCCGGCTTTCCCTGTCATCATTCATTCCAGCAACACTGTCCAATATTTCATTTCATTTGTCACTCATCGATCACTGCCCCAGAGGGGAGCTTCGGCAGCCGGCACAATTCATATTGTCGCCGCTAGATGGGGCTTTATTCATTCCATCCCTGATCCTGTCGAATGATAGGAAACAGGCTGTTGACTTTCGATGTACTTATTCTGATCATAAACCGATCATTTTTAATCTTTCCTGGGTTCTTTTTCAACAGCCATCTTTTCCTTCGGAGAACGTTCTTAGATTAGAGTAGATTCTCCTGGCATATAAATAAAAATTTAAACACATTTGATTTAAACGATAGGAATGATATTGACCGTCCAATTGTTCACCTCTATAATAAGGTCACTAATACACGGAGGTATGTCATTCGTATCGCCAGAAATCCCGCACACTTGCCTACGCGCGACAATGGTGCTGGCCACATTGTCAACAATGACAATGGCAGCAGATGTAATTTACCGCCAAGTAGCGGTCTTGCATATTGCTGTGGGGTCCAGAACATATCATAATAATAATAATAATAATAATAATAATAATAATAATAATAATAATAATAATAATAATAATAATAATAATAATAATAATAATAATAATAATAATAATAATAATAATGTTCTGGACCGTCGTCACATGTGTGGACCACGCTGGAAACGGGTCCTGGACGGCTAATGACTAAGAATGCAGTCCGGCCGCGGGTTCAGTAGGCTACCGCCAAGGCACCCAAGACGACACCACGACAGATCCCCTGAAGGATTTGATCCATATTAAAAATGCTTATAGGAAAAGATGGCAAAGATTTAGGGACCCAACTAACTGGGTGGAATACCTGGACCTAGCCCGGGAAGTACGAAATCGTTTGCTGGAAAGAAAGATTGAAAAATGGGAGGAAACTTGCCGTAATCTACTAGAAAACGAGTCAGATAGCGAATTTTGGCGGATTCTCGCAGAAAACGGGTCAGATCGCGAATTTCGGCGGATTATATATCTAAAACAATAAGCATTCAGTTATAAATTTCAGTATAATACCGTAGCGAAGCACGGGTATCTTGCTAGTAATAATAATACATTGAGATACGTACTAAACAGCATGCGGTTACCAGACGCAACATGCAATGTTGAAAGGCAGAATTATTGGGACCATGGTGATAACACATACAAATTGTAACCGAGTTTGGACATTATTCGCAGAGCACGTTGCTAGGCCGTCCGCCTCTGTGGTGTAGTGGTTAGCGTGATTAGCTGCCACCCCCGGAGGCCCGGGTTCGATTCCCGGCTCTGCCACGAAATTTGAAAAGTGGTATGAGGGCTGGAACGGGGTCCACTCAGCCTCGGGAGGTCAAATGAGTGGAGGTGGGTTCGATTCCCACCTCAGCCATCCTGGAAGTGGTTTTCCATGGTTTCCCCACTTCTCCTCCAGGCGAATGCCGGGTTGGTACCTAACATATGGCCACGGCCGCTTCCTTCCCTCTTCCTTGCCTATCCTTTCCAATCTTCCCATCCCTCCACAAGGCCCCTGTTCAGCATAGCAGGTGAGGCCGCCTGGGCGAGGTACTGGTCATTCTCCCCAGTTGTATCCCCGACCAAGAGCCTGAAGCTCCAGGACACTGCCCTTGAGGCGGTAGAGGTGGGATCCCTCGCTGTGTCCGAGGGAAAAGCCAACCCTGGAGGGTAAACAGATGATGATGATGATGATGATGATGACGTTGCTAGGCCTACTGGTAACGTAAGGCCCTAACGAAATGTAATGGACCTGAACGAGGCAAGCATAATAGTTGGTACTAATCTATGGGACCATTGGAGGAGGGTACAAAGAAAACAGGTTTCACATCTAGTAGATGAAGTGGTGCGAATAAATTCACGCCCACGACGTGGAAAGGGCGCCTTTCAAAGCTGACCAATGAAAACGATTGTTCGTCCATTTCTAGGATCGTAGTATATAAGTGCAAATGGTTTCTAGAGGACCCACTGCAATCGCTGTTGACGATTAAGATGCCAGATATCGTACCACCTGGATTACATTTACGAAATAAAAAACATACGCCTCAACCCAGGATCGACCACTCGACCTCCTGCATGCTAACCCAAAACTCTATCCATTGCACCAACTGTACAATACGCGGAACGTCTGCTGACAGAGGTAGTTACCCTACATGTGGTTACAGTGTTGCCAGATTGCTAATCTTCAACGTCGTTTTTCTGCCGGATATACTCGCAAGATGAAATTTTGTAAGAGACATTTTTTATTGCTGGCATGTGAGGAGTCGCGCTGCGACGCCCAAGTGCGCGAATTACGCTTCACTCTGTATAGCCAGCCTCTTACATTCCCAGAATTGTCCTGAGAATGAATTCCCTGTCGAAATTATCAACATCTGTTCTCGTAACAGGCTTATTTCTATTTGTACTCGGTGTTTTAATTGGCGAACCACGTTCATCTGGTAACTTCTTCCGCTTCAGAATATTCAAAACACTTCGTTTCGAAAGATCGGTAGCAGCACATGTTCTAGCCATGACGTGATCCACACGCATTCAGTTTTCTTATTTTTTCTCACAGCACTAAATTATTTCTCGAAGTAATTGTAAACCTTCACGATAATTAACCTCGCAGCGAAACGTGAGGTTTCCTCCCGACCTACACCAGCAAAAATTGTAACACTTACTGAATATAAAATAATCAGTACCTACGACATGGAATTCCATGTCAAACACTATAGCTAGCTAGGTTACTGCAACTCCTATACAATAGATTCTATGCAACCGTAAGTGCGTAAAATTCCACTTTTATCCGCACTTCATGATAACGCACGGAACACAACAGAGTGAGGTAAGGAAGTGAAAACATGACAACAGCGCGCAGGATCCCCAGCTGTGATTGGTGGCCTCAAGACCGTGCCTTGCGTTCAAACTAGTGTAGAGGCGGGAAGCGACAGAATTGTAACCTTCTCAACTATAGTGGGATGTAAGACCAATAACGTTATTAAACATACGTTCTTGTGCTCGCCTGGACAAAGTCCATAGATCAGAATTAAGGCACGTGACTATCTTCTCTGTGCCGATCTTGGTGGCGTAGTCGGATAGTAATTGTTGTTCTACTCCCATCATAGCGGGTTCAATTCCGACTGAGATTGGTGGTGTTGGGAGTATTTTAATGCGATACCTCCGTTCGTTGTCTTCCAATACGTTAAAGAAATTCTGAGGGACATTCCAACAATTCGACACCACCTGAAGCTTACAACAATTGAAAGGCCGTTAAAAACATATTTATTATTGTCCTATCAATCTACCAACTAATGAAAGAAATGCCCAATTACCGAACTGAACCGAGCGAGTTGACAACGCAGTACGAATCATGTAGCTTTAAACTTGCATTCGGTAATTGGGGGGCTCGAAACCCACTGTCATCAGCCCTGAAAATGGTTTTCTGTGGTTTCGCACGTTCACAGCATTATTCTGGGGGTTTCTTTGATTAAAATCCCAACAATACCTCCTCAAAACTACCCTTCTCCCAATTCAGTATCACTGAAAACCTGCTCGTGTTAGTGCGACGTTAAACCACTATCAAAGAAAGTCTTGTTAATTACCACTAGGGCTCAGATGTTTAAGACCTAAAAATAGCCCAAATACTCAAGCAAATATGACCTCAAAGGTGACGAAGTATGACCTCAAAATTGACTAACTATGACGTAAAAATTACAAAAAAAACCCAAAAATGATTAATCTAAATATGTCCACTTTAAAATAAGTTATAAATCGAAACGGCAATTCCTTTGATACATATTTGTTAACTAAATTAGTTATTCTTACTTTCATATCGTCGCTCGACCGGTAAAAGGTTGCATTCCACAAAGCTCTTCCTATCAATTATTCTCCTTAAGACTGGTCACGCCTCCCAGCCACGTATGGATATGCAGTCCACCAGAACAAATTTTGTTGTGTTCATTTTCCTATGCCCATGTGTAAAGGAAAATGAACCTTACAGTACCGCACTGTAGGAATGTACGTTTGCATTACGTATTTACGCACTCCTAGTTTACAATGCATGTAAGGTTCATTTTCGTTTAATCGTCGACATAGGAAAACGAACACTACGGACATTGTCCTGATGGACTGCGTATCCATATGTGGCTGGGAGGCGTGACCAGTCTTAAGGAGAGTAATGGATAGGAAGAGTATTGTGGGATACAACGTTTTACCGGTGAAGCGACGATATCAATTTTCTGAATATGCATGTTTAGCAGTTTTTCACAGTCTATAGTCCTCGATTCACTTTTGTTTTGTGAATGCTGGGTCTCATTCGGAAAGTTGACGATGATTTCGCACAGCTACTGCTGTCGCCAAACTGCCGAAATACGACCGAAATATTACGTTTACGAAAATAGCTCAAAATATGGCCTTATGACAAAAATAGCCAAAATATGCATTTATATGACAAATAAAAATCATTTAATTGTGACGATAATCACCTAATTTGCACAAAATTCCAATCAGGCAAGAAAATAGAGACAAAGAAAATATATGACTATTCCTAAACATAATTATCACAAAACATTTGTGAATACATACCTACAAAGTACATTGGAGTTTTGAAATGCGAGAAAACTAGAAATCAATCTATTAAACAAAATATTTTGGAACGTTTAAGCCCAGATTACATTAATATTACTCAAATGCGTTAAAGTTTAAATTGAGCACCACGAAACGAATTAAGTAGAGGTCTGTCGATACATAATGGTAGGGCGGTAGGGCAAATAGTGCAAACTCACATAACTTTTTCATTCTTTTCCGCGGGTGGTATTGAAGTGTATGACAAGATTCATCTTCAAAGCATCAGGCGCGAAAGACCTCCGATTAGCACTTAACACATTCCTGTAAGAAGATAAGCTCCTATCTACGTCACAGGACGTTATTTGTGCATATTTTAATAATAATAATAATAATAATAATAATAATAATAATAATAATAATAATAATAATGTTAATGATAATATTAAATCACTGCTGATTGAATTGTACTGGTACCTTCTCCTCTAAGAACATCATTTATCTTGCACACACAGTGAAAACCGTCACTACCGGGCGAATTGGCTGTGCGGTTAGGGGCGCGCGGCTGTGAGCTTGCATCCGGGATATAGTGGGTTCGAACCCCAATGTCGGCAGCCCTGAAGATAGTTTTCCGTGGTTTCCCATTTTCACACCAGGCAAATGCTGGGACTGAAACTTAATGAAGGCCACGGATGCTTCCTTCCCACTCCTAGGCCTTTCCTATCCCATCGTCGCCATAAGACCTATCTGTGTGGGTGTGACGTAAAGCAGATAGCGAGCGAAAACCGCCACTTCGATTAAGCACGTTCTGAAGATTCCGTTTTACATTGATGCCAACTATTCCATGTGATCGTTGTGCTGAAAGTTCAACACTTCTCACAATTTCAATACTTGCATGAATTCCTAAGCTAGCAGCTTGTAAACGAGCAATTGCACTCGAAATAATTCCAAAGTTCGACTTAATATATGCCAGACTTTCTGACAAACTGTTGGAAAACAATTCCTGCGCAATTTTGATAGAAGAGGCAGAGTATTCCACTCGAATTAACTAGAGATGTGTTACGGAAAAGAAGTTTTGCGAATACTGGGTCTCATTCGGAAAGTTGACGATGATTTTGCACAGCTACTGCTGTTGCCAAACTGCCGAAATACGACCGAAATATTACGTTTCTACGAAAATAGCTCAAACTATGGCCTTATGACGAAAATAGCCAAAATATGCATTTAATGACAAATAAACATCGTTTAATTGTGACGATAATCACCAGATTTGCACAAAAATCCAATCAGGCAAGAAAATAGAGACAAAGAAAATATATGACTAATCCTAAACATCCGAGCTCTAATTATCACACTCTGAGATATCAATTTCAATATAAAACATATCGTCGCTCCTGTGCCAAAACCGCGAAAGTGACAATGCACTTCCTATCCATTATTTCCCTTAAGACTGGTCACGCTTGCCAGCCACATATGGAAATGCAGTCCATCAGAACAATTTTCGTTGAATTCATTTTCCTATGTGCGTTTATGAAGGAAAATGAATGTTAATGTACCGTCTGTAGGAATGTATGTTTGCATGACATATTTACCCACTCCTAGAGTATGATGTATTTAAGGTTCAGTTTCCTTTACGCACGCGCATAGGAAAATGAACAAAGCGAAAATTGTTCTGATGGAATGTGTATCAATATGTGGCAGGGAGGTGTGACCAGTCTTAAGGGAAATAATGGATAGGAAGAGCATTGTCACATCCGCGGTTTCGCTTCCTTCCAACTCCTAGGCCTTCCCTATCCCATCGTCGCCATAAGACCTATCTGTGTCGGTGCGACGTAAAGCCCCTAGCAAAAAAAGAAACAAAACAAAAAAAAGCCATCCGCGGTTTTGGCATAGGAGTGACGATATATAAAGTGCGGTCCGTCACTAATCTACTGAACACTAATCTACTGAATACCGTCATTTCTGGTATAATAATTCGATCGAGAAAAATCTTCAGATTAACACGAAATAATCGTTAAGGCATTGAAATTAAACAAATAGTCTTCCTCAAGGTTGGTGTTTAAGTGAAGAATCTTCTCTACTCCCCATGAGTTCCACATCTTGATTGCAATATACGAAATACGAATGTAAAATATTTCCGTACCTGTTCGTTATAATAATATATAACATGGTAGATCATATCGTACGATAGGTCATAACATTCATAAACAAAACCAAATCACATGGCGCAGCCGCGAAGGACCAGGGACTACCAAGCGACCACTGCTCAGCCCGAAGGCCTACAGATTACGAGGTGTCGTGTGGTGAGTACGACGAATGCTCTCGGCCGTTATTCTTGGCTTTCTAGACCGGGTCCGCTATCTCACCGTCAGATAGCTCCTCAACTGTAATCACGTAGGCTGAGTGGACCTCGAACTAGCCTTCAGATCCAAGTAAAGATCCCTGACCTGGCCGGGAATCGAACCCGGGCATCCGGCTAGGAGGCAGGCACGCTACCCCTTCACCACGGAGCCGGCATAAAAGTCATAACAGTACAGTATAATATTCATGGTCTGTCATTTCCGAGAGTGGGAATTCATGGAATGTTCTATAAGAAGTGGACAGTAAATATATTTATAATTTATTATTAAACCTCTTACATTTATAAATCCCTTGTGTAGATCTATGGCATCCTGTCTTTCATTTATTGGTACTGGAAGTGGCTATCTCCCAGGCCAATGTAGCAAGCTGTTATTCTGAATCAAGAACGATATAAGTAACTCTGGTTTGCAGGTCTAAAATATTCAGATAGTTGAGGCGCTACCCGCTCTAATGAGAAAACGTAGTGATCTTGTTTTCAGAAACTGGCGTTAATGACACAGTGGAAGGAAACTCCGAGTCCAAAGAAGGTACATGTCGGTCAGGAGACCCTAGCACTTGTGCCGTGGTATCAATATTTCCGGGGGACCTGGCAGAGGAGAGAAAATTGATGGATATCAAGGGCTTGTGACGCTATTATATTAGGAACACTAATGATTTCACACATCTAGCATTTGTAATAAACTAGAAATCGAAACTTACGGCCTCTTAATTGCAATGACTTACCATTACTAAAAATAATTATATATATTCAGTCTCAATGCCATTATGCTTCGCAGCCTTTATTAATCACCAGCATGTACATACTACGCTATTACAAGTAAACAAACAAACAAAAAACTGAGCCAAGCCATCAGCATAAACACTAATTAGGGCAAGGCAATTAGCCCATAGCCCAGTCCGGATCAAAACAAGGGAATTGTGCCCGCCTAGCACGCCACTCACTATTGACATAACACCAGCACACAACGTACCTCTTCAATTCATAATTAATCGTTAAGCGATACAAATCCTTTGCCTTTGTTCTTAGTTTTCGTGCCGTACAACACATTATCAGATGTTAGATATCGAAATTTGTTCCGCTTGAAAATGATAAGCCGTTAATTGGAAATTATTATTTAAAATGCTTTCCTTCCTGATAATTATTAATTAAGAAACCATTTCATCGCAGCTAAGGAAATTAAGAATGAATGAATGGAGGACTGAATCATATTGAGAAAAATGCATTAAATCCCTGGTTTTCGTCAACGGGATGAATAAAAATACTTTCTTTTCTTCTGTCTTTAAGTAAGTTTTGCTTCCATCTCAGACCCCTAGTGTGATTTTTCGTCTAGCTCGTCACCTACTTATTGGAAATGGAAGTAGTGACAGAAATGGGAAATAGGAGGATGAGTTAGGTTTGCAATTAGGAAGGGAGCGACCAATGGTGGTATCTGAATACACCACCCTCCAGATTGATGGTTATCAGCCAACGTGGCCAGTACAGAAACGTTAGGAATTATCCTGGACACTGAAAACCTATTGCTAACTTGCTGTCCTTATTAGCCATACAACGGATAATTTAATTTCACCGAATTCATTGGGAGACAGTGCAACACATTGCACTATTTATATTGCGAGTCATCTTCCAATCTTTACGCTGATACTGTCTCTAGATAGATGCACTATTCTTGCATCTATATCATGGCAAAGACTGGAGCAAAATTTAATAATCATGTATTACAAAATAGCATATGACTTTAAGTGTCGCGATTGTCGGAGAACATACTTGGCTCGCCAGTTCTGTAGCTGTACTGAACCCTTGAACTTACCATTCCATCGTTGGTCGTCTGCCCCGGCTGCTTCAGTAGAGCAATATCGTATTCTTAGGTCTTGGGGTCGTTGCGAGATTTTTTGTGTCACTTCATTGACCAAACGATAGGGTTCAGGGGAGAGCATAACTACTTCAAATGGAGCAAAAATATGTGCTTACTAAAATATTTATTCAAAATAAATCAGGATAATTTATTTGTTAAATAGGCAAGAAACATCATTTAAAATTTTCACAAATGTGTTAACGTAGTCACAATGCATAACATAAGTGGTAAATTTTTATTGAAATTGTTTATTATTATCTTTCAAAGAATGAAAATGTAGTGTTACATTCGTGGACAGCAAAAACCAGAAAGAGAATAAAACCTGAAAATCGGGCGCCATTGATCGAAAGGATAACTGAGAGTTAATCCATATGATCCGTGGAAAATCTGACCTTCAACAAGTAGAATTCCAGATTTACGTTTAATTAAGGTTATCCACCAGCCGACTGTCCTCTCGGATATTGGAACACCCCCCGAATTGATCCTTAATCGAACCAAATCGACTATCAGTTACTTTGGATAGGTTGCGAAATATTACTTGAAAGCACGGTGTTCGTTACAAGTTAACAGCAATTGTCACAATCAAAAATAAAATTCCACCACGTATTGTCATCTCGTGACACCCTTAAGTTGCAGAGGAATCCCGATGCTGAATATGCATCACCCCAAAAAGATGTTCAGAAGGAGCCAATAACACTTGATCCGATGGGATCTTACGTTACAAAACTGTGAAATGCAGGAAAACATTAATTCATTATGCATTTAAAAGAAATGCCAAACACTGAAGTTAAAGAAAAGTGATAAATCACTTGAAAATGTGCTTCTGCTTACTGAACCAACTTTCAGGTTATGAAACAATTACGTCGTTAAAATTAGTTAAAATACAAGTCCACAATATAAACAAACGAAATAAAATCTCTAAAAGTTTCTATTACAGTTACGAATGGCTATCTACACTTGTCCTATTAAACCAAACTACAAGTAATATGAATAACGAAAAATAAAAATAAAATACATTAACAGCTGACTGGAAAAATAGGCTCGCCGACGGGGGATTTGAACTCACACGTCTCCCGAGTACTGAGCAAACCTGTTCGATAAAACAATAAGGTTATTGGTTTTAGATCCTGTTAACTACCGGTACTCTTACGGTTTTCTGAGACGCCGAGGTGCAGGAATTCTAATTCTGCAGATCTTCTTTGAATGAATCAATACTGATCTGCATTTAAGGCAGTCGCCCAGGTGGCAGATTCCATATCTGTTGCTTTCCTAGCCTTTTCCTAAATGATTTCAAAGAAATTGGAAATTTATTGAACGTCTCCCTTGGTGAGTTATTCCAGTCCCTAACTCCCCTTCCTATAATTGAATATTTGCCCCAGTTTGTCCTCTTGAATTCCAACTTTCTCTTCATATTGTGATCTTTCCTACTTTTATAAACGCCACTCAAACGCGCCAATAATTCTGCCGATGCGAGCCGGTTGTGTTTGAGCACTTTCAAGTACCACTGGACTGAGCCGGGATCGAACCCGCCAATATGGACTCAGAAGTCCAGCGGTCGTACCGACTAGGGCTAAACGTAGCTTCTACTGAATCCTCATTCTCATTTATAGTTGTGATAGTGTGAGTGCGAGTGGTACTGAGTGATGATATTCAGAGCACGACTAGATGCGTTGCTCATAGGGTCAGTCGTGCGGCAATTACACTTTCTGGCTTTGTGAGGAAGGCACTAGCAAATTACTTCAATGCTCATCTTTCCTATTATGCTTTATCATGGCACCTATATCGGTTTTTGCTGTTTGCCTACAACAACATAATCTTCAGTGGTGCTACTTGATGGTCCAACCAGACTCTGGACCGAAAACAGTTTATGTTAATAGCATGTGTCGTCGTCATTATTATCATTTCATCCTCATCATGACGCGCAGGTTGCCTACGGGAGTTAAATCAAAAGACCTGCACCTGGCGAGCCAAACATGTCATCGGACACTCCCGGCACTAAAAGCCATACGCCATTTCGTTTACCAATTGGAAAGGCACGGAATACCTTGCATTATTCACTAACTTCACTACCTTAATCGTTACCACTTTCGTGAAAGAATCCAGAAATCTGTTACATACCAGAGCAGAGTAGTTTCCAGGATATCAAATTTATTGTCTGGCCTACGACCTGTTCCTGTATGCAATATGTACAACACTTCACTTGAAACTACGAGTAGCACTACCAACAAACTGGTTCAGATTTCACCGAGATAAACGTATTCAAGCCTTTGATATACTGTATCCCTTACGGTTAAAGATGGTAGGAGATTTACATGCGTTAATCTGAGTCCTGTACATGTCTTTCCTTCCTGTCCATTGTCACTAGAATAATTTTCCTCAGTCAGATGGCTTGAAGATATTGATATGTTACCCGGCCAACGTTACGACTTCCTCTGCCATATTGTTTGGCTTTCATGACCACGCCCACTACCTTGAATATCACGTAACTCCTCAGTTTGCGTCATAAGACTGAGTGAACTCCATCCTAGCCCTCAGTCTAGGACAGAAATCCTTCGATGATCCGGCAATTGAAACATGGTATCTGCCGTGAGACTCAGCCATGCTACACCTACATCGAGGGCAAGCAGAAATTTTAGGAACACATCGCCTCCAGTCACTGAAAAAAATGAAATTACGGTATGCTTTTCATACTATTTTCTCTATGCCTGCATATGGCCTAATGTATAGCCTAAGTATTAAGGATACATTCTTCTTCATCTACAACTTTTTCCACACTTTTGGGGTCGCGGGTATGAGCTGTGTCATAGCCTATATGTGGATCTGGGCCTGTATTATGGCCAGATGCCCTTCCTGACGTCAACCCTATTTGGAGGGACGTAATCACTATTACGTGCTTCTGTGGTAGTTGGTAGTGTAGTATATTGTTGTCTGAATATGAAGAGGAAAGTGTTGGGACAAACACAAACACCCACTCCGCGAGTCAGAAGAATTAATCAGACGCGATTAAAATCCCTGACTACCGGGCGAGTTGGCCGTGCGAGTAGAGGCGCGCGGCTGTGAGCTTGCATCCGGGAGATAGTAGGTTCGAATCCCACTATCGGCAGCCCTGAAGATGGTTTTCCGTGGTTTCCCATTTTCACACCAGGCAAATGCTGGGGCTGTACCTTAATTAAGGCCACGGCCGCTTCCTTCCAACTCCTAGGCCTTTCCTATCCCATCGTCGCCATAAGACCTATCTGTGTCGGTGTGACGTAAAGCCCCTAGCAAAAAAAATCCCTGACCTAGCCGGGAATCGAACCCGGTGCCCTCTGAACCGAAGGCCTCAACTCTGGCCATTCAGCCAAATGAGTCCGACATATGTATTAAGCATACAATGTTCGACTGAAATTCGACGTATTTCTTGCTGTGACAGGCGTCGTTAAAGACAAAGTATTTCACGAAACCTTATACTAAAGAGCGTTGCACAGGCATCCAATGAACCCAAACAGTTCCTAACACTCTCCTCATTTAACGTAGGTTGACATATTTCGTCTTGACCTCTGGGTTACAGTTTCTCCGATAACATTATCAGAAAAACGGGCAACATAAAATAGAGCTATATAACATCCACCATAAACTCGCCAGCGCAGTGTCCGTTCAAGTAATGAAGAGAAGCGAACAAATCCAGTACGTTTCGTGTCTGTTGGCACAAGGTCTCAGATTCGAGTTTCATTGACTGAATAACATGAACACTTTCTGTTCAACTTCTCCAAGATATTTCTAACCATCACTAAACTGCTGAAGAAACACTGTGAGCCAATTCATTATCAGTGGACTGTCCGGCTCCATTGCTAAATGGTTAGCGTGCTGGCCTTTGGTGACGGGAGTCCCGGGTTCGATTTCCGGCAGGGTCTGGAATTTTAACCATCATTGTTTAATTTCATTGGCACGGGGGCTGGGTGTATGTGTTATACTCAACATCATTTTATCCTCATCGCGACGCGCAGGTCGCCTACGGACGTCAAATCAAAAGACCTGTACCTGGCGAGCCGAACATGTCCTCGGTCACTCCCAGAACTAAAAGCCATACGCCATACGCCATTTCATTTCATCAGTAGACTGAAAATAACAGGAAATACACTCACTCTGTTATTCTCTACCATTCGTTTACGGATATTTCTTGCTGTATAGGGGATAATATAACCGTTTCTGGGTTCTATTGCCGACTCTTCCACCTCGTATTCCTGAGACCCCAGGCCACAGACCCCAAAAGTATTTTTGTTTCTTTATTGCTTCTCTCTCCTCTAAAATTTGTTGGTTTCCCATTTTTGCACCAGGCAAATGCTGGGGCTGCATCTTAATTGAGGCCACGCCCGCTTCCTTCCCATTCCTGGGCCTTTCCTATCCCATCGTCGCCATAAGACTTATCTGTGCCGGAGCAACGTAAAGCAAATAGCAAAAATTTGTTTGTGCTCGTACGAGAGGTTTACGAATTTCCGTTCAAAATCACTACTCATCAGCCAGCAAATAATGAGTGACCTGTAACTTCTTATTCTTCTTCTTCTTCTTCTTCCTGTTAACGTTGTCCCGAGAGTGCAGGAGCCTCTTTTCTGGATAGCAGAATGCCAGTTTGGTCTGAAAACATAATTGTGGTATAAGATGAAGCACTATAAATTCAAGTTAATTGTGTGCAGCCATCATTGTTTAGGTCTTCCACGCGGACCTCAAGCAGTCCCTTCAAAATTGCATATTGCACCGGCCACAATTTCATGCGTAGCACGTCTGACACGATCGTACAACTAGAGGATCTCTCCCGTATTTTTAAATAAATTAATGTGACACCCGTTCGCCACCTGATTGTGTCGTCGCAGAACTGGACGAACGGTCCACATATCCATGACGTGCGATAGGTGCTCTACCCTCTGTGTTACTGGCCAACATTCTGATCGATATACAGGGTGGTCGGAAACAACGTGAACCGAGTATATGAGCCTTAGAGGGTTCGTCATGCTGATAACTAACTTGAAAAAAACCACACTCTATTCGATATCTGGCACCGATGCCATTTTATCAGCTGCTGAAGTTAGCCAATCAGTTCGCTTCGGGGACGAATTAAAATGGGCTTTGTGAGGTTGTGTTGCTAAACCCGTACGTGGCTTAAGACTGGCTTAACCGGGCGAGTTGGCCGTGCAGTTAGGGATGCGAGGCTGTGAGCTTGCATCCGGGAGATAGTGGGTTCGAACCCGACTGTCGGCAGCCCTGAAGATGGTTTTCCGTGGTTTCCCATTTTCACACAAAGCAAATGCTGGGGCTAAACCTTAATTAAGGCCACGGCCGCTTCCTTCCCACTCCTAGCCCTTTCCTATCCTTTCGTTGCCATAAGACCTATCTGTACCGAGCTCGATAGCTGCAGTCGCTCAAGTGCGGCCAGTATCTAGTATTCGGTAGATAGTGGGTTCGAACCCCGCTGTCGGTAGCCTTGAAGATGATGTTCCGTGGTTTCCCATTTTCACACCAGGCAAATGCTGGGGCTGTACCTTAATTAAGGCCACGGCCGATTCCTTCCTATTCCTAGGCCTTTCCCGTCCCATCGTCGCCATAAACCTATCTGTGTCGGTGTGACGTAAAGCAACTAGCAAAAACAAATAGCTTCCTTCCTACTCCTACGCCTTTCCTATCCCATCGTCGCCATAAGACCCATCTGTGTCGGTGCGATGTAAAGTAGATAGAAAACAACAAAACACTCTTGAAAAGGTTTCAGATTATAAATCAATTCTCGACCAACCAAGAAGTAACTTTCCGTTGTTAACACCTTCGCGAATGCCGGATGCCTTCCGCATAGGCTACAGCTGAACAACGTTTACGACGGATATTAAGTAAAAGACAACAATAAATCATGGGGTCAAGAAAGGAAGCGCCAATGGCATTTAAAAGTGCTGTGAAACAGGGTAATATTAATTAACCCATTTTATATAAGTTAATACTATGAGAAGACATGGGAGCCAATGCCGAATGTTTCAATTTCAAGCCAAGTCGAATTTCAGTAGACCCTATTGTTATCCACAATATAACTTTTCTCGCGGTTTTAGTAAATAGCAGCCCGGCCTATTCCCCCCCCCCCCCAGGATTTAACCTGACACAAATTTTTTGGTACAGACTGAGTGAACCTCAGAGCCGTGCCTCTCCTCTGTGGAAATCTTGTTTCTGAAATTTTCCCCTTCCTGACGGGTGTGTGAATCCACTTCCATGTGAACCAAGTACGCCTTTACCCCCTCGGCTAGGAAATAAAATTAAACTAGTACATTTATTCTTAATCCGCCTCTGTAGTGTAGTGATTAGGCCTAGTGTGATTAACTGCCACCCCTAGAGGCTCAGGTTCGATTCCCGGCTCTGCCACGAAATTTGTAACGTGGTACGAGGGCTGGAACGGAGTCCACTCAGCCTCGTGAGTAGAGGTGGGTTCGATTCCCACCTCAGCCATCCTGGAAGTGGTTTTTCGTGGTTTCCCCACTTCTCCTCCAGGCAAATGCCGGGATGGTACTTAATTTAAGGCCACGGCCGCTTCCTTCCCTCTTCCTTGTTTATCCCTTCCAATCTCCCCATCCCCCTCAAGGCCCCTGTTCAGCATAGCAGTTGAGGTCGCTTGGGCGAGGTACTGGTCATCCTCCCCAGACCCAAATTCTCACGACAGCCGAAGTTTGGGGCCAGCCGTGAGGTCCAGCCCTGTCCCGTCTCCCGAATGCAGAGGCGTAGAGCCACGGCAGAGCCGTAACCATCTCTCCTCTGCTCGGTTGGCCGGTAGAGTGCAGAGTTTTTGGACCACAGACCAGCAGTGGCCATTTGAAGGCCGAGACCTACTCGGTATCCACCGACCCAGGATACCTCGCTGAGTCCGAGGGAAAAACCAACCCTCAAGGGTAAATGGATTAAGAGAGAAAGAAAGAAAATTGTCCTTGTGAGCGGTCTGAAAAATACGTTCTTTTATTGCTCTGCTGATATGCACCTCAGGAACGTTCATTTCGTTGTTCTTGGAACAAGCTCTGTACGCTGGTTTGCTACATTCAAAATTTTGGAACCGCATACCCACTGATACAGTCCACACACTGGCGACTGTGAAGCGCTGAGCCTGCCACGATACGGCAGGGAGCGTAAACTGGGCCACCGGCCACTGGCGCCTCGCACGGGAAGCATCGGGACCTCCCTGACTTATCGCCCTGGCGCAGACGCATGGGCGGCGACCACGGTAACCTTCAGATATAGCACCGAGAGAAATAATGAACGAAGTTTCTTAATAATAATAATAATAATAATAATAATAATAATAATAATAATAATAATAATGATCATAATAATAATAATAATAATAATTTATTTACTTTATAGCCTACATAATTTTTGCCGGGTTGGCAGACTTTGACGGAAGAGCCCTGGCTATATGAGTTTAAGTTGCTTATGTTGGCGCGTTCGATCCCATCTGAGTCCCGTGGTATCTCAACGTGCTCAAATACGTGAGCCTCGTATCAGTAGAATTACTAGCATGTAAGAGAACTCCTGCGGGACAAAATTCCGGCCCTTCGGCTTCTCCGAAAACCGCAGAAGTAGTCAGCGGGACATAAAAAAACAAGTAAATTATTATACACAATTTATATTTTATAAATAGGGTCTATGTCGCACGATCACCAGCCTGAAAAGTCTGTGGAATATAATTTATTACGGAATATAGACACTTCATTGCACACAGTACTTCACTTCAATATTGTACATAAGCTTACAGTTTTGAATTCAATATTAATAAAGTTATTTGGTTTACGTCCCACTGACTACTGTTACGGTTTTTCGGAGACGCCGAGGTGGCGGAATTTTGTCCCGCAGGAGTACTTTTACGTGCCAGTAAATCTACCGACACGAGGCTGACGTATTTGAGCACCTTCAAATACCACCGGAGAAAGCCAGGATCGAACCTGCCAAGTTGGGGTCAGAAGGCCAGTGCCTCAACCGCCTGAGCCACTCAGCCCGGCAAATGCAATATTAACTAACACTGTATCATTCTAACGAAGTACGGAAAATGGCAAAATACTGCCTATTACAGTTAAGATAAAATATACAGGCTGAAGCGGAATTCGCGCACTCGGGTGTCGCAGCGCGACTCCTCACATGCCAGCAATAAAAAAAGTCTCTCACAAAAGTTCGTCCTGCGAGTATATCCGGGAGAAAAAGGTCGTTGAAGAGTGGCAATCTGGCAACACTGTAACCACATGTAGGGTAACTACCTCTGTCAGCACGCATTACGCGTGCTGTACAGTTGGTGTAGTGGATAGAGTTTTGGGTTAGCATGCAGGAGTTCGAGGGTTCGATCCTGGGTTGAGGCGGTTTTTTATTTGCTAATTTCCATCGGACATTACATACTGTATTACAGTAAGACACCGTTTGTTAGGTCACATTTATGCTACATTTACAAAATTTAGTAACGCTGAACATGTTGTAACGCATCTAGTAGATGAAGTGGTGCGAATAAATTCACGCCCACGACGTGGAAAGTGCGTCTTTCAAAGCTGACCAATGAAAACGAATGTTCGTCCATTTCTAGGATCGTAGTATGTAAGTGCAAATGGTTTCTAGAGGACCCGCTGCGATCGCTGTTGACGATTAAGATGCCAGATACCATACCACCTGGACTATATTTGCGAAATGAAAAACGTACGCCTCAACCCACGATCGACCCCTCTAACTCCTGCGTGCTAACCCACAACTCTATCTACTGCACCAACTGTACAGCACGACTAACATGTGCTGACAGAGGTAGTTACCCTACAAGTGGTTACAGTGTTGCCAGATTGCCACTCTTCAACGATCTTTTTCTGCCGGGTATACTCGCAGGACGAACTATTGTGAGAGACATTTTTTTATTGCTGGCATGTGAGGAGTCGCGCTGCGACGCCCGAGTGCGCGAATTTCGCTTCATCCTGTAGTAGGCAGGTGGCAATAATTAATTATATGCAGACGGTATGTGTTTAGCTTCTTTTGTACGTGCGAATGAGGGCAGACTATCATGACTGAAAGAAACGAAGCTAGAAACGAAATCAGAATTAGAAATGAAAACGGAGTAGTGTCTAATAATAATAATAATAATAATAATAATAATAATAATAATAATAATAATAATAATAATAATAATAACGTCATTTCAACTACTACCGGTATCGATTATGAAGTAGCCTAAGCCGGGGTGCAAAATTTTGCTCTGAAATCGGGTTTTGTTAACATCCAGCAATCCACGCTGATACGGTGATGGCTTTATCTTTAAGCACTCTTGAATGCCAACCGGTTACATCGGAATTCGATTACAAATCGAGCGTAAAAAGCAATCGTCTAACTAGCCAGCAACATTGCGCCACGACACGGGTCGAAAACTGCTTAATATTTTGACTTTCGAAATTTCGTCAAAAGAAAAATGTACATAAATATCCAAATTGAATAAAAATCGGGAATGTTTTCGTTCCATATTTTGAAAATATTGTAAGGAATACAGATTGTGTGGCTGGTGTGCGAGAAGGTACGTCCAAGAACCAGTCGCTGAGGCATATTATAGGAATTATGTACCAGCCGACTAAGTGGGCTACATTGTTGAAGCGTGGATTCTTAAACGGTGCAGCTTTCCAGTGTATTGTGAATTAATTCAGTAAGTGGAATATACTGTATGTTCATAAATGTCTTATTACGTTCACCTGTGGAAGATCTTTCTTCATAGATATGAAGAAAATGCAATAGGAGCAGTTTTCGAGGGAAGGTAGCGTATTAATCCACATTCCCCTTGAGAATAGTGCTTTTTCATTTGTATAGTCCGACTCGTTGGCTGAACGGTTAGCGAACTGGCCTTCGGTGCAGAGGGTCCCGGGTTCGATTCCCGGCCGGGTCGGGGATTTTAACCTTAATTGGTTAATTCCAATGGCACGGGGGCTGGGTGTATGTGTTGTCTTCATCATCATTTCATCCCCATCATGACGCGCAGGTCGCCTACGGGTGTCAAATAGAAAGACCTGCACCTGGTGAGCCGAACCCGTCCTGGGATATCCCGGCACTAAAAGCCATACGACATTTCATTTTTCATTTGTATACATGGACACTGAACAAGTACTAAACGCTCAGCGAGTTAGTTTCTTCCTCCCCGTCCTCTGGCAGGGGGAACACAAGTGCAGCACCTCCCTCGGCGCAGTACATTAATATCTTCAGGGAGGGTGAGGGAGGCTGAAACGCGTCCAAGTTTGTAAAACGCTGCGAATTGCTTTCTCAGATTGTGGGAATGTCTGACATTGTAAGCTTCAATCATATTACATGCTGTCGGATTAAAGTGACGAAATAAAACTAACCCTCCCCCAAAGATTTCCTTATTATGCATGGTCAGTACCTAGATTCCTTTTAACAGGCCTACTGCCCGCGTCGGTGAATTCGAGAAGAATTTGGTCTCGACTGATGATAAGTCTTTGCTGTCCCTTGAACATCAAAATCGTTTCATCATTCATCCAGACTGTACAGATTTTGGTGTTGTGTAGGGTAGCGCTTGCCACCTCTGCACACGGTTGCGCGTTCGAATCCCATCGCAGACGATTAATATTCAAGGATCCTTAAATGCGCGACACTAGATTTACTACCACGTTCAATAACTGTACTTTGAGAGCAACATGCTGACATTCCGGCATCAATTATTCGCTAGTAGTCGAAGGGACACTAATTACTGAGTTTATTATTATTATTATTATTATTATTATTATTATTATTATTATTATTATTATTATTATTATTATTATTATTATTATTATTATTGTTATTGTTATTAACAAAACCGCATCTGAACAGGCCACGCCATGAAGGCCCACGGAGGAGTGGAATGTGTGAAAGTTTCACTATTCGTTACCTCGACCATCCGGCCACCTTTGCCCCAAGAATTAACCAGGCATTCAACTTTGGTGTAGGGAGAGTGAACCTCAGGGTCATGTGCCCCCTTCAGAAGTGGAAATCTCGTTTCTTAAATCTTTCGAAGTCACGTCCGACCGGGCGAGTTGGCCTTGCGGTTAGGGGCGCGCCGCTGTGATCTTGCATCCGGGAGATAATGGGTTCGAATCCCACTGTCGGCAGCCCTTAAGATGGTTTTCCGTGGTTTCCCATTTTCACACCAGGCAAGCGCTGGGGCTGTACCTTAATTAAGGCCACGGTCGCTTCCTTCCAACTCCTAGCTCTTTCCTATCCCATAGTAGCCGTAAGACCTATCTGTGTCTGTGCGACGTAAAGCCACTAGCAGAAAAAATAAGCCACGTCCTTCCGGGTGAACCGAGCACGCCTTTACCACCTTGGCTACGCAGTCCGTATTATTATTATTATTATTATTATTATTATTATTATTATTATTATTATTATTAATTATAATAATATAATATAATAATATAATAAAATATATAAAATATAATATAATAAAATAATATATAATTATTATTATTATCAATAATAATAATAATAATAATAATAATAATAATAATTCCATTGGGTTTACGTCCTATTGATTACATTTCTACGGTTTCTGGAAACGGCGAGTTGCCGGAATTTTTCCCGTGGGAATTCTTTTACGTGCCAGTAAATCTACCGATACTAGGCTGACGTATTTAACCACCTTCATATATCTCCGGTCTGAACCAGGATCGAACCTGCTAAGCTGAGCTCAGAAGACCAACGATCTACCGTCTGAGCCACTCAGCCCGGCGTTATTATTATTATTATTATTATTATTATTATTATTATTATTATTATTATTATTATTATTATTATTATTATTATTATTATTATTAGGTCTTGCAGTAGGCTTTTAATTATAGCATATATATACAGTATATTTGGTGAAAATGAAATTCCTTAGCCTGTTTTCAGTCATTAGACCGAGTCAGGAATGGAATGAATGAAGCCCTATCCAGTGGCGAGGATAGGAATAGTGCCGGCTGCCGAAGCCTGTCGCACTCCTCTGGGGTAATGATTGACTGACAGATGAAATGAAATGTTATTGGAGAGTATTGCTGGAATTAAAGATGACAGTGAAAACCGGAGTACCCGGAGAAAAACCTGTGAGCGGCCGGCTCCCTGCCGCCTGAGCCACTGAGGCTCCACGCATGTTTGGTACACAGAAATGGATAAAGACGACCTTTCAGCTAGCGTTCTTGATTTTACTTTAAAAATGAGGGTTGAAGGGGATCAACCAATAATTTTCAAAATTTGGCAAGTATTTTACAGTCGTCGAATGTCCACAGTTTCACTCGCTTACTGAGCGTAGGTACAACAACGACAAACGAGCAGAAATATTTTTCTCAAGACGTATACCACTGTTATATTCACGAAGAATGCCACAGAATTCGCGAAAACTTCACCTTTAATCAAAGAGGAACGCTACAAACTTCACAATATATCCGTACCACTATTACAGGCAAACCCACTCGTACAGAGCAACCAAATACAAACTTCACGCTTTTCTCTGTGTTCATGCTGGGCAACCTAAATATTTTCCCGCGTGCATCGAAAATCATACTCCACACGTGCCATCAATGAATCGCTATCAAAAACTTCATATATGCCGAAATCAACAAATAAAAAATGAATACTTTTATTACAAATGATTTCATAAATTGGCTATTTATTTTAGCAAGAATATCTGCGAGCGGCTACACTGTTTATTTTCTTGTAGCCTCTGGTGTGTGGTGCTGAACACTTCGAGTTTTAACTGTAACAACTTACATACCCCCAAGCAAGGTGCTCTGCCGCCGTAAGATGCTGTTAACCTCGAGAGAGAGGCCAACAACTATCACCCCGCCACCCCAAGAGGAGAGGGCTTGAAGCTCATGCGTCAACCAAGCGTCTTGAATTTCGCTGGGATAGCTCTCTTTCGCGGCGGTAAAGAAACTCAGCTCGCTGGAGAAACCTTGCCCTTGTACAGCGAACGGGTTAGGGCCGCTTCACACAAGGTGATTGGAATCTGCGACCCGGAATCGGCGACCAGCCGCCCATGCGTGTGGAACATTGTTTTAAATGGAGCCCTTTACACTGGGCTACTCCGTAGCCGAACTACAGAAAGAAGCCTGGCGACCGACCTTGCAGTAGCTCACTCCCGCTACCGGTCGCAGAGGCAGATTCCGCGACCCCGGCTGGTGACAGCTGGTGAACCATTGTTTTGTATTGGAGTCTTCACACTAGGCGACTGTGTAGCCCAGTTACTCGTCCTCTTTGAGTTCCATTCAAAACACCCATCAGTGTCATTTTGCATTTCTAGTTCCTTCCCGTTACGTATTCCGTTTCAGAATATTATAATTTTTTTTTTTAATGCTAGTTGCTTTACGTCGCACCACAGATAGGTCTTATGGCGACGATATTATAAATATATCACATTAAGTAATTATACAACCTGAGCAGCGATCTGGAACTTAAACTGTGACGAGTAGGCTATAGTAATGACGTTGAGAAGAGAACTGCATACTATGAAGTAATGTCACAGATTTTCAGCGATTTTAAAGAAAGAACATGCCAGGGAGGAAACGAGCTTTGTAATTAATGTATTATAAATATAAGCGACATCACTTTTATTAAGTGTTCACTATAACTGAGAGTATGCTGTATGCTCAGCACAGCGTCCTTCGGTCCAGAGGGTCCTGGGTTCTATTCCCGAACGAGACGGTTTTTTTACAATTTGCTTTAGGTACCATCGACACAGATACGGCAGGTACGTCTTATGGCGACGAGGGTATAGGAAAGGGATAAGAGTGGGAAGGAAGCAACCTTGTCCTTAACTAAAGTACAGCCCAGAATTTGCCTGGTGTGAAAATGGGAAACCATGGAAAACTATCTTCAGGACTACCGATAGTGGAGCTCGAACTCACTATCTGCCGAACGCAAGATGATACCTACGTGGGCCAACCGCGCAGCCGTTTCCTCGGTCGGGGATTATAATATCGTATGGTCAATGCCACTGCTTCGGGGACTGGGTACTTTTGTTCGTCCGTACACACAACATACCACACTAACCACCATTATAGATACACGCAATAGTGAATACATTGCTCCGTAAAATTGGGGCAGTTCCACATAATCTGCCGACCTCAGTTGATTGGGAGAAGGCAGAACAAGAAGATAATGAAGATTTCGCCAATACAAGGACAGGCAGGCATTTCTTTATTATTAAGTTGTGGAGAGAACGATATTTAAGGCCCCTTTCAGCGAGCATTCTTGATTTTACTTTAAAAATGAGGGTTGACGGGAATCAACCAATAATTTTCAAAATGCGTCTGTGTGTACTAACAACTACAGTACCGTCTTTTCAGTAGTCTACAGAGAAAAATGAAGTACTGGTAACTAAAACACTTGGTACCGTCATCACATAAATCATTGGATAGTTTATAGAAAAGTACTTTTTCCAAACTATCTTTCAACATGGGATGTTAATGAAACCTACGACGCTTTCCTTCTTTCTTTCTTTCCGACAATAACAAGAGCAGCAAGAGACACACATCGGCCTGAGAACTCATTATGAAAACTTGTCACTGGGCCAGTGGAGGAGGCTGAGAAGCGCGGCCGGCTACCGCACGGCGACACGGAATTCACCTGAGGTACTCTGTCGCAGATTCTGGTCGCCAATTCCTGTGGCCTAGTATGAAGCGGCCCTATTGAGACAACTGTACTTGCTTTGACTTACAGTAGCTGTTAGGAGTTTTTAACTTGATAAAGAAACGTTCTAAGGAATAAGAAGAAAATGCTTTACCCCAGCAGCGCTGGGTTTGCTGGGGTTCAGTGCACGCCACTGGCATTTACTAAATTTAAGAAAGAATATCGGCTTTTACCACTAATTCTGATTCGGGAACTGGATTTTGGGTTTATCTCAGTACACATCTCTTCATATACACGTAACACACGACGCTACAGAAACATGCAATAGTGGATATATCTCTCCATATATGGTTGGCATCAGGAAGGACACCTAGCCATAAAACAGATGCAGGTCCATACGTGCGACTCAGATACCACCTGCGACCCCGCCAGGGTGTCGGAAAAGTGGCGAAGAAGATGATTTTCTTGAAATAAGCATTGAACAAATCTCTTCTTCTTCATCATCATCTGTTTTTCCTCCAGGGTCGGTTTTCCCCTCGGACTCAGCGAGGGTTCACACCTCTACCGCCTCAAGGGCAGTGTACTGGAGCTTCAGAATCTGGGTCGGGGGATACAATTGGGGAGGATGGCCAGTACCTCGCCCAGGCGGCCAGACAGGCTATGCTGAATAGGGGCCTTGCGGGGGAATGGGAATGTTGGAAGGGTTAGATAAGGAAGAGGGAAGGAAGCGGCCGTGGTCTTAAGTTAGGTACCATCCCGGCATTCGCCTGGAGGAGAAGTATGAAACCACGGAAAACCACTTCCAGGATGGCTGAGGTGGGAATCGAACTCACCTCTACTCAGTTGACCTCCCGAGGCTGGTTGGACCCCGTTCCAGCCCTCGTACGACTTTTCAAATTTCGTGGCAGAGCCGGGAATCGAACCCGGGCCTCCGGAAGTGGCAGCTAATTACACTAATCACTACACCAGAGAGGCGGTGCATTGCACAAATCTCAATGATTTTATTATTTTAGAAAATATTTTGGTTTATGATACAACTGCGCTTCCAATACTCATATGGAACAGAGCGCGAAAAGTGTTTCTTCTGAAAGCTTAATGATGGTCCAGTCGCGAACTTGAACTATGATAACAAAACGCTCTGGAAAAGTCTCACAGCATCTCTTTTTCTTTAAGGCACTCTTAGTTTATCGTGTACTGAAGTGGCTGGTGAACAGGTACGTTAATGTATCTCGCTTCAAGGTATCAGTGTTATGGCGTCATAAGATTGCACGAATTCGGTGGGTTATCGTAAGAATTTTGTCAACAGGTATGTCGAGCAATGTAGAGAACTGTTGTCCAACGCGACAGCCCTTCATTGGATCAGTGCAGCATGGGGACGGAATGCCTCGAGGAAATACAGCTCGGAACACGCTCCATTCATCGACGAAAATGTATTTACCCCACAGAATACCATGAAGCTGTACACGGATCGTTGGTTTCCTCTTTTTTTTGCTAGTGGCTTTGCGTCGCACTGACACAGATAGGTCTTATGGGGACGATGTGATAGGAAACGCCTAGGAGTCGGAAGGTAGAGGCCGTGGCCTTATTTAAGGTACAGGCCCAGCATTTGCCTGGTGTGAAAATGGGAAACCACGGAAAACCATCTTCAGTGCTGCCGACAGTGGGGTTCGAACCCACTATCTCCCGATTACTGGATACTGGCCGCACTTAAGCGACTGCAGCTATCGAGCTCGGTGGTTTCCTCTTTTACCACTGAAGTCAAAGTCATCTTCGTACAGGCCATGAAGGTCCTTGGAGGGGTGGAAGGTAAAGGCTTCCACTATCCATAACCTCGGCACTTGATGGGGTAGAGTGGTTAGCTCTACGCCCGGCGTAGGCTGAGTGAACCTCAGGGCCATGTGCATCTCTGGAAGTGGAAATCTCGTTTCTTAAATTTGACGACTTCATGAAGGGGATTCAAACCCACGTCCTTCCAGGCGAACCGAGCACGCCTTCACCGCCTCGGCCAGGCAGCCCCTCTTTTAAGAATGATACGAACAATAAGTTAGCTCGCACGAGCATTACAGCACAGGAGGTGATGATGATGATGATAATAATAATAATAATAATAATAATAATAATAATAATATATTATTATTATTTGCTTAACGTTCCTAAAACTCAGATCCTCTGAATGGTGTTATTGGTTTAACGTCCACCTAACTACTTTTACTGTATTCAGAGACGCTTATGTGTCGCAATTTTTTTCCTGCAGGACTTCTCTTACATACCGGTAAATCCATCGACACGAGGCTGACATATTTGAGCATCTTCAAATAGGCCTACCACTGAACTGAGTTGGGATCGAACCCACCAACTTGAGCTTCTCACTCCTGCTGACATCTTCCTTATGACCACACTGAAGGCCAAAATCATGCCCCGGAAAGTGTTCTTAAGCGCGTCAGTACATCTTTTAGCATAGGCCTCTCACATTTAAGCACTATTAAATGCCAACCTATTGTACCGGTATTCGATTTTTGCTTTGAGATGCTCGAAATCTCACATTTTATGTATTTGGAGATTATTCGTGAGATTTTCTTTAATCAACTTCGTACATATGGGTACAAGAGGGCTTCAGAAAGTTACAGAATAAATAGCCAGGAGCCTCATGGTAAATGAGTCGTCGCCCAACAGATGTCTTAAAAGGCAGACACTTGGAGATCAAAGAACTGCGTGCGTGTGTGCGTCTGCGTGTCACTTATAATACTGTCCGACTCGTTTGCTGAATGGTCAGCGTACTAGCCTTCGGTTCAGAGGGATCCGAGTTCGAATCCCGGCCGGGCCGGTGATTTTAACCTTCCTTGATTAATTCCAGTGGCCCGGGAGCTGGGTGTTTGTGCTGTCCCCAACATCCCTGTGACTCACACACCACACATAACACAATAAAACGCAGTTACTTACACATGGCAGATGCCGCCCACCCTCATCGGAGGGTCTGCCTTACAACGGCTGCATTCGGCTAGAGATAGCCACACGAAATCAAACTTGTAATAATGGTATTGGTTTTATGTACCTATAACCATAGAGATGCCGAGTTGCCGGTAATTTGGACCTCAGATTCTCTTGTACGTGTCTGCCGGCACTAGGCTGGTGTATTTGAACGCCTTCATATACCACCGGACTGCCGCTATCGAACCCACCACCTTGAAACGACTCTACCAACTTCTCCACTCAGCCTGACACTGACGTTGGAGCAGAAAAGCACTGCGGCTTCTCCACTTGAAGAGGAATTTATTCTTCAGTGAAATGAAAACCTACAACCTGTTTTCCAGTCATTGATCGGGTCAGGGATGTAATGAATGAAGCAGATATAGGCTGTTAGTACGATGGGGTCGCCACTCCCAAAGTGATTTATTAATGAATTAGAGATGCTATGAAATGAGAATGGAGTGTGTTGCTGGAATGAAAGATGACAGGGAACACCGGAGTACCCGGAGAAAAACCTGTCCCGTCTCCGCTTTGCCCAGCACAAATCTCACATGGTGTGACCGGGATTTGAACCACAGTATCCAGCGGTGAGAGGCCGACGCGCTGCCGTCTGAGCCACGGAGGCTCCCTTATTCTTCAGCAGTCTGTCGTTATGGGACAGAAGAGCAGAATTGGGCACACGTAGTCGACAATACCTTCCGATGTCGTTGAAACATACTAATTATCCTATGGAACAGTTTTCATGTTTGGCATATGCCCATATGGATTAGTTTTATGAATCACTTGCACACAACTTGAAACAAGGTTGACAACGCTGAAGGACTGAAGGCTGATAATATACAAAGACCTGCATGTGCTTGAGCCTTCAGCAGTACCGTGTGAAGTTTCAAGGTTACATTGAAGAAACCGCAACAGGATTGTGTTGTGAACCAACCGTAATTACTACGAGTCGCTAAACACTATGGAATTAGGTCACATGGTAAAGAACCTTGAACTAATGCACGTCCATAGTAATTTAGAAATTCAAGTCACATTGAAAAGACCGCAGGTAATATTGCGACACTACTGGACACCAGGAAGTAAAAGAAACCGCTCATATGAGGTCTACCGACTCCCCATTTATCTGTCTTCACGAGAATTAAAAGGTGACTTGATGTCCGAACTTTACTAGGGCAGTTTCCGACTTTTGCACTTTATCGCAGGGTCTCGGGAACTTTAGATTGAGTGAAAAATTGATCTAGAGGTCTTTGAAATATTGTTCACTTTGAAAAGATATTTAAGATATTGGTGAAATTTTTATGGTGCTCTTACTTTATCTCAAAATTACACAGCATTAATTTCTTTCACAACAGCCTAAGTAACGAAATACAACACAGTGCAATGAGGAGACATACGTGTTACACAGTGAACCAAAAGATGCTAGTTGCTTTACGTCGCACCGACACAGATAGGTCTTATGGCGACGATGGGATAGGGATAGGCTAGGAGTGGGAAAGAAGCGGCCGTGGCCTTAATTAAGGTACAGCCCCAGCATTTGCCTGGTGTGAAAATGGGAAACCACGGAAAACCATTTTCAGGGCTGCCGACAGTGTAAATCATACATACATACATACATACACACACACACACATACATACATACATACATACATACATACATACATACATACATACATACATACAAAATAGGCTCCTCGGCGAACATGTCAGTCTGTTAAATTCCGCTACTCGACTCAGAGCCTTCAACATTCATTATTTGCAATCAGTAATGCCCTCTTCTTCTTTTGAAATGCTTTACCATAGAAGGGTTGGAACTTTAATAGTGGCAACTATCTATTTACTGGTAAGACAAAAATGATATCTGTGTGAAACATTTACAGCCCCCAGCATTGTCTACAACTCGTTGCCAGCGATGTTGAAGTCGTAGAACCCCTATAGCAGCGCTTGCTCTGTCTCTGATGGAGGGATATACTGTCTGCAGAATCTCGCAACAGTCCGGAAGCGAATGCTACGAAGTGGTTCCTTCTTCTTTTCGATGAAGTCGTAATCACAAGGGTGTAAGTACGGGAAATGTGTTATATGGAAAAGCATTTCCCAACCTCAGCGACTGTACAAATCGACTACAGGGAGTGCCACATGTGCCCGTGCATTATTCCTGCAATACGGTGGAGGGTTTTGCAGGAAGTGTTGCGGTTTTCTTCGCAACGGTCGTCTCAGGTGTTGCTCTACAACATTTACAGAAATACTGTGCCTTAACAGTCTATCCTTGCGATGCAGCATGAGTTAGGATAACATCATTGCAGTCGTAGACCAGAATAACCATGAATTTCACGTTCGGAGGAGTCTGAAGATCTTTCGCTTTGCGTGGTAACCCGTAATGACGCCACTTGTTGGATTGGCGCTAAAGTTCACGTTCGTACGATTTGGCCCACGTCTCATCAAGAGCCTAATACGGCGTAAGAAATCACCTCCTTCACGACCTTAGCACTCCAAGTGCGTTTGAGTGGCGCTGTGCACGCATGCGCAGAAATGGAGTTCCGAAATAAACAATCAACACTGCCCCATTCTATAGTAGTGAAAAGGAAGGGAGGGAGGGAACGAGTAGTGTTGAAGTGTTGAAGAGGGGAAGTGCGTGAACGGATAGTGACAGTGTGTGTATTGCTCTACATCCGCCACTGTGCCCATTTCAATTACAACAAAGTCTTGTAGCGGGCTGTATACCTGCAGCAGTGCATTCAGCTAGGAGGTGGGGGTGGGGGGACGCCACGCTTTGTTTATATCGGGACACCATTTCTGTACATGCGTGTAACGTAACAATCGCTGTACTTATTATAACTCATGATGAAACACCGATTTGCAATTTTCCGCATTATCAAGCGCTTCTTTAGAATTCACAGCACAGTCGTAAGCGATAATCCCGTTTCGTGACTTAACTCACGAATCGCCTGACGTCGATCTGTGTTTAACAGCAAGGCAAGAGCCTGCACTTTCTCTTCACTAACACTAGAGCTGAGCCATGTCCTCAACGATTTCACGACCCTCATTGAAAGCTCTAAGCCACCTCGGCACTGTTCTGTTTGATAACCATCTTCTCTGTCCCCTTCATGCCCGAGTCTGATTCGTCCATCCCTAACGATTCTTTTAATCATGCATACATAATACTGTAGGAGTGAGGGAATATGTCATGCATACATTCATGCAGGAGGCCTGCGGCACAATGTATATAAGGTTAAGTTTCCTGTGTACATGAGGATCTGAAAAGGAACACAACGACAATTGTTCTGATGTACTGTATATACGTATGTGGCTGAGTGGCGTGACCAGTCTTAAGGAAAATAATGGTTAGGAAGAGCATTGTCGGATACCCAGTTTTAACGCTCGTTGCAGAATTATAATGCTGAAGACGGAACACACACCCAGCCCCCGAGCCGTCGGAATTAATCAGTGGAGATTAAAATCGCCGACCCAGCCTGGAATCGAACCCGTGAACCCTCGGATCAAAGGTCAGCACCCTAACCATTTAGTCACGGAGCCAAACGGAATCAAAGGAATTAGAATGTGTGTGTTGGTTTTGCCAATAAACAATCGCAATCTATACTGTCCCCTCGTAACACCTGCTAAAGGAATTTGTTATCACGCACTGGTTCCTTATTACAGGCTACCGTATACTCTTATCTGAACATTGTTAATTTCTAACACATCCAGACGCTATTTGCTGTCTCAGTCAATTCTTCCGTAAACCTCATTAGTACTGAGAGAACCTCACCGATTTCCGTGTCCAACTCGTTGGCTGAATTGTCAGCGTACTGGCCTTCGGTCCAGAGGATCCCGGGTTTGATTCCCGGCCGGTTCGGGGATTTTAATCGTCATTGGTTTATACGAATGACCCGGGAGCTGGGTGTTTGTGCTGCCCCAACATCCCTGCAACTCACACACCACACATAACACTATCCTCCACCACAATAACACGCAGTTACCTACACATAGCAGATGCCGCCCCTCATCGGAGGGTCTGCTGCCTCTGTGGATCAGCGGTAGAGTGTCGGCCTCCGGATCCCAAGATAGCGGGTTCAAACCCGGCAGAGGTAGTCGGATTTTTGAAGGGCGGAAAAAAGTCCATTCGGCACTCCATGTCGTACGATGTCGGCATGTAAAAGATCTCTGGTGACACATTTGGTGTTCACCCGACAAAATTCATTAAATCTCAGCCATAGACGCCCAAGAGAGTTTCGGTTTACTCGGTCTGCCATCTAGTGGGGTCCTAGAGTAAAACAGAACGTCGAAATTGACGAGCAGACAGCCAGATGGTGTCAAATTGAAATGTCTGCACACGGTAGCTGAGGCCATACGATTATTATTATTATTATTATTATTATTATTATTATTATTATCGGAGGGTCTGCCTTAAAAGGGCTGCACTCGGCTAGAAATAGCCACATGTTATTATTATTATTATTATTATTATTATTATTATTATTATTATTATTATTATTATTAGTATTAATTTCCATTTCGTTCGTCGAGTTGCTTGTAAGAACTCCCCTGCCTGTCAGAGGAGAGTGGGATTTCTTCACTTCTATAGGTCCGAGACCGGCCCCGCGGTGAAGGGGTAGAGTGCCTGACTTTTACCCGCAGGCCCCAGCTTCAATTCACGGACAGGTCAGGAAATTTTACCTGGAACTGTGTGCTGGTTCGAGGTCCACTCAGCCTACGTGATTACAATTGAGGAGCTGTCTGACGGTGAGTTGGCGGCCCCGGACTTTCGTCGTGTTGACCACACCACACCTCATAATTTGCAGGCATTCCGGCTCAACAGCGGTCACTTGGTAGGCCATGGCCCTTTGGGGCTCTTGTGATATGGGGTTTGGATTATTGGTCCGAGGCGCTTGGTAGATTTCTCAAGAAACAGGCTGCTAGTCTTAGTTACACATAGCCCCATTCAGATGTTTTCATTTTAACGGATTGGATTGATAGTCCTGGCCTCCTGAGCACAAGGAGTGCAATGATTCAGGATTATCCGAGACTCGCATTCCTATTCCATAGCAACTGGCATGCTGACTCTAAGGACCAATTACCTGTAACTGATGGTTTATGTACTGGAATATGTCTAAAGGAACCTACACCACGAAGCAGTAATATTAACATCAGAATGAAATATAAATGGTCAACATTTTTCACCACAGGAATGACTCGTTGGATGAACGGTCAGCGTACTGGCCTTCGGTTCAGAGGGTCCCGTGTTCGATTCCCGCCGGGGTCGGGGATTTTAACCTTAATTGGTTAATTCCAATGGCACGGGGGCTGGGTGTGTGTGCTGTCTTCATCATCATTTCATCCTCATCACGACGCACAGGTCGCCTACGGGCGTCAAGTAGAAAGACCTGCACCTGGCGAGCCGAACCCGTCCTGGGATATCCCGGCACTAAAAGCCATACGTCATTTTTATTACCACAGGAATCAATTTTTGACATAAGTACCTTTTAGTATAAACGAATATTTTTCCTTGTAAAATGTTTTTGGTGATCCACGGGGAATTGTGGAACGTATTTCTAAAGATGTTTTTCGAAGATATCATATCTGTAACGATTGTGAAAATCCGGGTAACTGTCAATGTACCTCCTAACCATTATTTTCCTTAAGACTGGTCGCGCCTTTCAGCCACTTACGGATATGCAGTCCGTCATAACAATTGTCCTTGTGTTCATATTCCTATGCCTACGTGTACAGGAAAATGAAACTTACATGCATTATACTATAGGAGGGAATCATGCACACATTTCTGCAGCAGGCTTATGCTACAAGGTATGTAAGGTTCACTTTCCTGTGTATAAAAGCTTATGAAAATGAACACAACGACAATTGTTCTGATGGACTGCATATCCGTATGTGGCTGAGAGGCGTGACCAGTCTTAAGGAAAATAATTGTTAGGAAGTGCATTGTCACTTACCCGGTTTTTCACAATCGTTACAGATATTTTCTGAAGTCCTGCGTATCATAGATTTGAATGCCGTTTGCCGTTTTTTAACGTTATCTTCCCATGGCTAAAGGAGTGAAAGAAATTTTCATTAATAATACTTGCTTAACAAGAATTTTCATAAATTAATGTTCATTGTGAATTTCGGAATTGCTTTGTACTTCTTTATGAAGATCAGTTTTTCCTTACACATTGGTGAAAATAATTATTTTAACAATCACGCTAGTTTTGGCTAGAACTCGGAGTTATTGCCCTGAAATGTACAGTCTTCTAAATTTACAAATCCTCGTTAAAATCCCATCGCCATGTTGTGCGTGCCCTCACGCATCCAGTGTATCCAACGCGTTCTAACAGTCTGGCCAGAATGGCCTAGGTGACGGATAATTCGTCGGTACGACCACCCAGCCTCGAGCATTCTCATAATGCACCTCTTCTCAAACCCTGATAAGTTGACGAAATCTCTTCAACTGCGTTGTAAGGGCATGTCGAGTTGTTGACGTGCTTTCCACAACAAGAAGCAACATGCCACTACGTAGCAGTAACTCCTGCAAGCCTTTATGTTGGCCGCAAGTTGCAGCAGGTTCACGGTCAACTAGCCACTTCACTATGCCCACCATTTGGTCATCGGCTTGAGAGGAAACTGCATGCCAAGATGTGCAGCAAAATGACAACTCCTTCCTGGTGAGTGATTTTTTTAAAAAAATTTTTGTCGGTGAGTGTACATGGCATAGGAACCTTCAAACACCAAATATCAGTCGCTCAGATGAGAGGCAGGGATTGATAGCCGAATGGCATAGCCACTGGTTTCTCACAAATGCGAACGCGGTTGGAAACCTTGCACGTGGGATGTCTGAAAGGAAATGCCATATCTTTGTTGTTCAGATTCTAAGTGGAACTGGAGGTCCAATGATTATTATTATAACGATATCATTGTCACCTAAAACTGCACCCTTGATTTTTACTAAGAGGCATTGAGAGATTTGAAGTCTATTTTGAATGTCGTTCTCCCACTATTTTACAACGTTCGTTCCACATGTCGTAAATTATTACAACTCCTCGAGAACTCTGCAAAACTTTATCCCCAAACCCTGCTGCTCCATTTAAAATGTACACGTACGCAAATGACAATGATTTAGTTTGTCCAGGGGATTAAGGAACATTGGTGCTGTTTAAGGTGTTGCCCCTTACTTTTCAGTGTAAAATGTCCAGTAATACGTAAGACATTCAAATTCATATTTGTAAAAGCGGACGAAGTTGATGTTCCCAAAATGTTCTGAAAAACAGTAGGGTAAACTCCCTGAACGTGGAATTCTAGACTAGCATCTATTTACAGGATCACGTGTCATCTGATTTGGGAAATGATATAATAACTATTGCCATCGGCATGAAATCGCTTCGCCTTCTACCAGAGCTCATTGCCAGCATAAACTATTTCCCCTTGTATGAGAGAAGAAATTTGGTGTGAAATCATCAATAAATAGTGAAATATTGTCAATCTGAAAATCACAGTCTATACTTTCACATAAATTCCTTTAAAAAGCTGGGAGAAGCCTGACAATTTTATTCCCGTGCTGGTTGATGTTTCGTAATCAAATGCTCGAGGCCTTTCGCCTTTTACACATCCTGCTTTATGGTACGTCCGTGATAAATAATCACGCAAAAGTATGACAATAGATTTATAGAAATGCAAGTCCATCGAGCAGATCATCACACATTCATTGTTATATCGATATTTGAATATCCCTCTTTCCATGAAATTCACTCATAAGCTGCACAAAGCGGAAGTTCCGATAGCTCTATACAGAAATTGAATTTGTTCGGAACTCCATTGCTTGTCAATAGACAAAGGAATGTATGGACCCTCGTTTCTTTCGTAATGGTTAATGAGAAATCATATGCTCTCAATATACTGAGAGATAATACTACACCACATCTGTTACTACTAACTTACGAGTTAACAAAGACTAGGAGTTAATGTCGTATCGTCGATGAAGGAACCAAACCTCGTATGACACAATGTTCTTCCTCTATATTGTTATCCTTAATATTTTTCACGCCTCCCAGCCACATATGGATACGCAGTCCATCAGAACAATGTTCGTTGTGTTCATTTTCCTGTGCAAAGGTGTAAAGGAAACTGAACCATAAATACGTTATACTGTAGGAGTGCGTAAATACGTCACGCAAACATACATTCCTACAATTCTGTACGGTAAGGTTAATTTTCCTTTACACGTATGCATACGAAAATGAACCCAACGAAAAATGTTCTGATGGACTGCATATACATGTGTGGCTTGGAGGTGTGACCAATCTTAAGGAAAATAATGGACTGGAAGAGCGTTGTTACATACGAGGTTTTGTTTCTTCAACGGCGATATTGTCAACATTACTTTCAATGCTCAACCGATATCATTAAATTACATTCTTGGCGGAAAACGTCAGAGTTCCTTTTCTATTTCAGCATTTCTTCAACCATTATAACATTCAGACTTCCAGCACCTCTTAGTTTCTTGGAGATTATTATGTCCTTTTCTAAACCCTACAGAAGTAATCACAGAGAGTTCATTCTTACTAAAGGCAAGCCAGTAACTATATCACTTCTGAGAACTACCATTCAGAAGGTTTCTAATAATAATAATAATAATAATAATAATAATAATAATAATAATAATAATAATAATAATAATAATAATAATAATAATAATAATAATATCATTAAATATTCGTGGGTACTTTAGTAACCTCTGGCGCCCCTTTTACCTCCATTTTAGTAATATTATTAATGGGCAGTCATAAGGGAGGTGTCAATTGATGCCCAACTGTATGACAAGTAGAACAGGTAGGTGACAAACATTGATGTAGTTATTTAAATATTTAGGTGGTCTGATCGACGTGCATGTTGTTTTCTTTTTGTGATTTAGTTATACGTTCAGAATTCAACGTTCCTATTTCTATTAGCAACCAATGGAGCTCCGGTGTGAAGTGGGTGATAGTGGTTGAGGTTAGGGCCGATGCCCTATATGATAAGTCCTTTTAAACAAACAAACAAATAAAAAACAAACAAACAAACAAACAAACAAACAAACAAACAAACAAACAAACAAACGAACGAACGAACTGTAACGGTTCAAATCCCGTTACAAGATGATATCTGTATTTTTATTATTGTATGATTTTATCTGTATTTTATTATTATTATTATTATTATTATTATTATTATTATTATTATTATTATTATTATTATTATTATTATTATTATTATGTCAGTATTATTATTATTTTATCTGTGATATTGTTACTATTATTGTAATTATCCGTTTTATTCAATTCGATTTTGCAATTGCCTGTTGCTTGCAAGATTGTACTTAGATGTATACATATATACGTATGTGTAGAATAACACTCAATACCTGTACAGTGAGAATTGTTGTATATATCAGAGATTGGAAGTGACGTTGTTATATTGCTATACCACTGGCGATTCTGCCAAGTCATCGCCAAGTCTTGGCTACGTCATCGTATTTATTTAGTATATGCGCTCAGAGAGTCAGCCGCCCAGGGCTATTTCACCACTGGATGTAATATCTGTCGCGTAGGTGGGAGTATGTCATTGTTATTTCTGGAGATTACGTAGCTGTGTCAACTAACGTCTATAAAAGGTGGGTGCATGTTGTAGCGTCAGTCATTAGTTATACGGATGCAGTACAGTGAAGAGGTCTACTAGATCAAGAGGCCTTAGTTGGTCAGAGAACGAGTGTGAACGAGAGATGGTGAAGACTCAGTGAGCCATTAATTATTGGTCATTGAGAGAGTGAGACCAAAAGGTTGGTCGCTCACTCAGTTGAAGACACGGACGCAAGGGCTTCCCATGAAGTCAGAGAGGGCAACCCTGGACCTGCCAAGAGGTCATACCATATTGACTTACAAAGAAGTCAGATGATATGGAGAAGAAGCAGTCACAAGGATGTATCACCAAGTTAGGCGTGACACATCTACAGTAAACACCAGATCAAAGGAATACGTCGTAATTACACTAAAAGTGTTGAAGGTACAGTCAAGTGAATCAGTGAGGGAAATATTTCGTATAAATTGTTAAATGTCCGGTCAAGAAGAATTCAAATTCATGCCTAGTTTCTTTCAGTTGCAATGTCATAATTTCATATTCTCATCTGTTTTATCGCAACAAGACTCACTATTTTTTGATATATTATTTAAAGAATATATATTGTTCTATCAAACGAATTCATAGTTTTATTTCAATGAAAGTAAAATATCTTAACCTCAAAATTAATGGGGAAACCGAACGTCAATCTCCTTTTCCCAGAACTTATATGGTATGTTGTCAAAAGTAAGCTTATTACCCCACACCCTAGAGATAGTCAAGAGTCTCATTCTATTATTGCTGCACTGAGTGGCAGCTGGCGCCCTTCAAATAATGTATGTGTAAGTAAGCAGGTAACAAGTAAGTGTGAGTACAAGGTTCGAAGAGTATGTATTTTATATAATGAATATTAATTTTCAGATTTTCCATTTTAAATGCAGATATTAAGATTTTTAAGTTAAATGCAGATTTATATGTTTGTAAAATTAGTCAGCAAGATAAGAAAGTTACAGAACGAACAAACAATCAAGCAAACCAAGGTTGGGGTTAAGCCCTCAAAGTCTTTAATTAAAAGTTAATTTTCCCATTGAAAGTACAAATAATCAGCTGATAATAATGAACAAGACACTTAACACGTTATCTCGTAGTGGTAGTTTATTCTTATTCTTATTAACAAATACATTGCAATTGGGAAAAATCCCGGTGGCAATGGCCACTGGCAGTAGTGTGATAATAAGGTAAAGTTAACACATGATTACCCAACAGCAACAACAACAACAACAACAACAACAACAACAACAACAACAACAAACGTTCAACAAGCAATTCCATGAAAAGAAAATATTGGAAGAAGTACTACTAGTTTAAGAATCTAAATCCAGCATCATCATATACAAATTCACACACAACTTAAGTATATCCATTACGGCTTAAAATACTATAGTTGAGCTTACTGCTAGCTAAATATTACAAGTAATAGATCAAATTAAAACCTAACTACCCAGTCTTGCAGCCTCTAACATTATGGGAATATCTGTATTCTTTTCCAGCGCAGTCGATGGCTAGGAAATTTTCTAGAAATGTCTAAATTGTATAATGAAAACATCATTACCCTATTAGTCTTGACATATTGTAACCATCAAAGGATCTTTTCTGACAGAAAAGGTGGGGCAGAGAGCCAAATGCATGCGATAAATTCTATGAAGCAGTTTCATTTTCATATTTTCGTATTTTCATGCAATGTTTACTCTCTGTACGTTGAGGAATATCGCACTGCTGTGACTAACACAAAACAATGTGCATTTTACCGGGAAAGTACTGAAGGAAAAGTAATATTGTGTGCTGTATTCCGAAGTTTTTGAACCTACCACCTTCGAAAAATTGTGGATCGTCCCTGGCAAGAAAACATCTCCTTTGTGCCGAAGTGTGTCCAACTCCCAGAGCTGCAGTAAGCTGAATTACGAGGAACATCAACCTTGCATACCATAGACCATCGTTCAACCACTAACGGCTCACATAGGCCGCTCCATTACATCCGTCACACGTATCGACCTGGGTCATGGTTGCTAACCACGTCACTTTCACTGCATCAACGTAGTGGCGTCTCATACGCGCAATAAAGATTGGGAAGAAATTGCCGACATAAATCATGTGATACTTGGTTGTTATAAATACCACCAAGCGCGCAAAGAGTTTTATAAGGAAAACCTCGTATTCATGAACTGTACCAAGATAATGCAATCGAGAAATTTGTCATTGTTTTTGGGATAAGTAAATATTAATCTGTGTTATATTGTTTCATTTCAAATTATAAATGAAATGAAATGTCGCATGGCTTTTAGTGCCGGGATATCCCAGGACGGGTTCGGCTCGCCAGGTGGAGGTCTTTCTATTTGACACCCGTAGGTGACCTGCGCGTCGTGATGAGGATGAAATGATGATGAAGACAATGCATACACCCAGCCCCTGTGCCATTGGAATTAACCAATTAAGGTTAAAATCCCGACCCGGCTGGGAATCGAACCCGGGACCCTCTGAACCGAAGGCCAGTACGCTGACCGTTCAGCCAACGAGTCGGATTTCAAATTGTTAAAATCATGTATTATTTTGTGCATGTATAATATGTCTGTGCTGTCTGCATGGCCATTTGGCAAAAGCCAATTTGAAAGAATGACGATAGACGAGATGTACGATTCACGATGTATTTCTCTAACAATTCAGCGATTTCCAGGTCATACTGATTAACAAAGAGGGTTCATGGACGTTTATTTAAATGTCCTTGGGATGTACGTACGTGCTGGGATAGAAGATTGTACAGCCTGTCTACACAAGTTATTAATTAGTCTGTCAAACGTTTACAAATGAGGACACGAGGAACTACATGCGTGCTCACTTTCAATGAAGGCTATGCCACCGTAACTAATATGAAGATATCCTCTATGTGCACATTCCTCATAATCGAAGTGTTGATGTTGTTTCATTTGGGAACTTGAGATATTGCGGTAATCATTTTTGAATACTTTACAATCTGCATTATTGTAACATTTGTATTTGTGTGTGTTTGGAATGAGTAAGAATTGGAAAGGAGATAGCGAGAGTCGTGTGGAATACACTAGAGCTTCCGGCTTAGCAGTTCACTTATCATTAGAGATGGAAATTATAGGGACGAATAGGTTAGAATAGAAACGTATCGGAACAAGGCGCAAGCGTATTCTAGCCGCTCTAGAGTTGTGCCGGTGATTTGCATATAGGTTAGGGGTTTTGATAGTTCAGATCGCTAATATTTATGCAAACCTCACTGCAGTACCGTCGTGCGGTTATGTGACATTTGCGCCTTGGACAAATACATGTGCATTCTAACTTATCCGTGCCTATAATTCCCATCTCTACTTATTATTGGGTGCCACAAGATAATACCGATTAGTGTTTTTATCATTAGTCTAAAGAGTGACAGCTTCCTCTCTGGATCAGTGGAGGTGTGTCGGCCACCAAATACCAAGATCATGGGTTCAAACGCAGCAGGTGTCTTCGGATTTCAGAAGGGCTGAAGACAATCCTTTTGACACTCCGTGTCATACGATGTCGGCATATAACAGATCTCTGGCGACACATTTCGGGTTTATCCGACAAAATTTATTAAACACTCAGCCATATATCGACCAAAGGTGATCTGGTTTACTCTTCCAACTGGTAAAGGACAAACATGAACATATATTTAAGGTCTTCACCAATTTTCATAAGTGAACCTGAGAAGGCAAAGTCAACAACTTGTGATTTAAGCAGTGCCTTTGGGAGGAAATATACCAACAGAGGATCCTAGAGAAACTCATTGGTTATTGTTATACATTAGTCGTTTTTTAATTTTTCATGTGCCATTTATTTAAACTTTGTGTCGGCAACAATTTTCTGGTTTTTGTTCAAAGAGGTTAATTGTTATATACAAGTGAAGACAGTGTTTAATTTAACATCCGTCATAAGTTATGTTTTTCAAGTAATGCATTCTAACTTTATTCAGTGTTCTGATGAAATTGCTTTGACAAAGTAATTGTTTTCCTATAATTTACGACGTCAGGAGTATCTTCAACTACTAGACTAAGCTAAGGAGCTCTTCACCGGCACATTCTTATTAGGGCTTTTATAATCGAAAGAAATATTTGTCCGTAAGGATTGCCTTTTCACAGGAGAATTACGTTTCTTAACCGCCTTTGAAAAATATTTGAATAGATGGTGAAATATATGGGTCACTGTTTATCAAGAACAAATCTACTTTTACGAGAAGTTATCGGAAAAATTATTATCACGTGTGAAATAATTAGAAGTCGGTTTTCAGGCCTTTCTAGGGATAATATTCTTCCATTTTGAAAGAGCATTGCAGTCATTAGATGATCTACATCCGAACTCGAAAGTCGTGGGCATGTTGTAAAACCTAGCCTTCCCACTTTGCTGTCTTCAAACACAATGTATTTTACAGGGTCGGGGATGGGATGAAATTCAATTTTAATACCATGTTTTTTACGGACGGATGCCCTTCCCAACGCCAACCTCAGCTGAAGAGTTAATGAAGAAATGAAATGAAATGGCGTATGGCTTTTATTGCCGGGAGTGTCCGAGGACAAGTTCGGCTCGCCAGGTGCAGGTAATTTGATTTGATACCCGTAGGCGACCTGCGCGTCGTGATGTGGTATGAAATGATGATGAAGATGCATTCCGTGCCAGCGAAATTAACCAATGATGGTTAAAATTCCCGACCTTGCTGGGAATCGAACCCGGGACCCCTGTGATCAAAGGCCAGCACGCTAACCATTTAACAATGGAGCCGGACACTTAATGAAGATGAAATGAATAACGGTGCATGAAGCTGAGTGAGGAGGTGGAAGGAATCGGCTGTGGCCTATGAATAGGTACTCTCCCGGAATTCGCCTGGAAGTGAAAATGAGAAACCACAGGAAGCCATTCTCAGGACAGCCGACGGTGGGGTTCGAACCTACTCATCTTCCGAATGCAGAGCCTGGCTCCATAGCCGTAGCGCTCTAACACGCGCGGCCACCACGGAATCTCTATTTCGCCGTTTATCAAGAACATTCTTGATACATGATAGCTAAATGATCTGAGCCGCGCAGCCAACTCGCTCGGTGGTAGAGTATCTGATTCATATTCCAAAGTTCGGGATTTCGATCTCATCGAGTCAGACGATCTTTGAACCCAGACCAATCCAGTGGCACGTGCAACTGATTAAGGACCATGACCTATCGAGGCGACTACTGCCCAGCTAGATGACCTACAAGTATTGGAGTACTACATGACCAACGTTATGACATCCTCAGCTCTATTGCATGGCTTTCATGACAGGGTCACTGCTCTATATTTGGTTTCACGAGGCTGAGTGAATCCCGTTCCAGCCCTTCATCTGAGAACCGAACCCGGAAGAGGCAGTCACGCTACCCCTACACCACGGGGCTGGCTCGATTTTCACAAGGTAGACAAATGGATCGCTCAGTCGAAGCTGTATTAACATTTATAGGCTACCATAGCTAAATCAGTAGAGCATCGGACGCGAAATTCGAAGGTTGTTGGTTCGTTCTTCATCGATTTCTGAAACCGGGGAATGCAGAAAAACTACATAATATTATCTAAGGCATGTAGGAAAAATAATTCTAACAAACGTTAAAACAGAAAAGATACATGCAGCTAGTACGAAATACAGTAGGTATGAAGATGACGAGCTAACCTAGGCTCTATAGTTTAGTTGGTTTACTGTTTATCTTTTACTTTGATTCAAATGTATTTGTAGCTGGCTGTTTGGTGTGTTACCTAAAGCCAATAATACTCAGTAGGTCTAGGAAATATTTCAAAAATTTAAGTTTGTCCAGAAAGATACGTCTAAGAAGTGGTATATATAAAATTAAATTTTACTTACATTATTTCTGTTTCTGTTGCTGTGTGTTAGTTGGAATATCGTCAGTATTTTGTAGTATAAACAACGAACTGCATATATTAGTAACGATCAAAATAAATTAATGCTCATGCTGACCAACCCCCATCCCATCAGTTGCTGGTCGTCCGTGGTTAGGACAGAAGAGTATTCAAATTCATTCATTCAGTCATACACACGTAAGTTTACATTAAAATGAATAGCGCATAGATTCCTTGGTTAAAGCATGCATTAAACTAACTGCACACAGATCACAAGTCTAAGCGCATATTAAAACGCGTAGCGCCTAGTTTGCACTATCGAAAGCGTGTATTAAAATGAAACAGTGCAGGTATCGAACTGTCAAAACCTGTATTAGAATCAATAGCGCAGAGATTGCACAGTCAAGGCATGTATTGAAATGAATAGAGCATACAGTATCTTGCACTGTCAGAGCATGTATTAACTTGAATAGCTCAGAGATAGCACAGTCAAAGCATGTGTTAAAATGAATAGCACATATATCGCATTGTCAAATCATGTATTAAATTAATGGCGCATACATTGCACAGCCAAAGCATGCATAAAATGAATAGCGCATATATCGCACTCTAAAGTCATGTATAAAATGAATAGCACATACATCGCACAGTTAGAGCATGTATTAAAGTTAATAGCGCATATATCGCGCAGCCAAAACATGTATAAATATGAACAGCGCATATATCGCACCTTCAAAGAATTTGTTAAATGTATAGCGCAGAGATTGCACATTCAAAGCATGTATTAAAATGAATAGCGCACATATCGCACTGTCAAAGCGAGTGTTAAAATAAATAGCGCATGGAAATCATAGTCAACGCTTGTATAAGAGGAATAGAACATAGATCACGTCGTTTATGCATGAATTAAGCTAACTGCACATAGAATGCATAGCCAAAGCATGTGTTAAAATTAAAGTGCATAAATCATGCAGTTGAACTATGCATTAAAATAAATTGAAAGTATATTGTAAAGTTAGTATGCATTATAAGCAATTCCACAAAGCTCAAGTAGTTAAAGCAAAGATTAAAATTAACTGGGCATGGATCATGAAGTTAAAGCATCCATTAAAATAAATTTTGGTAGCTCGTGCAGTTAATGCATGGATTACATGAATTACGCATGGATCATGATGCATTAAAATGAATATTCCTTAAATGTAGAAGCGTAAATTGAATTGTGCAAGTTCATGCAGTTAAAACAAATTTATTGAGCATGTTAAGTCAACGCATTGAATGAATTGCGCCTATATTGTGAAGTTAAATAACACATGAAAATACATTGTACAGATAAAACAATAATCGAACCTGCTTAGGTAACGCTGATGAGTCCTTTTAAAGACGCACTGTCTACTATTAACATATGAGGTAATATTTCTAGAGCTTGTCAAAAATATCGCGAGTAAAATTGAGGCCCGTACTAGCGTATTTGAAAGATATTGAAAACGGGGCCAAATACGTGACCTGGTGCGTGAAGTTGATAGTTGCAGGACTATCCATTTCTATAATAAATTAATATCTTCCAGTATGAAACTCTCTTTTCAATATACCATTGTTTGGGGTAAATGAATTAAATGCGTTTTGAATCAATTCATCTAATACTTAATAAAGCATTTTTTAACGTTGTTTCCTGTTTTGAAGAAATTAACAGAATTAAATAAATGGATTCATGTTTACCTTCGAGGCAGAACCTACAGAAGAATGAAAGAAATCATTGCTTGTACTTAACAAACATACCCTTGGCGTTGACGTAACGTATTTGACGCTTAATAGATTGCCCTCGGTTCAATTTCTGGCTTGAGCAACCACCACAGAAACATGCCTCCACATAGAGTTGGCGTCAGGAATTGCACCCGGCCGTAAAGCAGGGCCAAGTCGTCATGTGCGCACGTATAGAACTGTCAATACCTGTATTAAAATGAATAGCGCGGAGATTCCACCAAGGTATGTGGAAAATGGAAGAGGAAAAAGAAGAAGAAGAAATGTTTTCAGTGTATGTTCATGAAGAACCCTGATCTCAATCGTGGGCGAAATAGCTGAACATCATTGCCGGATTCTCATTTAAGCGCCTATGGTTTCCAGACTACGCAAAACTACAGATCCTTGGTTGTGATCACGATATTGACAGCCATGCCAATACTTGCTGATGATGATGATGATGATGTTTGTTGTTTAAACGGGCCTAACATCTAGGTCATCGGTCCAAGACTACTTCCTGTTTGTTTTTGTGAATTTAAGTGGCTCACATGAGGTCGGCAGCTGTGAAGTTGGAACCCGAACTTACTACCTCAGATCCACAATCACCCATATAATAACTGATGCCCTTTGCTTTAGAAGATGCGCGATTATTTTATTAATAAGTGAGAAGGTTAATTTGCTTCAGTGCCCTGTATACTTACAATTACAAAACAGACAAAGGGAGGAAATCTCATTAGTGTGTTGAATGTAGATGTAACAGTCCTGCGCACTGGTTAGTGTAGAGCAGAGGCGCTTACGCTGGGCATAGCGTCCGCGGGCGCCCAGTACTGTAAGTGGGCAGGCAGACGATGAGCGTATACTATTCAAACACTGTGACGTTGTGGCTACGTCACAGGCCATGAAGGTTGGGCTATGTTAACCCAATCACTCTCGATCACTGTGGCGATACCCGAGTTTGAAATAGAAGCAGAAAATAACGAAAGAAAGAGGGCAGAAACAAGTTATTTATGTTCATTGCAATTTATGTGTTTTGACCGGATACAATAAAGAGTTAGGCCTACAACCTCAAATACTTTTGTAATGTACGTAATGAATTACAATTTTCACTATTACACTTTAAGAGGTGCTTTAGAAACAGTACTAATATAATACGGAGTTACGGTGGATAAACTGTGGGTTGTGGTTAGTTGGGTTTAAATTATCTGATAAACTCATCAACAATCCAATCCTGCTTACCGGGAATAAACTTAGTGAGGTTATTTATTTGAAGGCACACAATATTTGCATTGTTGTACTTCAATCTTGGATAGTAAATGTCGATGTCCTCACTCGCGATGAAACTCCCTCTCTCCATTTAGAGGCTAGCTATCATCACCGGACGCCTGTTAAATTTTAAATACTATTTTCAGAAATTCAGTGGAAAGGGAAAGTCACACAACACTACAAGTGTGAAAATTCATTGTTGCATTATTAAATTATATTACTTTTTGCTTAATAAATAACAGGAATTTTACATTTAAAAAATGGAAATACTGCCATTCTCATCCAAGGAATTGTAAATCGTAGCTTGTACGTTTAAACCCTGTACTTTTGTAGATTGTAAGACAAACATTTTAACGTATCAGTTTTCTTCGAATGAATAAATAGAAGAAAATAAAACAGACTATTTATATCTAGCGCAGTATAAATCAAACCGGAATATCTTGAATAGTGGACGAGAGCTTCCTAATCACAGTCTAACGGCAATGTTCCCTTGCTTCCCTGCAAAGTGTGTTCGCTCTCTCGCTTCACTGTGACGTATGCTTCTTACGTGAGCTGCCCACATTTACGTCACGTGAGCTCGGCCGCACTGGGCAAGCCTCAACGGGCGCCCAGCTGAGCACCTCTGGTGTAGTCTCTTCCGTCCGGACCATACAGGTTCAATTACTGGCTCAGCCACGAAGGGCTGAAAGAGGACGAGTTCTACCTCAGGTAACAGTGAGAAAAGAGAAGTGAAATCCTATTCTCGACCACTCAGGTATAGTCTTACTTCGTTTATCATTCAACAAAATCAATGTACCATGGCCATTCTACCCCAATTCTACTTCCAGTCGATTACAAAGAATTAGTAACACAACAGCAAAACATGTTATGAAAAGGGTACCTCGTTGTCCCGATCAACGATACCAACAACTGAAGATGAAAAACAACACAAACCATGTCTACAATCGCTTACTGTCGGCTTTGAAAAAAATTAACACACTGCATGCGAGAAGTAACCAAAGAAGATTGAATGAAAAAGTGTGCAAAAGTTAAAGATATCGAGAAAGAATACTGGAGCTATGACGCACTAATGAAACGGGAGATTGAGAGAATAACGATGCATATAATTTTTTGCTTTGTTTGTTTTTAACTGTTAGGTTCTTCAGCATGTGAAATAAATTTTGGATAAATAAATATAAACTACTAAAATATAAAACATACGGTAATTGAATTTAAAATAATTCTCTTAACATATGCTTTTTTCAGGAAGTTTTTAAATATATTTATTCAAAATAAGTTTCGGCAGATTGAAAAACGTAAAAGTTATAAATTAACTGAGTCTAAATTGAAAAGAGATGGCTTCAGATATTACAAAATATCGATTTGTAATGCAGTAACCCGGTCCGCAACTAGAGAATCGGATGCTAGCTCGACCACTGCGGCAGTTGATACAGCTGATGAAATTGCAAGTTCAACTTCAGATGTACTCGGTAATGAATTATAACAATATATTATATTATAATATTACAATATAATGTTATTTGCTTTGCGTCCCACTAGCTACTTTTAAGGTTTTTCAGTAATGTGTCGTCAAATGTATGTGTACCGGGTGGTACACCCCCACGCCGCTAATTCAAACTTTGCGCCAGTTGAAACTCCTCTACTGGAGGAAGTCTGAACTTTATCTACTGTGTTAATTTTCAAGTTTCTCAGAAGATGTCACTACTTGGAAATTTTGAAGTTTCTGAACTGGGTCGTTTTCGATGTATTTTTGTTTTGCCTGTAGTAAGAAGTGTGGACATTCTCTTCCAGATGGCACTACTGAAGAACTACAATTGTGCACCCTAGTGCGAAGTGAAATAACTATGTTTTTGGAGAAATTTTGAATTCATAAGTTTGTTCTTTGTTAAATTTCTTTCAGTTATTGTTTAAGTTGGCAATATTAACCCTTTCTTTCTGCCAGTTTTGAAACTGGCCAATCATACTTTTCTGTAATTAATTTTCCACCAATAAGGTGTTTCTTCCTCATCTAGTGTAGGGGTTTTCGTCGTTAACCAATAAAATTTTTGTGGGAGGGTGTTCTCATTCCTGCAACGCCTCGAACTTTCCACGAGGGTATATAAACTGCTGATTTTCGGGTCTCCTGGCCACTTCAGTAACATCTATCATTGTGTAAATTATGTAGCAGGGGGCGGGAAGCGCCTTTTTCTTCGGGCAGCAGTTCAACCACCAGGTAATGGCCTTTTAATAAATTCTTTTCTTGCTAGCTCAGCAGTTTAACTCTCGGGGCAGGTCCGAAGCCTTTGACCATGTAACTTTCCTCTAAAATGCAAAGACACTTGGTATCAATTCTATCTTTTTAAACTACAAATTGGGATAGAGAGTGCTTAACCCTCTCGAGCTCCCACTCATATTGCTTTGAGGTGAACTTATTTTCACAACAGTTTCTTCCCCTCTAATGTAATGTAAATCGTTTTCTTATATAAGTCACCTCTTTAGTATGGGATTAGCCCTTGCATTAGCGGCCTAGTGCCAAGTAGGTTTTAGTAAAGTATATTAGGAGTGCAGTTTCGCCTCCTCTCAAGTTGGTATTTTGGAGGCCACGTAATTGTCCTGTTTCTTCACTGAATAGGCCTCAGTAGGTTGGGTATTTTTACCCCTGTGTTATTTGTGTTTGGAGGTCAACTTGAAAGTGGAGTTTGGTGTGGCCTTTGATAGGCTTGAACTTAAGAGCGGGTCGCTCTTTCTTAAAATTTGTTTCTGCGTGCCTCGAGGAGGCTTTACTGTGTAATTGGGAGCAAGAGCTCCTGGGCATGACTGGGGTCTTCTGCCCCTTTGTTGAATCTTGTATATCGTAAGGTTGGGCTTATAGCTCAAGAATTGTGTGTCTGGCTCTCGGAGCCCAAATCCTGTAACGCTGTAATTGTACACTCTTGAATTGTTGCTAGGCTACTGTGTACCTGTTATAATTGTTATTTATTGATCTCGAAAAGAAAATATAACCTTGTTAAATTAACTTTTCGTATTTTGAGACCTGTTCACCCCAGCACCTTCTTTCACCTCTGCACATCCACAATACTCCGTAACAGTATGTACAAGCAATTTTACATTATTTAAATTAGTTTCATTTACTTGAATATTACAGGCTTCTTATCATACTGATGTGTACATTGATGAATGCCTGCCTGGTGTCAATAACGCTGCTGTACCTTTCCCCCCTCTATTCCTCTGGCGTGTTCCTCTCACCCCACTAGTCCCCTGGTGTGCCCTTGTATTTCAGGTGTTAAAATGTCGTATGGCTTTTAGTGCCGGGATATCCCAGGACGGGTTCGGCTCGCCAGGTGCAGGTCATTCTATTTGACTCCCGTAGGCGACCTGCGCGTCGTGATGAGGATGAAATGATGATGAAGATAACACATACACCCAGCCCCCCGTGCCATTGGAATTAACCAATTAAGGTTAAAATCCCCGACCCGGTCTTGAATCGAACCCGGGACCCTTTGAACCGAAGGCCAGTACGCTGACCGTTCAGCCAACGAGTCGGACTTTTAGGTGTTAATAATAGCAAACAACTGTTCAGTGCTCTACCAGTTTGTACTGCAAATTGATCCTAATAAATAAATAAATAAATAAATAAATAAATAAATAAATAAATAAATAAATAAAATAATTTAATAATAATATCACCATCGTTGTTGTTGTTGTTGTTGTTGTCATTGTTATTCGGCAATTATGGTCGAGATTTGATCGAGTTCCGGCCACTTCTGGAACGAAAAATGACTTAGAAATCATGTTCAGTCATGAGGGACATCCTATCACGAATTCCTGCCAAAACCCCGCTGAACTTTACGGGGATTTCAGGAACAGTAAATAAGTTTGCTAATGTTATGACGTCACGCTAACCCGGATTGATTTCGGTGAAGATAGAATAATAAAAAGTGCTAGGATATAGCAGATGTGGCACAGTCCCAGAATTTGCCTGGTATGAACATGGGCAACAACGGAAAACCATATTCAGGGCTGCCGATGGTGGAATTCGAACCCACTATCTTCGGAATCCAAGATCACAGCTACGCTGCGCTAACCACGCAGCCAGATTGCTCGGTAATTCAAGTAAGTATTCAGTTATTATTATTATTATTATTATTATTATTATTATTATTATTATTATTATTACTGACATTTGAAAAGCCTTAATATGAAGAAAGGTTTTGACTAAATTAACATTTTTTTAATCTGGCACTTGTAACTGATTCCTTGTGTGTAAGTTAGCACTAATGCATGTTGTATGAAGTGAACGACGTGTTTGTTTTGTACTTGTAAGACAAGGTTGGAAGGTAGGCAAGCTCTCGTGTAGGGAACCGGTTTGTGCGGGGATGCTACTTGAGCTGTGTGCAAGCTATTACTGCTTCACATTTATATAAGATGCCTTCAGAACGGGGACAGGTGCACAAGTACCTGCCGGTTTCCTGCAACTAGCTCCATCACACACAAGCCTGAGGACATGGTTACAAATGCTACATATTAGCATATATTAACTAAATTTATATTTTGGAATCCTATAATTGACCGTCAGAAATATGATGGTTCTCAAATGACAATTCAATGTTCGAAGTATGTTCTGCGGTAAATATATTGATCCGTTATACTTCCCACATTCTTACCTGGTCCGAAATCTTGACTGGCTAATCAGATTAAAAACTGAAATATTACTGCCATAATTTAATCATTATTATTCCCTTTCCTGACATAAGCCCGTAGTATAAATTATTTTAGCACAAATAACCTAAGAATTGGCACGTAACAACTGATGGAAATAAAGAATGTAGCGACACATTATAAGCGCGAATGAAAATAATAATAATAATAAAAAATGATAATAATAATAATAATGAAAATCCACAGCCTGTTTCCAGTCATTCGACGGGGTCAGGAATGGAATGAATAAAGCCCCCATCTAGCGGCGAGGATAGGAATTGTGCCGGCTGCCGAAGTCTGTCGCACTCCTCTGGGGCACTGATTAAAGAATGACAGATGAAATGAAATGATATTGGAGAGCGTTGCTGGAATGAAATATGACAGGGAAAACCGGAGTACCCGGAGAAAAACCTGTCCCACCTCCGCTTTGTCCAGCACAAATCGCATATGGAGTGACCGGGATTTGAACCACGGAACCCAGCGGTGAGAGGCCAGTGTGCTGCCGCCTGAGCCACGGAGGCTTCCCAATAATAATAATAATAATAATAATAATAATAATAATAATAATAATAATAATAATAATAATAATAATAATAATAATAATAATAATAATAATAATGAAAACCTACAGCCTGTTTTCCAGTCTTTGACCGGGGCAGGGATGTAATGAATGAACCAGATATAGGCTACTATTACAATGGGGTCGCCACTCCCAAGGTGATATTAATGACTGATAAATGCTATGAAATGATAATGGAGAGTGTTGGTGGAATGAAAGATGACAGGGAAAACCGGAGTACCCGGAGAAAAACCGGTCCCGCCTCCGCTTTGTCCAGCACAAATCTCACATGGAGTGACCGGTATTTGAACCACGGTATCCAGCGGTGAGAGGCCGACGCGCTGCCGTCTGAGGCACGGAGGCTCTAATAATAATAATAATAATAATAATAATAATAATAATAATAATAATAATAATTTAGTGTGACTATTGATAGCCTGGTGCAGACCCACCGATGAGGAGAGAGAGAGAGAGATAGAGAGAGGGCGATATCTGCCGTGTATGCGAAACTGTATGTTAATGTGATGGTGTATAGTGTTGTGTGGTGTATGAGTTGCAGGGATGTTGGGGATATTGCGAACACCCAAATCCCGAGGCAGGGGAATTAACCATTTAAGATTAAATTCTCCGACCCAGCCCGGAATTGAACCGGGGCCGTCTGAACCGAATGTGAGTACGATGACCATTCAGCCAAGGACACAGAAAGCTCGAAAAATAATAAAGTTGTTGGTTTTTTACGTCCTACTCACTACTTTTACGGTTTTTGGAAGCACCGAGGTGCCAGAATTTTGTTCCGTGGGTGTTACATTACGTGGCGGTAGGTTTACCGGCACGAGGCTTTTGTGTTTTGGGCACCTTCGAATACCGCCGGACTGAGCTAGTATCGAACCCGCCAATTGGGTCTCAGAAGGCCAGCGCTCCTACAGTCTGATCCACTCGGAAAGTGTAATCCAGCAAACAGCTGAAGTGCAACAAAACACTGTGTATCAATCAATCTCAATCTTATGACTGAGTCTGTGATTTTTTGTCGGCTAGAGAGGACACGGAGACAGTGGACTTATTGACCTGACAGACGCAACCACTGATAATGAACGAAACATATTTTTGTGTTCTACGAGTGAGGGATGTGTCCTGAAAGTCTGGCCGTACCATAGTGTTACACCTTGTATGTTTCACATTTTACACCTTTTAAATTTAAACCCCATACCATGTATGAGTCTTCAGAATGTGTGTTACCCTGGTGTAATCGGTATTTTTCTTTTGACAGCATTAAGAAATTTACGTAAAATTCCAGACCTGCTCGACGCACAACACTTATTGATTTCGTCTAGCTTTGTCTTCTTCCGACGAGTTCCATCAAGTGCGGCTTTCTCACACTGCCTAACAATTTTACGCACAGTCCTTTCACCTCTACAGATAGTTTTAGCAGTCCTTTCCACAGCTTTCTAGAGAGGGATTACAAGACCTCTCCTCTTTTCCTCCTTCCAAAACTGTAGAACATTACATACATTAATGTCCTGCTCTGTGATCGGGGTACTTCGGGCGGTTTCTTCGGGGAGTCTGCTTTCTAAATAAATTGCAATGACATGCCAGATACTCCATCCTGTCCTCCAAGGTTTACAAGATATGTAATACGGAATACCAACACTGCATCCAATATTCAACTGGGCTTGATGGTAGTGGCACAGCGATACACGTGTGTAGACCAAGGCCCCACACCGCTGGCTGCGCAGAAGCGTGTGACTGGGGAAGACATGTCCATGCGCGTACCGCCATGTTGCGGGCGCTCCTCAGATTGAAGCGGAGATCGTATGGAATTCGTGTTTTAACTCAAATTTCGCACACATGAAAACATTCAACCTACAAAATTAATGATGGCCTACACCGACTACCGTGTACACACGCAAAAAATATACATAATATCAAGACTGTGGTAATATTAAAATACATTTCTGTATACAAACTGAACAATCTACACAAATCCTTTGGATAGCAGACTGAATAAGAAGATTAAAAAATACACTACTAGAAAAATACACTAGCGGTACCTCGAAAATGATAATGTCACTCACTTTAATATAAGGGTCATGTTTGTAACTGATGTGTTTGAACACTGTACGTATGGCAAGAAGGCCAGACTCAAAGGACGAGGACAATTGTCTCTTGAGAAACCTAGACCCTACAATTTAGTTTTATTGAAAATAAGAAGACATGTTCAAAAAGCAGTCTACAACTTAAGTATAATTACATATCGTGAGATAAAAACTGCCTGTCTCTCAGCAGACTAGAAAACACATAAATATTTACAAACTCCTGTACCGATAACAATAATCTTCAATATCAACAAAACAGGAAACCTGTGAAATAAAATCTTTCTACGAAAGGTACATAGCTTATGATTCCTCTCTGATAAGTCATTAGGCCTACAGAAAATTTGACTCAATTCTCTGAACACATTGTTTAAAAAGTACATGACTGCAGCAATCTTCCTAAAACAATCAGATACATGTTTTATCATTTTCTGAATACGAAATGCCGGCTCTGCGGTGTAGGGGTAGCGTGTGTACTTCTTACCCGGAGGCCCGTGTTCAATCCCCGGCCAGGTCAGAGATTTGTACCTGGATCTGAGTGCTGGTTCGAGGTCCGCTCAGCCTACGTGATTACAATTGCGGAGCTATCTGACGGTTAGATAACGGCCGAGAGGATTCGCCGTGATGACCACATGACACCTCCTAATTTGCAGGCCTTCAGACTGAGCAGCGGTCGCTTGGTAGGCCATGGCCTTTCGGGCCTGTTGTGCCGTGGGGTTTGGTTTGGTGAACAGAAGTTATCATTATTGTGTGATTTGAATTTAGGTAAATGCTGCTTGACATTTGTTACACTAGCGCTAGTCTTCTATTGTGTTTTTCTTAAATTTATCTGCGTGGTTTAGGCTTAAATTTTGTTTTTACCAATTTGCTTTACGTCGCACCGACACAGATATGTCTTATCGCGACGATGGGATAGGAAAGGCCTAGGAATGAGAAGGAAGAGCCCGTGGCCTTAATTAAAGTAAGCCCCAGCATTTGCCTGGTGTGAAAATGGGAAACCACGGAAAACCATCTTCAGGGCTGCCGACAGTGGGGTTCGAACCCACTACATCCCGGATGTAAGCTCACAGCTGCGCGGTCCTAACCGCACGGCCAACTCGCCCGGTTAGGCTTAAGTAAGAATGGTATCATTTAAGATGTAAAACCCTCCTCATAATATTATCTTCTTAAATATTACTGCTTTTACAAACTCATTCTGAATTAACATTATCTGAGCACATGACAATTGAAAGTGCGTTCTAATTTTTCTCTAATATGAGCACCATGATTTACACAAGAAAGAAAATAAACGAAACTGAAAGTAAAGCACTTGCAAACAAAAAGATTAATATCATAGTGAACATTTATTTTGATTAGAGTTTTCTACAGCAGACTAGGATTGACAAGATCTATTTAGACTTTATATTGTCAGATTTTTCTGGAATAGCGTATTAACAATTGTAATCTTTTATTATAAAGCAAATGGGAAAAATTGGAGAAATGAAGACATACGATACTAATAAATCATTTTTCAGATAATTGATAATTTGATGCAGTACCTTACCCTAATATTAAAAGGTTTTATCAAGTCGTATCAATCATATCTTACGGATTCTAGGGCCAGGTTTATCAAATTTTTAATAGCGCAACAGAGTTTGTGTGAAAAATATACAGCCTTTTTCAGAACAGCTGTTTAGTTCTAAACAATTATAGTATCTCCGATGAATTAGAAAAATACAAACAAAAAAGAAGCCTAAATATTCTAAATTTCACGTCCATGCGTTCTCTGAATCAACCACCATATAATCTGTTTAGTTCTCGATTAGGCCCTATGGTAAATTAAGGTTATTTTATAACAGTTCAATTTCTACTCACATGTGAATAGAAATACCAGATCCCTTTCATTAACAACCTGTACAAATGAAGGCTGCATACGAATTCACCCTCGTGAATATCTTTCCATTCCACAGGTAAGGCCTAAATTTAGGCCTAATATTGCTGAAACTACTGTAATGTTTCAGCTCCCACATTCCTTGAAATTATTTGACAATATATTATCACTCCGTCACATATAATACTAAAACAGATCCACTAACAGGCATGATTCAAATCGTAAACATGCAAGGGTCTGTAAACATTACCACGTGCTAGCCATGCATTCGAAGCTGAAGCGCCCGCAACATGGCGATGCGCGAAAGTGTTCAATATTCCGCATAGCATCAGCGCGCTCTGTGAGTCTAGATAGGTAATATTAAAGTCTTTGGTGTAGACTGTACCGCGCGCTCTGATCCAAAGAGCGTGAAGCAGAAAGGAAAATTAACGTTACATTTGACATCCGAAAGGCAACGGCTCCGCGAACTGCACGCTGGCACCTCTACCGGCCAAATATCTGAAATAAGACTACAGGCGGTGATTTGAATAGTTTTTCGCGTAGGGGAACCCCACCATTCTAATCACTACCCTCCCTCCCGCCTATCTTAAATATGTACCCTGAACTATTTGGAGTGTATTGATGTTGTTTTTCTCACAATATGATTAATTTACTTGGTTATTTTCTTTTCCCTTTTTTGAAATATTTCATTCTGAACAATGATACATTTGAAGGTTGACCTATGACCTTCTTCTTCTACCGCTCTTCCCACACCTGTGGGGTCGCGGATGCGAAATGTGTCACACATGTGGATTTGGACCTGTTTTACAGCCGGATGCCCTTCCTGACGCCATCCTTATATGGAAGGATGTGATCATTATTGCTTGTTTCTATGGTGGTTGGTAGTGTAGTTTGAATATGAAGAGGAAAGTGTTGGAACAAACACAAAACTCAGTCCCCGAGCCAGAAGAATTAATCAAACACGCTTAAAATCCTGACCCGGCCGGGAATTGAACCCGGGACCCTCTGAACCGAAGGCCTCAACGCTGACCATTCAGCCAATGAGTCCGACTGAGTAGTAGATGAGTGGGAATTGCAATCCTCATTTCTGATATAATAATTTCGTGTGGCTATTTCGAGCCGAGTGCAGCCCTTGTAAGGCAGACCCTCCGATAAGGGTGGGCATTTCAGATTAAGAAGTATGAGAGAAACAGAAGTAAACATTCACCCGCACACTAACATCACCCCGGATATCAGTCGTCTTTAACACTATAAGCCAACCTCAGCGTGAATAGTATCAGGATATTCCTTTACATAGCAAATGAAGGCACAAAGAAAATTAATGGAATCAGTGAAAACAAATGCACATAGGCCTACAGTACAATGTCAAAAAGAAGCCATACATAGTAAGCAAAATGATGAGAAGGAACCCGTATGCTAAAGAGGGATTTTCTAGGATTCAAAGGGAAATTGAAGTAAAACATGCAGCTATATTCTACCTACTATACCGAGGGAGTTGGCCGTGCGGTTAGGGGCGCGCAGCTGTGAGCTTGCATTCGGGAGATAGTGGGTTCAAACCTCACTGTCGGCAGTCCTGAAGATGGTTTTCCGAAGTTTCCACTTTCACACCAGGCAAATGCAGCGGCTGTACCTCAATTAAGGCCATGACCGCTTCCTTCCTACTCCTAGCACATTCCTATTCCACCGTCGCCATAAAACATATCTGTGTCGGTGCGACATAAACCCAATTGTAGAAAAACAAAACAAAAAACCTACCTATTATCCACAGTATCATAAGTATACTATTGTGTATAAATTTCCACAAAAATTGTAATGCGTATAGTATATCATCATTTCATTAAATTACATTCAGGAGTATTAACCATTAATTAATATTCATAATACAGAAAACAATACAAGGTAACACAATACAGAAATACTTAACATTGTAAAAACAAAAACCGTGTGTAAGAAAGCCCATTGGCGCTCTGGATTTGGATGCCGTTCTTACACATTTTTTTTTTACCGTTACAGCGCTTATCTTGTTTCATTAAAATATCGGAGTTAAAGGTGGATTGTTGCATTTTAGTCATTTTGTAAGACTAAGGGGGTATGGTTTTAAGATGTTCTCTCAAAAGATTTGACGGGTGATAGTCAATGCCTCTGTGAACGCCGTGAATCCTGCAAGGAGAATATTGTAATATGTTTTCAGTGCAAGTCGCTGATCATATTAGAGTTTTGATGTTTATGATGTTCTGATTGTGTTAATAGCTGAATGGATGACTAGTTCGCTGCCTGGATGAATTTACGATACGAACATTCATGACCTATGGAAGATACTTGCACCGGGCGAGTTGGCCGTGCGCGTAGAGGCGCGCGGCTGTGAGCTTGCATCCTTGAGATAGTAGGTTCGAATCCCACTATCGGCAGCCCTGAAGATGGTTTTCCGTGGTTTCCCATTTTCACACCAGGCAAATGCTGGGGCTGTACCTTAATTAAGGCCACGGCCGTTTCCTTCCAACTCCTAGGCCTTTTCTATCCCATCGTCGCCATAAAACCTATCTGTGTCGGTGCGACGTAAAGCCCCTAGCAAAAAAAAAAAAAGAATACTTGCATAAGCTGTTCATATCTACTCGTGGGTTCGAATTACCTTCACTCGTCCAGTGGCGTTCATGGTCTGTATCCACTATCCATTACGAGTAATAACAGGAAGCAGAAGTGTAGTTCAAAATGAATCAGAAGTTTGTTAATGATGGATAGCGAGTTTAATTACTATTCGCTCTTTCTTTCTTTCTTTCTTTCTTTCTTCAGCCGGTCCGCTAATCTAGGGGATAGTATTTTAGTTTGACAACCGTTTGGGTCGGGTTCAATTTCTGCTTCCTAACATAGGAGTGCCAACGGCCGTAGCCATGTTGAAACACTGGATCCCGTGAGATCTCCGAAGTTAAGCAACACTGGGCGTGGTCAAGGTTATCCAAAACTTGGAGGAGCGGAAAGGAACTGGCCTCCCTACCGTACGTAAACTCCGGCTCAAGAACACCTCTGCAGAGGTTCGGACCTGCCTCCGGGCATACTCTAACATTAACATAGGAGTATGTGAATGGGTTGCACTGAAGTTCGTTAGGATCACTCAGAACAAGAATCTCACGGTCAATTTCTCTTACAAATAACTCTCCGCGTTTTTCTTCCTCATGAACCGAGTGGCTGCGTGGTTCGAGTCACGTAAGTTGTCAACTTGCATTCGGGAGATAGTGGGTTCGAATCCCACTGTCGGTGGCCCTGAAGATCCTTTCACACCAGGCCATGGTCGCTTCTTTCCTATCCCATCTGTGTCGGTGTGACGTTAAAAAAGCATCTTCAACTTCAAGTGGACGCACGGAAGGTACCAAACAGACCACGGCCACTCCCTCCCAATTCCTAAGATCAAATCAAAACAAACCCCATGGCACAATAGACCCTAATGGCCGTGGCCTACCAAGCGACCGCTGCTCAGTCCGAACGCCTGCAGATTATGAGGTGTCGTGAGGTCAGCACGACGAATCCTCTCAGCCGTTATTCTTGGCTTTCTAGATCGGGACCGCTATCTCACCATCAGATAGCTCCACAATTGTAATCACGTAGGCTGAGTCGACCTTTAACGAGCCCTCAGATCTAGGTAAAAATCCCTGACCAGCCTGGGAATCGAACCCCGAGCCTCCGGGTAAAAAACAGGCACACTACTCCTTCACCGCAGGGCCGGTCAATCCTAAGATCAAGTAATGAAAAATATAGCCATCGGTCTAGACACCAGAGCCACACAGGTCTTTGGACACTTTACGCTAAGTACACGGGGTTATTGGAAAAGACGTTCTGATGACCTTAAAACAAGAACAACAGCAACAACACCGAATAAATTTGAAGACACTAATTAAATAATCTCTTTTATATGAAAGTTAGATCGTTATAACTGTATTGAGTGTTTATTGTTAAAGATAATCACGAACGTTTCTTGAAGTTTTATAAGGAAACCTTCTATTTTAATGTGCGTGTGTTGCCCATAGAGCCGAGAGCCGAGCCGGGAATGCCGGCACACTTGCATGCCACGCTCCTGCTATTGCCATGCAAATAGCCTTAAATAATTACATCTCCTAATTTTTGTGTTCCACCAGGTGTTTCGATCTCCGTTCTTTCTGTTGTATCAGCCGCGGCTCTCATAATGTAAGAAATAATCAACTAGGCAAATCAGGTGGGATACGGAACAGTCAGTCTGAATAAGTGCCTTGCGTTTACAGCATTCTGCCAGGAAATGATAATTTGCCAGTGGTATGTCTAAGTGGACACGTTTCTTCTTCTTCTTCTTCTTCTTCTTCTTCTTCTTCTTCTTCTTCTTCTTCTAGATTTGTTTAACGTTGCATTAACACATTTTATTTTTTCTGTGCCGACGATGGGATAATAAAGGGGCCTTAATTAAGATATCGGCCATGGCAATTGCATTATGTGAGAGTGGCAAACCACGGCAAACCGTCTTCAGGGTAGCTGGTGAGAGGTCTCAAATCTATCATCTCTGGAATTCAAGTTTATGGGTACACGATTCGTATGGCCGAATTACGTATTATTATTATTATTATTATTACTATTATTATTATTATTATTATTATTATTATTATTATTATTATTATTATTATTATCATCATTGTACCAGGGTACCAGGGTACCAGCCCTTTCCCGGCTATCCTTTTCTACTATGGCCATATCTGACAGTGATTAAGAACTTTTAAGACTTATTAAAACCTCCTTCTCCGATGTTAAGATGGCTCTAGCATCTATTTTCTAGCGATCTCTGGTGGGCTGTCCCAGTTAATCGCCTGAGAAATTAAATTTTTATAGTTGGTAAACCTTTTTTCTCTGGTTATTGTTTTTATGTGCCGAAGTGCTACACTTCACCTGGTTACCTGCGTATGAAAGGGCATCATTGATCCTAACAGGTACAACATTATTAAAGAGCATCATTGATCCTAACAGGTACCGGTACAACATTATGAAAGAGCATCATTGCTTCTAACAGGTACCGGTGCAACATTATGAAAGGCATCATTGATCCTAACAGGTACAACATTATTAAAGAGCATCATTGATCCTAACAGGTACCGGTACAACATTATGAAAGAGCATTATTGCTCCTAACAGGTACCGGTACAACATTATGAAAGAGCATTATTGCTCCTAACAGGTACAACATTATAGAGTCTGAGCTCCACATACACAATAAAGAGAAGCGTCACTTGTTACAATCTCAATTACTCTAGTAACCAATTGGGTGACCCCACTTCATCTTGTTCCTACACAGGGTCGCCCCATGATGGGCTTATCAATTACAACATTTCACAAACGGGGAAGTACTGTTCCCCAAGTGAACCGAAATGTAGACGCGGTTACACTCAAAACCCTAATGAAGAGGATGAAGAGAAAAAAGGTTACAGCAAATGTAGGCCATTAACAAAAGGGAAGGAGGCGAAGTACCTGCACTCCTTAAAAGAACATTCGGGAAAGACAAGAACCTAAGTGAGCTGTGTCATATCTATAATATCTGGTAAGACGTCTCCTCGCTGTAGTATACAAAACTGAACGGTCAGTCGTGGACTCGTGTTGTGTCGGGAGTATTTTACGTTGATTACACATTCATCATGACCATCATCACTGTCCAGCTTCGGTTTTCCGTGTGTGTTGTATAAGCGCTCGCAATTGGTTTCTGTCAGAGTAGAGTTTCTTTTCCTCTACATCTTCCCATTTCACATTTTGGACTTCCCATTGGTCTTTTCCTTCTAACTTCTCTGTCACAAACATTGTCCACCTAATTTACTGTCATGGAAACCCGAAGGATTGTACCTATACTAGATGACGAAAATTACTTATTTAGAGCAGATTTGTACTGTGTATATCAAAACGAAGAACGTCATCGTGAGCTGCGTTTGCACACTGTTGCAAAATTGTTGCTGAATGGGATAATATATTTTATTATTGGCGATCAGTCTTATCGCCTTCCCCTGAAAAACTAACGTGAGTATGAAAGTCTCATGTCTCTGCACGGTGTATACCCTGATTATTATTATTATTATTATTATTATTATTATTATTATCTATATATATAAAATAGCTTGTCCTGACTGACTGACTGACTGACTGACTGACTGATTCATCATCGCCGAGCCAAAACTACTGGACATAATGAAATGAAATTTTGGGAATACATTCATATTAAGATGTTGGTGCTCGCTAAGAGAGGATTTTTTGATATTCCGTCGCTAAGGGGGTGAAAAGGGGGGTGAAATTTTAAAATGAGTGAATCTATATCTCAAAACTTTAAAAGTTTACAAATGAAAAAATTGGTATTTAGAATCTTCTTTAAAAATAAGGAAATACGTATTTTTTGTTTTCAGAAAATCCCAATAGGAGGGGTGAAAAAGGGTGAAAACGTGGTTGAATGCCTTTAATCAGGATACCGGTACTTATATCTCAGAAACTGAAGGTATTACAGACCTGAAGATTGGTACTTTTGATCTCTTTTAAAAATAAAGAAACACGTATTTTTTTGTTTTTGGAACATCCAATTAATGGGAGTGTGAAAAGGGGGGTGAATTTTTAAAATCAATGTATCAATATCTCAAAACTTTGAAAGTTTACAGATGTAAAAGTTGGTATTTAGAATCTTTATTAAAAATAAAGAAACACGTATTTTTTGGTTTTCGGAAAATCCCAATAGGAAAGGTGGAAAGGAGTGAAAAATGGGTTGAATGCATTTAATGAGGATACTTATATCTCAGAAACTGAATATATTGCAGACCTGAAAATTGGTGTTTGGGATCTCCTTTAAAAATAAAGAAACACGTATTTTTTTGTTTTTGGAAAATCCAATTAAAGGGGGGGGGGTGAAAAGGGGGCGAATTTTTAAAATGAGTGTATCTATATTTCAAAACTTTTAAAGTTTATAGATGTAAAAATTGGTATTTAGAATCTCCTTTAAATATAAAGAAACACGTATTTTTTTGTTTTCGGAAAATCCCGATAGGAAGGGTGGAAAAGGGTGAAAAAGAGGTTGAATGCCTTTAATGAGGCTACTTATATTTCAGAACCTGAAGATATTACAGACCGTAAAATTGGTATTTGGGATCTACTTTAAAAGTAAAGAAATAGGTGTTTTTTCGTTTGTGGAAAATCCAAATAATGGGGGGGGGGGGGGGGTGAAAATGGGGTGAATTTTTAAAATGTGTGTCCACGTCTTAAAACTTTATAAGTTACAGATGTAAAAATTGGTATTTAGAATCTCCTTTGAAAATAAAGGAACACGTATTTTTTTGTATTCTCTAAATTCCAACAGGAGGGGTGTAAAAGAGTGAATAATGGGTTGAATGCCTTTAATGAGGATACATATATCCCAGAAACTGAAGATATTACGGAACTGAAAATTTGTATATGGATCTCCTTTAAATATAAAGAAACACGTATTTTTTGTTTTTGGAAAATCCAATTAATGGCGGTTAAACAGGAGTGACAAATGGGGTGAATTTGTTGAAAGACTATATCTACAGAATATCTGAGAAACGTAAAATGTTACAGACGTAAAATGTGGGTAGGTGGAATGTCCTGTAAATGTAAATAAACATAGGTGATTTGTTTTTGGAAACTCCACTTAAGGGGAAATAAAAAGGGGTGAAATTTTAAAATGAGAATTTATACAGTATATCTCAAGAAAATTAATATGTGACAGAAGTGAAAAATGGTATTTTTATCTCTATTAGAAATAAAGAAACGTGTATTTTTAGTTTTCGGAAATACCACTTGGGTGGACGTGGGGGGGGGGGGGGTAAAATTGACTGAAAATGTTGTGTAATTCTTTTAATTAGGCTACTGTTACCTCAAAAATGAAGATGTTACAGACATGAAATTTGATATTTGGAATCGGCTTTAAAATTTAAGAAACACCTATTCTCGGAAAATCCAATGAATGGGAGGGGAGGAGGTGAAGTAATTTAAAATTAATTGACTTAATTGTATGAGAATACTTACATCTAATAAAAACTAAAGTTGTTAGGGCCTACAGACGTGAAAGTTGATATTTGGTTCTCCTTTAAAAACAAAGAAAAACCCGTTTTGAGGGGATCATCTTGGGGGGCGGGAGTGAAAAAGGAACTGAATTACTTTCATGAGGACATATAAATCAAAAACTGAAGAAGTTAGAGTCGTGATAATTGGTATTTAGAAGATCCTTTACTATTAAAGAAACAAGTATTTTTTGCCGGAAAATTCACTTGGGGGGGGGGGGGGGAGGAGTGTGAAAGTGAAAAAAAGTGAATTATCTTTCTCTCAAAACTGAAGGTAATAGACGTGAACATTGGTGTTTGGAATCTCCTTTAAACATAAAGAAACACGCCTTCTTTTAGTTTTTTTTTGGGGGGGGGGGGGTAAATTAACGGCGGTGGGGTGTAAGTGAGACCAATTGATTTTACTCTTCATAATGTATTTATAAGGAGCCTCCGTTGCTCAGGCGGCAGCGTGCCGGCCTCTCACAGCTGGGTTCCGTGGTTCAAATCCCGGTCTCTCCATGTGACATTCGTGCTTAACAAAACGGAGGCAGGACAGGTTTTTCTCCGGAAACTCCGGTTTTCCATGTCATCATTCATTCCAGCAACACTGTCCAGTATAATTTCATTTCATTTGTCATTCATTAATCATTGACCCAGAGGAGTGCGACAGGTTTCGGCAGCCGGCACAACTCCTATTGCCGCCGCTAGATGGGGGCTTTATTCATTCGATTCCTGGCCCTGTCGAATGACTGGAAACGGCCTGTAGATCTTCGATGTACTTATTCTGATCATAAACCGATCATTTTTCATCTTTCCTGGGTTCGTTTTCAAGAGCCATCTTTTCCTTCGGAGAACGTTCTTAGATTACAGTAGATTCTCCTGGCATATAAATAAAAATTTAAACACATTTGAAATAAACGATAGGAATGAGATTGACCGTCCAATTGTTCACCTCTATAACAAGGTCAATAATACACGGAAGCATGTCATTCGCATCGCCAGAAATCCCGCACACTTCCCTACGCGCCACAATGGTGCTGGTCACATTCTCAACAATGACAATAGCAGCAGATGTAATTTACCGCCAAGTAGCGGTCTTGCATCTTGCTGTGGGGTCCAAAACATATAATAATAATAATAATAATAATAATAATAATAATAATAATAATAATAATAATAATAATAATAATAATAATAATAATGTCCTGGACCGTCGTCAAATGTGCGGACCGCGCTGGAAACGGTTCCTGGACGGGTAATGACTAAGAATGCAGCCCGGCCGCGGGTTCAGTATCGCCAAGGCACCCACGACGACACCACGCTGGATCTCCTTCAGGATTTGATCCATATTAAAAATGCTTATAGGAAAAGATGGCAAAGATTTAGGGACCCAACTGACCGGGTGGAATACCTGGACCTAGCCCGGGAAGTACGAAATCGATTGCTAGAAAGAAAGATTGAAACATGGGAGGAAACTTGCCGTAATCTATTAGAAAACAAATCAGATCGCAAATTTCGGCGGATTATATATAAAAAATAAGCATTCAATTCTAAATTTCAGTATAATACCGTAGTCATCATATAATTATATACACACAACTCAACACGCTACTAACGATTACAGGAGCACGCAAAAGTGAATACATCCCTCTACATGGGGTTAGAAAATAAGCCAAAATATTTTAGTAATGTGTTGGTAATAAATAGGTAATAACATATATATATAAAATAACATGTCCTGACTGTCTGACTGACTGACTGACTGACTGACTGACTAATTCATCATCGCCGAGCCAAAACTACTATAGATAAAGAAATGAAATTTTGGGGATACATTTATATTACAGTGTAGGTGCTCACTAAGGAAGGAATTTTGGATAATCCTTCCCAAAGAGGGTGAAAAGGGGGTGAATTTTAAAAATGAGTATATCTCTGCCACGCATATTTAACAGTTTACAGACGTAAAAATTGGTATTTGGAATCTCCTTTAAAAGCAAAGAAACATGTATTTTTTGTTTACGGAAAATCCCCTTAAAGGGTTGAAAAAAGGTGAAAAATGGGTTGAATGCCTTTTATGACGATACTTATATTTAAAAAACTGAAGATGTTGCAGGAATCTCCTTTAAGAATAAAGAAATACGCATTTTTTTTGTTGGAAAATCCACTTAAGGGGGGTGAACGGGTGTGAGAAAAAAGGGTGAATTGTAAAAATGAGTAGTGAGTATAACTACAGTATATCTAAAAACATAATATGTTTTAGCTATGAAAATTGGTATTTAGAATCTCCTGTAAAAGTAAAGAAACACGCATAATTTGTTTTCGGAAAATACACTTAAAGGGAAGAGAAAAGGTGGTGAATTTTTAAAATGAACATATCTAGAGTATATTTTAAAAGCTTAAAATGTTACAGACGTGAAAATTGGCATCCTTTAAAATAATCCTTTAAAATAAAGAAACACATCTTTTTTGTTTTCGGAAAAACCTCTTAAGGGGGATACAAAGGACTAAAAGAGGGGTTGAATTTTTATTAGGATACTGATATCTCAAAAAGTGAATATGTCACAGACATGAAAATCGATATTTGGAATCTCCTTTATAAATAAAGAAACATGTATAATTTTGTTTTCGGAAAATCAAATTAAGGGGGCTTGTACGAAAGACTGAAAAGGGGTTGAATTCTTTTTATGAGGACACTTATATCACAAAAACTGAAAATGTTACCGTTGTGAAAATTGGTATTTTGAATCTCCTTTAAAAGAAACACATATTCTTTTGTTTTTCTTTTGTTTTCGGAATATCCACTTAAGGGGTGGGTGAAAAGAAGTGAAAAATGAGTTGAATACTTTTCATGAGGATACTTATATCTCAAAAACTGAAGATGTTACAGACGTGAACATTGTTATTTGTAATCTCCTTTAGAAATAAAGAAACACAGATCAATATAATCCTAAGGGGGTTTGACTGGAGAGGAGTAGCTGGCGACATCAATATTCATTTCTCTCAAATCGTTTGACATAGGAGCTTGAAATTTCACATAATGGTTGTCCTACATATCTCAGCTTTTAAATAAAAAGTGGTCTTAAAAATACACCCGTAAGAGATTTTGAATGGGGATGGGTGTGAGGCCCGATGACAAAAATATCCATTCCTCCGAAATCGCTTGACATACGAAGCTGTATTTTTACATGGTAGCTACTCCTCAATGTCTTAGATTTTAAATACGATGTGGTCTTCAAATAATTCACCCCTAAGGGGTTTCGACTGGGGGTGGGGTGTCCGATTACGAACATATTTATTTCTCTGAAACCGTTTGACACACGAGGTTGTAATTTCACATGATTGTTGCTCCTTTATATCTTAGATTAAGAAGTGGTCTTGGTACAATATATTCTTAAGGGGGTTTTGACCGGTGTTTGTGACCTGATGATAAAATACTAATTTCTCTGAAGCAGCTTGACGTACGAGGTTGAAACTTCACATGGTGATTGCTGCTGTATGCCTTATATTTTAACTAAGAAGTCGTCTTAAAACAACACACACTAATGGGTTTTAACTGGGGGGGGGGGGTGTTTGTGATGCCATAAATCATTTCTCTGAAATCGTTTGACGACGTTAGAAATGTACGTGATGTTTGTTCCTATACGTTTTAGTTAAAAATAAATAAAATGTCTTAAAACAACACACCCCTAAGGGATTTTGCATGGGGAGTGAAGACTTATGGATATCAAATGTGTCAAACATGATATAATTCAAAAGATTTCATGTATATAAACATTGGGACCATGAAGAAGTTGAAGTTATAAAACCAAGTCTTCACAACAGCCAAGGTACTCAACCGAATTTCCGATTTCTCTGCTTTACTGCCAAAAATATTTATTTGTAAAACTTAGGGGTTTAACTGAAATAATCTTAAGCTTGGTACACAACTGGAGGAACATTTTTTGAGACTGTATACCATTAATTGCACCTACGTATTCTTGCGCACTTTGAATGTCTAATTTTTAAATATTTAAACCTCTCAAATTACTTTTAAATGCATCATGAATTAATGTTTTCCTGCATTCGCAGTTTTATTCCTTCAGAACGATGTAACGTAAGATCTCATCGGATCAAGTGTTGTTGGTTCCTTCCGAACATCTGTTTGGGGCGATGCACGTTTCAGCATCTGGATTCCTCTGTAACTTCCGGATGTCACGAGATGACAATATATGGTGGAATTTTATTTTTGATTGTGACAATTGCTCTTAACTGGTAATGGACACCATTATTTCAAGTATTACTAAGCTACCTATCCAAAGCAACTTATAGTCGATTTAGTTCGATTAAGGATCCATTCGGGGAGTGTTCCAATATCCGATGTGATAGTCGATTGGTGGATAACCTTAATTAAATGTAAATCTGGAATTCTACATGTTGAAAGTCAAATTGTCCACGGATCGTGTGGATTCACCCTCAGTTGTCGTTTGGATCAATGGTGCCCGATTTTCAGGTTTTTTAAAATTCTTGTTTTCTGGTTTTTGCAGTCAACCAATTTTACAGTACGTTTTCATTCTTTGAAATACCATAATGAACAATTTTTGTAAAAGTTTACCACTCACGTTATGAATCGTGACTGCGTTAAAGCATGTTGTGAAAAATTTCAAGTGACTTTTCTTGCCAATTTAATAAATAAATTATCGTGATTTACTTTGAATAAATATTTTAGTAAGAACATTTTTGCTCCTCATTTGAAGGAGTTATGCTCTCGTCTGAACCCAACCGTTTGGTCAGTGAAGTGACAAAGGAAAACTCTCAACGACCCCTAGATCCAAGAGTACGATATTTTGCTCTACGGAAGCAGCCGAGGCAGACGACCAACGATGGAATGGTAAGTTCAAGGGTTCAACATCATGTGTGAGATACGGCATTCGGTTTCACCTCATGGTACGAATCCTTCAGCCGGTTTTACTGTTAGAAGTGAGAAGTTGATTAGAACAATTTTGTCCACCCAAGCTCTCATCATAACGTGAGGTCAAGTGGACTGTTATTAGAACGCGCTCTTTAATGCAAGATGATGTGAGGCTGTGTAATTGTGTGATAGAGGGAACGAAATCCTTCCACGGTAGATATATGCCTTCGCTGTTGTATTACAAGTCCGATACTAACACAACGTTTCCTTCGTACACATAATAATACAAATTATGAGTGATTCTCTCATGGCGTAACGTAAACGATGTACGAAGCCCAGCTACTATGCGTTGCTTTAATTAATATACCATTTATAAATTCCGTAATCGAAATTCATGCAGGGAGAATTAGCTGTTCGTTCTAATCCTCAGTTCTGAGCTGTAAAAGAATCATTCACTGGACCAGTGATTTTCACCTTTCTTGGTTGGAGCAATAAGTCATGGAACTTTGTGCTGCGCGCCGACTTTCTTCCTCAGAATGGAAGAGACTTGTCCATGTTTTACCTGTACTCCTTCACTGAACTGTTTCTAGCTTATGCGCGATTTGAGACAAAATTTGAGCTTGAAAATCGAACAGAAATTATGCGAGACTTAGTTGTAAACTTCTAATGTAAATCGTCCAAAGAGTAACCAGCAATATGACACCTTCATACCTTAATGTTGGTAATAATTGATTATATAGGAATATTAATAGAGACATAGAGAGAAAGTGTACGTCATTCTTATACCAATAATAATAATAATAATAATAATAATAATAATAATAATAATAATAATAATAATAATAATATACCGGGCGAGTTGGCCGTGCGCCTAGAGACCCGCGGCTGTGAGCGTGCACCCGGGAGATAGTAGGTTCGAATCCCACTATCGGCAGCCCTGAAGATGGTTAATTAATTAATTAAGGCCACGACCGCTTCCTTCCAACTCCTAGACCTTTCCTATCCCATCGTCGCCATAAGACCTATCTGTGTCGGTGCGACGTAAAGCCCCTAGCAAAAAAATAATAAATGAATAAAAATAAATTATAATTATATATTATTATTACCGAGTGAGTGGCTGCGTGGTTTGGGTCACGTATCTGTCAGCTTACTTTCGGGAGATAGTGGGTGCAAACCCCACCGGCCGCTGCCCTGAAGATAGTTTTCCGTGTTTTTTTACACCAGGCAACTGCCGGGGCTGTACCATGTTCTCTTCCTTGCCGCTCCTGGCCCTTTTCTGTCCCTTGTCACCGTATGATCTCTCTGTGTGCGAAGTACAGGAAAAAGTAAGAAAAAAAGAAATTAGTACAATGACGTCCGCTCAATTTGCTTTAGATTTTAGGAGACGCAGACTCCAGGAATTTGTCCTGAGAAAGTATTCTTTTGCGTGGCAGTAAATCACTGGCACAGATCTCACCCTGTTGAACAATCTTCAATGCCAACTGACTCCGTCCGCTTTCGATCCCTTAAACTTGAGTATAGAAGGTGAGTACCTCCTTCAGCTATACTACGCAGTCGATCAACGTAGCCTATCTATGTATTTTAGTATGTGTCTATAATCGTAACTGATCTAGGAAGATACCGTAAAATGAGTGAGTTTGAAGGAGGGCGCATTATTGCATGAGAGAACGTGATGCAACCATCCGGGTATTGCTGCTCGTGTGGGACCGGGCGAGTTGGCCATGCGGTTCGGGGCGCGTGGCTGTGAGCTTGCATCCGGGAGATAGTGGGCTCGAATTCCACTGTCGGCAACCCTGAAGGTGGTTTTCCGTGGTTTCACATTTTCACACCAGGCAAATGCTGGGGCTGTACCTTAATTAAGGCCACGGCCGCTTCCTTCCAACTCATAGGCCTTTCCTATCCCATCGCCACAATAAGACCTATCTCTGTCGCTGCGACGAAAAGCCACTAGCAAAACAAGCTCGTGTGGGACGAAGTGTGTTGGCAGTGCAACGGGTGTGTAAAGGATGGTTTACAGAAGGTCGTAGAACACGACAAGGTTGTCTGGTGTGAAATGGAGAAAGCATGGGAAGATATCTCCAGTGCCACAGACGATATGGTTCAAAACCATCATCTCCCGAATGTGAACAAATAGCTACACAATCCGCGTAACCACCTCGCCCAATGTATGTATGTATGCATGTATGAATGAATGCAGTCGATCATACAATTCTCAAATAGAAAATGAAGCGAGCGAGGAGAAATTCAAATTCATGTAACATCAGCATCGGGACACGGGAACGAGATTATTAAAGAAATGGAAGATGTGTAAAATACTAATGAAGGGAACTGTGTAGTGTGGTATCCAAGAATTGCACTCATGTTAATAAGAAACAGGACACCTTGGAAGACTAGAGATAGGAAGTTCATACTCACAGGACATGTGCATTAGTATGTTCTGATGAGATTATTAGCATTTGAACCAGGTCGGCCCTCAGGTTCCAGATCCACAACGATATCTCTGCGCACCACCACCGACTGGTAAAATGTTCCTGCGGCTCCCGTTATCACTATAAACCGAAGGTAATGGATCAGTGTGACTTGAGCAGACATGCAGAATGCCTCGCAGACGTATGTGAGAACCGTACCGTGAAATGATTGAGTTTGAAAGCGGGCGCATTATTGGCATGAGGGAACGTGATGCATCCAACTGGGAAATTGCTGCCCGTGTGGGACGAAGTGTATCGGCAGTGCAACGGGTACCTACAGAATGGTTCACAGAAAGCCGTAGAACACGACGAGATGGGTCTGGTCGCACCACCCAGACCAACCCCCGAGAAGATCGACACCTCATCCGAATGGCATTGTAGGAGAGATCTGCGTCCTCTTCGGCTCTGGCGCAACAGTGGAAATTTGTAACACATCCTACACTATCAGGAGTGAGAGTCCGTCGCCGTTTATTACGGTCTGGGTTACCGGCGCGTGGTTCACTTCTCCGCCTACCTTTGACTAATGTTCATAAACATTCTAGACTGCAATGGTGTATGGAACGACGTCACTGGGGACAGGAATGGCAGCAGATAGTGTTTTCGGACGAATTCAGGTTCTATTGTTTGAAGATTACAGCCGCATTCTGGTTCGCTGCTGACAGAGGGAGAGGCATCACATTGACTGCATTCGCACAAGACACGCAGCGAAAACTGAAGGCATTATGGTGTGGGGTGCTATTGGGTATAACCACAAATCTCAGTTGGTGCGTGTCCAGGACAATGTGACCAGTTTGAACTACGTGAATGACATCCTGCGACCCGTAGCCATACCCTTTCTGCACGATACCCCAGACGCCATATTTCAACAGGATAATGTGCGACCACATGTTGCTACACAAACAATTGCCTTCTTGCTGTCGCAGGATGTCAGACTGTTGCGGGGGCCCGCGCGATCACCGGACTTGTCGCCAATTGAAAATGTGTGGGATTTGATGAAACGAAGGGTGCGGTGCTGTGAACCAATGCCAACCACCAAAGTTTAACTGTGGAACCAAGTGAATGCAGCATGGATGGTTATACCCCAGGATGCCATTCGCTTCTTATACGCATCGATGCCATCACACATGGAACAAGTTATCAGTGCCCATGGAGGACCCAGTGTCTACCAGGCAACAGGACACATGCTGAACTTAGGTGACTTAAATGCTAACCTTTTCGGAAGAAAATACTAATGAAAATGTCCTGCGAATATGAACTTCCTATCTCTAGTCTTTCAAGATGTTCTCTTTTTTATGAACTTGAATGTATAATAGGGTTTAATTTATTAATTCATTTAATATTAATTACTTCACAGAATAATGGCAAATTTAATCAAATTGGCCATGTGTAATCACGTGATCCCTTAAATTTCAGAATTTTATTGTATGTGTGAAATTATTATTATTATTATTATTATTATTATTATTATTATTATTATTATTATTATTATTATTATTATTGTTATTATTATTATTTTCATTTTCTTAAAATTGGTATAGTCTTACTCTCTGGAAGATCAAAAAGCTACTTCTTCATGCCCTTCAGGGTTTGTACAGTAATGAATTCCTCGCACTGTATACTGTCTCAGCTCAGATGTGAGATCAACATCTTTCGTCACGAAAGAAATTAGAGCAGTTGTATGCCGAAGTTCACTAAGAATTACACAATGCTCAACATACATTGTCGTTTTTTTTATTGCTATACGATGGGTGAGTGGGTAGTGATAACAGCGTGTCCTACCTGATGGCTTTCCACAGAAACGAACGAGGCTCAAATTCCTGTACTACAGAGTGGAATTTTTGCCTGAGAAATGATAACAGCCTTTCGACTCGTTTTAAGGGATGGTATCTCCAGAGACTGGAGCAATTAGTTGAAAAGCATTATCAGCGAGCAAGCTGGTACGTGATATACTTCGCGCACCTCAATGCTTCCATTCGGGAGACACTGGGCTCGAATCCTATACTCGTCAGCCCTGAAGATGGATTCCAGTAAATTTCGCATTTTCACAACAGGCAAATTACAGGGCTGTAATTAAGGCTATGACCGTTTCTTTCTCAGTCATAGTCTCTCTCATTCCATCGTCATCGATGTCATTGTGTTAGACCGAGTTTAAACAGATAAAGAACCCCATTGTCGGCAGTCCTGGAGATGGTTTTCCGTGGTTTCCCATTTTCACACCAGGAAAATGCTGGGACTGTACGTCTATTAGGGCCACGGGCGCTTCCTTCCCACTCCTAGCCCTTTCCTATCCCATCGTCACCATAAGACCAATCTGTGTCGGTGCAACGTAAAGATAATTGTAAAAAAACCCAGATAAAGACCATTATTACCACTCACTGCCATTAATTATCTTAGAATTAGAATTATAGGCGAAATTTTAGTCTTTTGAGAAAGTAGAAAATTTTCAGGCCGGCAGCTCTCCAAGTCAACATTTTCATTAATAATAGTCCAAACAACGTAAGAGTCCAGAAACCAGGCCCGTTTATAACTTGGATCACTTGGATAATCCAAATGGGTTCGCAGTAATTCCCTCCGTGGCCGGAAGATATCCCTACTTTCAGGTCAAAATGCTGGAAGGTTATTCTCCTTTGATGATCGTTCTAGCAAAAACGGATAACGCACCGATCCATAGAGAAGAGGACGTGATTTTTTGAACCGGTTCGACTTGACATACTTTCAGCGCGGTACAAAGTTCAGGCTTTCTTGTCTTGTAAAGCATTGCCCATAAATTTAAATCTTTATTTTATATCCTTTAACTGTACAAATTCATCTATCCTTTTATATTTGTTGACTACTAGACATTTCGAGAACTTTATTTAACTATTAACTTCAGCATTCATGACACGCAATTTCTTGAATGTTCAGTTTATGTTTCTAACTCCGTTATCAAACACCCCCATTTACTAAGAATAACATAAAGCTAACTTTGAAACTTTAGGTGTCTTTAACTGACTGAAAACCACACTCAGAGGAGCAGTTCTATGAGAGAATTATCGGAAGATCTCGGATATTTGTGTGAGTGCAGGAACCTGGGAACATTCAACTCTAGAAGAAGAATAAAGAAGACAGTAATACGGTTCGTGTAGATCGTGTTAAAATACCGGGAGCGACTTGATTGGCATTTAAATACAATTCTGGATTAAAGTGTTAAATCTGTTCCGTTAAATTTAGAAGTGTGTTTCATTTAACCGAGACCCGACTATTAATAGCTTGGTGCAGCCTTTGTAAGCAGACCCTCCGAATGATTGGGTAGCATCGGTCGTGTAAGGGAAACAGTTTGTTAATGTGGAAGGGGATAGAATTTTATGTGTTTGTGAGCTACAGGAATGTCAGGAATAGGACAAAAACCCAGTCCCAGAGCCAGGGGAACTAACCATTTAAAATTAAAATACTCCAACCCAGCCAGGAATTGAACACAAGTGCTCCGCAGACCGAAGGCCAAGACGCTGACCACTCAACCATGGAGCCGGGCAACAGATACTAAACACGATATTTCCATAATAAGGAATTTAGCTGCAAAATTTTCCCTAGAATTTTTGGTAATTGTATTTCCGACGATATTATTTAATAATATGGTATAACATACACTATCTAACAATGTTATTTTGGATAATATTTTACGAACAACAGGCATTGTCAATTGCTCTGTGGTATTGCTTAGCGCACCGCGTCGACCGTTGAGCAGCGGCATTCGCGCGAGGACAACTCACTCACGTCAGGGTGCAGTGGTGGGTTGGTTGACACATCTAAATGATGATGATGATAATAATGATGATGATGATGATGATGATGATGATGATGACGATGATGATGACGGGGATGATGAAGAAGAAGAAGAAGATTATGATTATGGTTGTTGTTTGAAGGGGCCTAACATGCAGGTCATTGAAGCAGTCCTCGAATGAGAGTTACTGTGATATAGAGGAAAAATGTGTCTGTTACAATAAATGAAGCAAGAAACTTTGCAATACAGTGGCGCGTTGGTTGACAGACCTAAGATGAAAATGATGATGATGATGATGATGGTTGTTGTTGTTTTAAGTGGTCTAACATGCAGGTCATCGGTGCAGGCCTCGAATGAGGCTCACTGTGATATAGAGGGAAAAATATGTCTGCTACAAAAAGTGAAGCAAAGAATTAGGTTGTGTTACTGGGACAACAATTATAATTACGAGTTACAACTAACGACAGGTTTTTCATTTTTATCAGTTTTGTAATTTGTCTGCATTTTAATACAATATATAAGTTAGTTTGCAGTTGCGGATAGAAATACTTCTTTTTTATGGTATGTAGGCCTAGATATCAAGGCGAAAACTGAATTTTGTTTTGTAAAGTTTCACGTAAAAAAATGTATGATTAATAACTTAATTTATTATTGTGCGTATATTAAACAGAAGCATAATATGACCCAGACATACCTTTGGGCTCAAGCTGCCACAGAAAAGATCAGTATTTACATGTTCAAAATTACTTTAAAACAAAAACAGTTTTTTTTAAAATGCTATTTGTTCGGGGCGTCGACCCATTTGGATCTTTTGCCCCTACTGGCAGCATATTGTATGACCCTGCGTGTAATTGGAATGGCGGTAGTATGGAATATTATGTGTGAGGAAAGGAGACTTATTGACGTCACAAACACCCAGTCCCCAGGCCAGGTTTATTAATCATTACAATTAAAAACCCCTGACCCGGCCCAGAATCGAACCCGTGGTCGCGGGGTGACAGGCGGACGCGTTACCCCCTACACCGCGGGGTCGGACAACAAAACAATTAGTTCGTTCTAAACTATTTTAATGAGAATAAAACATTATGATCCCTAAATCACAAGTAATTTGTTGTTTGATTTAATTGTATCTATTAAAAGTACGATGCCGATTTATAGGTTAACTACTTGACAGGACGCCACTGTTATCACGTGATTCATTCTACCCTTCGATCCAGTCAGTAGATCTAAAGCAAAATCGTCTAAGCAAAATGTGTCTAACTTATCATGCCTAAAGAAAGGTAGTTTACATAAATGATGCCTTATGTTCTTCTATGGCTAAGCGTGGAAATGACAACAACACTGATGTGTAGTATTAAACTGTGTAATATTTTTCTACTTCTACTCATGATAATTTCTAATAAAATGTGATCAAAAATCTATGACCTAAATTAATAGAATGATGATCTAAAAATGATGGGGTATTGTACATATGGCACATTGTTGGCAAATGGTCTTAATTATCACCGATATGTACAATATTATCAAACAGCAGTTCATCATTTTTGTTTTGCACAAATAAGTTTAGTCATTACCTTCATTTTCACATTCTTCACATTGCAACTTTAACCTATAACGTATGAATCATAAGTAAGTTGGAAATTCTCCTCATTCATTATATTGCTGATAGTTGGAAACCAGAAACCATACTTCAAATGATTAGGAGTTGCTTTGAACTTGATTTTTATTAAACATTTTTATCGACGTTTTATTATTGGACGAAAGCCACCGGTAGACATTTTCCTTAGTAGACATTTATACATAAATCTAATGACCTGAACCCCCCCCCCCTTCCCCTACTGCACATACGAACTTGAAGGACAGGCCTGTTGTTTTGATTTTAAATGAGAGGAGGACAAGGGAACTGAACATGAGGTTGTTCTGGAGAATTCGAGAAAGGTCACGATCGCGGCAATCCGCAAATGCAGCGTTTCATGCATTTCGGAAGCGAAACAACGGAACAAATGGAGCACTGACGTAACAAAGTAGGTTCATAGAATGATAGCGTACTATTTTCACTCTAGCAAATGGATCAATGAAGTAAAACATGCTTACATTCACCATTTACTGGTCGTACCGTGTTTTTTGGGCGAAATACCACAATACTACAGAATGATCGGCGAAATAACTCTAAATAATCTCTTAATGAGTGGCTGTACACCGAATAGTAAGAAATCTTCAATCTGTATATAACTTGTCAACATACCAAATAAAGAATGGTGCTCAAGTTCATTATATTTTCTTATTGCTTGCGGTTTAACGTCATACTAACGGATCGAAGGTTTCCGGCGAACCAGGGATGGGGAAGTGTAAGCCTAAGACGCACATTTTAACACAATTTTCTGTTATTTTATGTTTTTAGAGCCAGGAATAACACGACTGCATGAAGCATTTACCTGACTTGAAGCAGAACGAGTACTATTATGCCTTGCTAATGTGCTGGCGTTTGAACTTCTTAAGGGGTACTCTCCTATCTTGCATTGCAGAAATTCTGTTCTCTAACCCCTATCAACAACATTAACAACAACAACAACAACAACAACAACATAAATTCGTTCCAGTACTTCATTCCTTCCAGCACTGTTTTAATGCATACGATTTTTTTAATGTTTCCCTCGACTTCACATGGGATATCTATGTTCAACGAGCATATAACCGCGCTGAAGTGAACACAGATATTCGTCACTAACGTGGCACAAGATCTTAGGGCTGGTCATGACTTGACCTTGTAACCCGCTGGGCTGTTCACTTCCCAGCGTGAACACTAGGGAGCTTGCGCCGGTCAGCTGGCAACTTTATCACATCGTGTTTAGCCTGGCGCGTGGAGATATAGGCAGTTTCCGCGGCTTGTTCTGGAGTCGTTCGTTACTCTAAATGCAAACACAAGAGACCGACTGAAGACGTAGACAGGGAGGCTGTGCGGGGTCACAGTGCGCACCTCTATCCTTCAACACTATGCCAGGTGGTCTGAGGGAGACGAGTTTGTAGTGTTAATCGTGGAAATTAGGAATAAACTTACACACACCCAGGAGTACTGTTGATTTATTTCGTTGTTTACGTATAAATCCGATGTTTACTTTGCTGTTAGGTATTTTCAATGATGTATTTGTTACCATTATTTTAACTAACAGATCAAAAGGCATATACTAGGCAAAACTGGGAAATATGGCTTCGAAAACAATCCCCCTTCAAAACATAATCGTTAGGCAGAAGAAATCATTCGAGTAGAAAGGCCTTATCATAATTTAATAATACTCGTAAATGTGCTTGGAAAGCAAAACTTGACTCACATATGGATTTCCGTGAGTGGAACATTTTCTCTCATGAATGAATTACGCATTTTACGAAGCTATTGCATTGAGTGTCAGCCCTGTGGTGTAGTGGTCACATATCTGCCTCTTACCTCAAAGCCCGGATCCGATACCCGACTTGTCAAAGGATTTTAATCCTGTACGTGAGCCAATCGAGCACCTATTCGGTATGAGAAAGAGCGCACCAGGTCAACAAAGCCAAAGATGCTGTCACGTTGACTCTGTGACACTCCAATATCTACAGGCCATCTGAATGGGTTGCAGTCCACTCTCGGCCTTCCTACAGTAGAAGTAGATTTTACGTAGTAACGTTTTATTTATTTTACAACCTGCATTACGTCGCACCAACACAGATAGTTCTTATGGCGACGATGGGGTAGGAAAGTGGGAAGGATGGGGCCGTGGCCTTGGTTAAAGTACTGTCCCAGCCCTGGTGTTAAAATGGGAAACCACGGGAATCCATCTTCATGGCTGCCGACAGAGGGGTTCGAACCCACTATCTCTCGAATGCAAGCTGGCAGCTACGTGACCCAAACCACCCGGCCACTTGCTCAGTACGTAGAACATATGGAATATATTAAAATATGCACGAAATATGCACAATAAATAAAATGATATACACTTAAGAAATCTATTTATTTCATATTCACTTTTTTACCGTGTGCAGCATGGATTTTCACAGTACACTACTAGGAGTTTTTCAAGGTTTCCTCGGTAAAACTTCCTCTATTGTCTGTTAAAACAAGTTTGTAAGTCAAAAATGATCTTTGAACATCAACTGACCTGATAGGACAGTATTTGTACATTTTCACAGAAAATTCGGAACACTCATATGGCAGAGGTTTACTGACCCCGTACATACAGTATACTAGTTGATTGACTCAATCTTTCCTAATCGTGGATTTGAAGTAAATACCATATCCAACTTCTCTGTAACTGTTTCTTCCAGTTTAACCTGGGACAGTACATAAAGAAGTTGTTCTCATAACTAGTTCGAGTGATTCGTAGACAGATGCAACTTGAGTCTCCAAACGCTTAGTTGTTTGAACGATTGTCGAAAAATGTACATGAATGAAATTAATATCTTAATACACTATATCATTTTCAGATCTCATCTTTGCTTCACGTACACTCACCTTCAAGATTTGTAACAATTGCTTCACCTTTTCTAAATGATTTTGATAGAAAAAACTGCAGATAGCCATGTCCCCCATCTAGTGAGGGCAGATTCTGGTGGCGGAGGTACCTTGGGAAGTTGTTCTGTGTAGAACTCTACACGGGATGGAGTTTTAAGGAACACTTGTTTCACACTTGAAATTAAATTGTTAACTGCTGGGAAGTGTGTACGTATTCCTTCTGCAGTGCGATGTAAAACGATGCCAAACAAGTAAAATGAATAAGATTAGGATACAATTCTTGAAGGGCTTTAGCTGCTTTCAGCACATGTGGAACTGCATCTGTGACCATCATAAGCACCTTAGAACAATTCTTTGGTCTCAGTTGACCACAGTAGTCGCAGGGAATCATTAATGGATTGTGCTATTGTAATATGATAAGTTCCTTCAACCACTTTGCATGGCGATGGCTTACTTCTAAAACCTCGTATCTCCCAATGCACTTCCTATCCATTTTCTTCCTTAAGACTGGTTACGCCTCCCAGCCGCATATGGATGTATAGTTCATCAGAACAATTTTCGTTGTGTTCATTTTCCTATGGATATGTGTGAAGGAAAACTAACCTTAAATACGTTAAACTGTAGGAGTGCTTAAATTCGCCATGAAAACAACATCCCTACAATGCTGTATGGTAAGGTCAATTTTCCTTTGCACGTCTGCACAGGAAAATGAACACTACGAAAAAGGTTCTGATGGACTGCATATACATATGTGGCTGGGAGGCGTGACCAATGTTAAGGAATATAATGGGTAGGAAGAACATTGTAACATACGAGGTTTTAGAAGTAAGCTGACGATGGTAGAAGATGAGGGTTTCCACGTTCATGCAGGCAGAGCTTACCAATTATGAAGTTTGCTATGCTTCGACGATATACATCACTTGTTTAATCTACTGATACATAGATCTAGTTCTCTCCAATGTCACTTCGAATTGAGTCAATAGTTGTGTTATACAGTGATGGAAGATAGTTTTTATTAAGTGTCGATTCATCTGATACCTTCTGGCCTAAATGAACGTAAAGCTGGATTATTTAATTTATATAATGGAGTATTGGTACATACCAAAGGTTTACAAGGATCCGTGAAAATGTGTTAAACTCAGACTTGGGTTTTACCTGAGTAAGAATTAGTTGCTCCTGTGATATGTTGTTCTTCTCCTATGAACTTATATTGTGTGCTCTCGTCATAGAATGTTGTTCAAGACGACTGTTTTTCTCACACATAAATGATTTTTTCGCATATTAAGCAGAAAATCATACTACAATCTGTTGTATAATCACTACTGCATGAAATCCACTGCTTTAATAAAAAACTTCGACTGCACTTCTCCTTAGGCATGTTCACTGACTGTAATATACTGGAACTATACTAAACACGTACTGTTACCCATTTACTACCGCCTACTAAACTGAATAATTCTCATTGATTAGATTTTGAATAGACTCGACTATCAGGTGAGGGGAGTCCCCCACTTAACCCCTCCCACTTACTCCTACTGGTCAGTCTGTGTAACGTGTTACTGAGGATTTGGTTGACCATGAGGGCGCTTCCTTGTTTGCTAGGATGAAGTTACTTATACTGGTGACCACGAGGAAGATTCCTTTGCTGGAAAGACATGCTTGAAAGAAAGTACAGCATTTCTATTACTCAGAAGGTAGGAAAAGTTCTTTCTTAAGAGATGTCCAATACACTTGAAAGTACCGATTCAGGACGTTAAGAATATTAAAATTCTGTGTATTCAAATATGCAGAAATATGCGAATACCTTCAAAATATACACTAACCTTCGAAATATGCATTTGTAGAAGCGCACGTGCATTTCTTTTTAAAGACCGAATCCAACCAATAACCACCTGTTGAAGGAAGACCGGGAAAAACCCTGACACGAGATGCAGCCGTAAAAGACATACTGTAGTTGAGAGTTGATAATGCCGTTTCTCTGAGCTCGCGTACAGTCCAAATCAGATGTAGCAAAAACCGGGGTAGTGAGGCTCAACTTAAAAACACCCTAGCGAATTTGAGTAACATTTCTACAAAACACGTTGGATAGTAACTTTTGATAACAAGAAGCAAGACTGCCGTCTCTCCACTCACAGGCAATAGGACACGCCTGCTCTTCAGAGCGTTTTCAACGTACGCACCGCACAGACCTAAGGGAACTTTTTATTTAACTGTAACCATAGGTAGAGTAATTTAGTAAATACTCTGTGGTTTTCTGTTTGGGAAAACCTACTCTAAAATATCGAATGGAAAGTTTCAAAGCTGTTCTCTCCGATGGATGCCGTAATTTATTCCTGTTTTGACAGTATTCTCAAAAACAGTTAACAATCCCATCCATTCATAAGATCATGAAGGTAAGCATATTTATTTAAAGAAACTCAAATAAGTCAAATTTACATACAAAACTTGAAAATATAACAGATGAACGTCAGTCTGGCACCTTGGCTTATTAGTCTGCTTAGTGGCCTTCGGCTCATAAGGCCCAAGCGTAGATTTCCGGCCGGGCAGGGGTTTTAGGCACGTTAGGTTAATACCTCCAGCTAGGGGCTGGGTCTTTGTGGACTTAGTATTCATTTTCATTTACATACAACACATAACACTACCAACTACCATAGAAACACACAATAGTGAAAGGCTAGAAAGGAAGAAGAAAAGTAACAGATAATCGCCACAAATTCAGCAGAACTGCTGTCCGCTTACCAGAGACATGAAACTGAATGGAAATGAAAGTGAAAAGCAGTGTATTATCCTCAAGGGAAATAAGTAACTTTGTGGTGTTCTGTACATCAGTAAGTCAGAATAATATTAAATGGCACCAGAACAATTTCTTTTATTATTACTTGTGGTCTTTCAGTTATAACATAGAAGCTGTTGTTGCTAGCAGTACCTTTACAGCTATTTAGAAGGAGTAGACCACTTAATATATTGTTATAGGAGGTCGCGTTTAGATCTGGGGATAGTAATCCTTGTGGAACTCTTTCTTCTCCTTATGAGGAACGTGTGGTGAGTGCGGAGATGAAGCGAGATCTAAATTCTGGCCGAGTCGGCCAGCTCCGTTAATAAGCGGCTAATTTCAAAGCAAAGAGAGCGGAGGGGACGCCACTATTGTTGTCTTAATGACAAAACATTTGCATGATTGTAAATTACCTCCTTTCTTTTACTAGTGACTCCCTCTCGTCCATAATTAAGTGACCAAGCCTGAGAGTCTAATACAATATCTAAACAGCATAGTTACAACTAGCCACATATAATTAAGGCGGCTGTTCTCAAAGAACAGCACCTACATGAGAAAGCATGTCCAAGTTATTTCCTCTACGGGCAAATCCTAGGTTTAAGAATTGGAAATCGTGGATTCGAATGTATTGGGAACTGAAAGATTTTAAAAAAGCATGTCTGTACCAATCACTACCACTCCATATTAGTGGTGGATGACAGACGATTGCACTTGTGGACATCATACGAAACATATCTGGGACAAGGATTGTACTGCGTCATGAAATGATACGTAATTAAAACAAGTTTGTAATATTACTTGACTCTTGAAACCGTTCTCATAACCACAGGACCTCCAGTTTTTAGTGGAATCAAAACTCCTGGTACGTGACTTTTCATTTCTAAATTACCACATACATTGTTCGGGATTCGAAATGCAGCCGCCTTGATTGATTAGTGATTATTAAGAGCATAATAAAGTGTAATGAAATAAATAATGCTAACAAAGAACTGCAAGTAGGAATAGTCGGGAAAAATGATAGAGAGTTGGAAGTACAGTATAGCTACATAGAAAAACATATTATATTACTGATAATAATAATAATAATAATAATAATAATAATAATAATAATAATAATAATAATAATAAAAATAATAATAATAATTTTTTTTTTCAACTGACATTTCCATCATGCTAACAAGTTGAAGATATTGCGGAGATCGATTTAAGTCGGTCTCAAGGATACAGCTAAGGTACCGAGCCTTAGAGGTTGCCTGAAGATGTATCCTGGATGTTATTTTACCGCTTTAAGCCAACCCTTGATTGCCTCGCCTTTGCAGATGACTTTGAAATCCTCTCCAATAACGAACAAGAAGTACTCCAGTCCGTAGATAAATTTCATGAAAGAGCGGCAAGAACAGGTCTGGAAATTTCAGGTCAGGAAAAGACAATGTACTGTATATGGAAGGTACAAAATCAGGATTTAACAACCATCCTCTAATCACTAGATATGGAAAAATCTCCCAAGTAGATACCTAGGCGAAATTATACGACCAAACGGGATGAATCAGCAAGCAAACAAAGAAAGAATTACAAAATTACAAAAAGCATACAAAATTGTCTGGAGCAGATACAACAAAATATGTATATCCTAAAACTCAAAATTACGACACTACAACACAGTTGTCAAACCAGAAGCCCTTTATGCATCAGAAAATCTGATAATTGGTGGCAGATCACAAATAAAAACATCGAAAAACAAGAGAGGAAAATTTTCAGGAATATTCTAGGACCTAAATGCGAAAATGGTATTTGGATGAAAAGGAAATCACAGGAAATCTATCAAGTAACAGAAAAAATCGCAGACATCATTAGAAAAAGATTAACATTCTATGGTCACCTGATCAGGATAGATAACAATAGGCTAACAAAGAAAGTGCTAAGTCTCGCAGTATCTAAAAAAAATCGCAACAACTGGCTTACAGAAAAAAACAAAGATCTTCAGGAAATTGGTATAAATAAAGAAATCTTAAAAAGACAGAAATAAATTCAGAAATCTTATAAACAAACACAACTTTGCTGATCAACGTAAAAGACAAGCTACAGGATGGATGGATGAACGCAAAAAGAAGCACAGAGAAATGATGAAGAGATTTTGGGAAGACACGAAGGAACGTTGTGCTAAATAAGTTCACACGCGTTCCTTAGTTGGGCATAACGAATCAAAAAAATGCTACTTCCTTAACTTTCCTACATATAGATATTAACAAGGAGTTCTTTAACTTGCTGGAAACCAGCGACACGTTGTAGACTATGGTCGAATTGGGTTTGACCACTACCATCGGAGAGAGGGTGACCTGAATATGGCGGGCAGACTACGCGGTGAACTGTTGACATTTATTCGACCTCGGCCTAAAAACTAACTAACTAACTAACTAACTAACTAACTAACTAACTAACTAACCCCATGGCACTACAGCCCTGAAGGGCCTTGGCCTACCAAACGACCGCTGCTAAGCCCGAAGGCCTGCAGATTACGAGATGTCGTGTAGTCAGCACGACGAATCACCTCGGCCGTTATTCTTGGCTTTCTAGATCGGGGCTGCCATCTCACCGTCAGATAGCTCTTCAATTCTAATCACATAAGCTGAGTGGGCCTCGAACCAGCCCTCAGATCCAGTTGAAGATTCCTGACCTTGCCGGGAATCGAACCCGGGGCCTCCGGGTAAGGGGCAGGCGCGCTACCCCTACACCACGGGCCGACCCTCGGCCTACAAGCCCCGAATAATTAGTTCGTCTATATTCGACGTAAACTGATGGTTCAGTGAGATGATTAATCGATCCAATAACTTTTGAATCTCTCAGGATACAGATGAGTGAAACTTTGCCAACGAGAACGTTCCATGGTGTAAGCATCAGGAAACGGAAACAACAACATTAATAATAACAACGACATCTATATTTTATCATACTTCTTCCTCAAGGGTAACTTTCTGTAATTGGCAGGAACCTAATATTTATGTTTCTAGAAAATCAAGTTCTTTTAAGACGCGCGTTAAGTTTTTCAGCAGTGAAATAATTTGTTCAAAACTTTCAAGTCTAACCTGAGCAAAGTTCTGGTATTTTCTTCATAGTGATGCTCAGAAATGTGAAAAGAACTGTGTGAATTTAAGCTGATTCTGATGAGTTTGTTTGCATTACAAAGATAAAAATGTAGTGAGAAGGATGATGTAATTTTTTCTTTTCTTACCCGAGTTTTCAGCCGCTAGAATATTTCAGTAGTGTAGCTTCTTACCAAGGTGGCAGTAGCTCGAATCGCAACTGAAGTACTTGTCGCAAAACAGACAGTAGGTCTTCTGAAGTAGTGAACATGATCTGAACATCAAGATACATCATTTCAACATGCATGGCGAATCAAACTGTGTCGATACACCAAGAGCTCAAAATGTGCACCCCCCACGTCTGACATTGAATATAACTCTTAAGTAGATTGTTGATGAACAGAGGCTGCCGCAAAGACACAACATTTTACTGTGTCTTTTCTTGTAATTCACAAACATTCGTAGGTGGTTAATGTGACCCAAAAATGGATTCCATCAGCATTTATGTAGGCTTCTGGGGTTGTGAATTCGGGACAGTGGGAAGGGTACAGGAATTATGTTCAATGGGAAATTGCGATCTCCAAAAATGTTGTTGCAGAAGGGCAGGTAACCCCTCGCGGTGTGAGCTGTAGCGTCATCTTGCTGCATCCATTTTCGTTGCAGTGACAGGTTTCTGGAGACATACAGTGCTTTTTGATGTTTCATTCTTACTATCTTTACATCGGTCTGTTTTCTGACCAACTTTGCTTACGGGAGCGAAAGCTGGGTGGACTCAGGATATCTTATTCATAAGTTAGAAGTAACAGACATGAAAGTAGCAAGAATGATTGCCGGTACAAACATGTGGGAACAATGGCAGGAGGGTACTCGGAATGAGGAGATAAAGGATAATTTAGGAATGAACTCGATGGATGAAGCTATACGCATAAACCGGCTTCGGTGGTGGGGTCATGTGAGGCGAATGGAGGAGGATAGGTTACCTAGGAGAATAATGGACTCTGCTTTGGAGGGTAAGAGAAGTAGAGGGAGACCAAGACGACGATGGTTAAACTCGGTTTCTAACGATTTAAAGATAAGAGGTATAGAACTAAATGAGGCCACAACACTAGTTGCAAATCGAGGATTGTGGCGACGTTTAGTAAACTCTCAGAGGCTTGCAGACTGAACGCTGAAAGGCATACGAGTCTATAATGATAATGTATGTATGTAATGTATGTAATCATTCTTCTGACCATTAGTTAAATACAATGTTCTTTATCTATGTGCAGTGAAGAAAGAGAGGGTATTTTAGAGAGCAGGAATACCTACGGCTCTGCTACTAACGTGTACAAGAAGAAAGGAGGGCTGTACACAGAAACTCACTGAAAGTGGAGGAATTAAGTTTATAAATTCATTATTGTGTGCTGATGCTTAGCACATTATGGTTGATTTGTTTCCCAAACCATTTGATTTGTGAGTGGTGAAAAATCTTACCTCTCAGTACGAATTCGCAAACTGCTTTGGGGTTTTTTGTCCTAGGAGTGAAACGGACACTCACCCACTTTTTGGTTGTTATATGGCTTGATACCCATCACGTTCGAGGACAATGTCAATCTAGGCCACCTCAAACATACAACTGTGTTCGGCGAGTTTCTTTGACGAAAAATCAAACGAAGCTCTCACTCGTTCGAAAAAACGCTGATGATGTACGACATTTATTAGACAATACCTTGGATGCAGCAGTGAAACATAGTCTCAGTCTCATTATTTTTAACTTTCTCGTTTTTAGTCTTTCTGGTATCCAAACGGAATGAAACAAAAGTAATACATGTTATCAATAAATCATGGGATCAGTTGCTTGAAGGTATTTATAAGCCATAATTGCACCACACAGGTAGGCCTACTACTTAAGCAGAAATCGTCTTTGTTGCTTGAAGGTATTTATAAGCCATAATTGCACCACACAGGTAGGCCTACTACTTAAGCAGAAATCGTCTTTGGATGTAGTTTACATTATGCTGGCAAGTTCCAAGGACTTTCCCTTACGTTCATATCAAGATTCTCTTTTTTCAAAGAATTGGCTTTACGTCGCACCGACACAGGTTTTATGGCGACGATGGGATAGGAAAGGCCTAAGAATGGGAAGGAAGCGGCCGTAGCCTTAATCAAGGTATATCCCTTGCATTTTCCTGGTGTGAAAATGGGAAAGCACTGAAAACCATCTTCAGGGCTGCTGACAGTGGGGCTCGAACCCACTATCTCCCGGATTCAAGCTCACAGCTGCGCGCCCCAAACCGCACGGCCAGCCATATTAAGATTCTTACTGGTTGATTAACTATACCTTGATTTTGTGTTGGGTAAGTTTATTTTACGATGTTATCTCAAGTTCCTCCTTCATATGATAACATATTAATCGTTTAACGACCGGGCGAGTTGGCCGTGCGTGTAGAGGCGCGTGGCTGTGAGCTTGCATCCGGGAGATAGTAGGTTCGAATCCCACTATCGGCAGCCCTGAAAATGGTTTTCCGTGGTTTCCCATTTTCACACCAGGCAAATGCTGGGGCTGTACCTTAATTAAGGTCACGGCCGCTTCCTTCCAACTCCTAGGCCTTTCCTATCCCATCGTCGTCATAAGACCTATCTGTGTCGGTGCGACGTAAAGCCCCTAGCAATAAAAAATAAAAATAAAATCGTTTAACGTTCCTCCAATTGCTCCAGCTTTTAAGAGACGCCCGTGTGTTGGAATTTTGTCTCGCAGGAGTTCACAAACATGCGGGAAACTAATGGCACAGAGTTGTTTAATTTAAATACCCTCAACTACCACCGACTTCAACTGGGGTCGAACCTACAATCTTGGAAGCAGAGAGATTATGTAAAGCAACTGCGCTACTTTACCTCTACTTTGTTTCTAAATCACTGATTAAGCAATTTAGACCAACAAAAGTGGGCCTATTATACATTCTGTGGCAATTTGTAACTAATACCTTCAATGCAATTCACTTCCAATAAAACTCTCCCGCCCCCCCCCCCCCCCTCTCTCTCTCAGACGCACACAAAAGTACCGTATGTTGTCCATTAAACCCTTCAGAACCAAATCTTTGGGTGCTGTACAAAAATATTTCAGTATAGTTTTATTATCATAATATTCAACAGCATCTTTTAGAATGAATGCTTTCAGAACAAATTACTTGTAAAATACACAATACCGCGAGAGTTGACCGTGCGGTTAGGGCCGAGCAGCTGTGAGCATGCATCCGGGAGATAGTGGGTTCGAACCCCACTGTCGGCAGCCCTGAAAATGGTTTTCCTTGGTTTCCCCATTTTCACTCTAAGCAAATGCTGGGCCTGTACCTTAATTAAGGCCACGGCCGCTTCCTTTCAACTGTTAGGCCTTTCCTATCCCATCGTTGCCATAAGACCTATCTCTGTCGGTGCGACGTAAAGCAAATTGTGGAAATACACAATAACATTAATGCATAACCTATAATTTTAATATGCTGAATTTTAGTGTAAAATAATAACATAGGATATCACAATAATTATACAGAGAAGATGCCAAATATGTTTACTCCACAATTACTAACAGTAACTCCGAGTACTTTGTTTTATATAGTGTAAAATAAACAAAGTTTATATTCTTACCTCGATGAGCTGAGTGATGGCCAGCCAGGTTTTCTTAAACGTGTTGGCATGGCTGCATCGTGATGTGCAGAAATGTGCACCATATGTCTTGAGGACTCCTTAAGTGATTTCTTTACCAACTATAAGATTCAAAATAGGTGTCCATAATTATTATGCACGGTGGGTTGAATGAAATTCGTTATCTGTAGGTTCGACAGCACTACCTACAGGAGTCCTAACCCAGGAGTTCCAGGTTTGAATCCTGGCCTCTTCATTTACTAGGATTCTGGCTATCAAGGACACTGTCCGAAGTGTGTACTCCGATTTTGATGAAACTAATGTCATCATCATCATCATCATCATCATCATCATCATCATCATCATCTGTTTACCCTCCAGGTTCGGTTTTTCCCTCGGACTCAGCGAGGGATCCCACCTCTACCGCCTCAAGGGCAGTGTCCTGGAGCTTCAGACTCTTGGTCGGGGGATACAACTGGGGAGAATGACCAGTACCTTGCCCAGGCGGCCTCACCTACTATGCTGAACAGGGGGCTTGTGGAGGGATGGGAAGATTGGAAGGGATAGACAAGGAAGAGGGAAGGAAGCGGCCGTGGCCTTAAGTTAGGTACCATCCCGGCATTCACCTGGAGGAGAAGTGGGAAACCACTGAAAACCACTTCGAGGATGGCTGAGGTGGGAATCGAACCCACCTTTACTCAGTTGACCTCCCGAGGCTGAGTGGACACCGTTCCAGCCCTCGTACCACTTTTCAAATTTTCGTGGCAGAGCCGGGAATCGAACCCGGACCTCCGGGGGTGGCAGCTAATCGCGCTAACCACTACACCACAGAGGCGGACTGAAACTAATGTCACTGAAAATAATTTCTACAATGACAACTAATGTACTCTACGTACGATGTGTATTATGTAGATGATACGACTTTTTTAAGTGTGGTTACTTTTATTAATACTATTATTTTTTCTATTGTTGTTATTATCATATTATGGTCATCAGTAGTTATTATTAAGTGTTCTAGGTTAAGACTGGTTAAGTGTAACAAAGGGAGTATATCCCTAACTTTGCCAGAATAAATAAAACATATTATTATTATATTGCCAGCAATCATCCAACTAAAACCACAGTGGCACCTGTTCATGTACATGAAGCTCAAATCAAATATCATGCATGAGTAGGGCTCGGATATTGAGGAAAAATCCTTTTCTTCTTGAATGTCCGAAGACGAGACCCAACATCATGTATGTTCACTTGGAACATTGTAGGCCCGAAAATGGTGAGTTTTAATCGTCCTTTTTATCTTTCTCTGTTTTTTTTGGCCCGTAAGTGATTTTCTTAGCGTTTTTTGTCTTACAGCTTTTTCCTGAACTTCACCTTATCTCAGTACGAATCACCATTAGTTCATCCACCTGCTCTGTAGTACGATAGAAATTGAAATGAAAATGAAATGGAATGAAAAAAATGAAACTAATGCTTGAAAACAAAACCAGGGGTGTGAAATTAAGTGCAAGATAAGTGAAATACTGAAAGGAGAAATTTTCATGTGTTTTTGAAGAGGAGGATCCCACTTGCTTCAAGTATCAACCCTTAACAGCCGTTAATGTGGAGAAAAGTTTCTCCATGTTTTGCAGCGTGCTGTCTGAAAACCGACGATCTTTTAAACCTAAGAACCTATTGTGATATACTGCAAAGCCAACTGAGGTAAGGTTTCTGAATTCCAATTTACGTAACCCTAGGGTGGTTAAGACAAATATAATTGTCTACTAATATCAATTTCTTATGTCCGATTACATGGCTAAATGGTTAGCGTGCTGGTCTTCGGACACAGGGGTCCCGGGTTCGATTCCCGGCAGGGTCGGGAATTTTAACCATCATTGGTTAATTTCGCTGGCACAAGGGCTGGGTGTATGTGTCGTCTTCATCATCATTTCATCCTCATCACGACGCGCAGGTCGCCTACGGGAGTCAAATCAAAAGACCTGCACCTGGCGAGCCGAACATGTCCTCGGACACTCCCGGCACTAAAACCCATACGCAATTTCATTTTTTTAAACCCCAGGATGCCCATTGCGGGTTGGCTGAATTCATTCTAGGTGGACAAAATATTTCATTCTAAATTCTGTGGCTTGGTTCTAAAAGGGCCAATGTCATATTTTATCGAAATTGAGATATTAACTGATACAAACGCGTTTTATCCTGGCTTGCAACGTGTTAAAAGGGCCAATGTCTCTGTTTAGTACTAAACGAACAGTTAAAGTTCAATTAAATAAGCCCTTGCCAATAATGTCAGATTACCAATAAAGATTAGAGACCTGGCAATTTTTAAAGAATACGATAGATAAGATTAGCGTTTAATAAGGTGACTTCCACAAAGAAAGTATAAATGTATTTAGAGTTAGTTGTTGAAAAAAATAATTGGAAAACTATAAGCAAAACTTCAAATGCTCATAGCTCAAAAATAGGTGTTTTGACATTGGCCCTTTTAGAACCAAGCCACAGAATTATGCAAGTACTCTTTTAACAGACATGGAATTCCTATTTTTAAGTTTGTTAATCCAAAAATATTTTATGTCTGAAAGAAGTATTATTTCGCTTATTTATTTTTGCACTCTGTGTTGCATGCCACCAGAATTTTGTATTTTAAAATATTATATTCCTTCATTAGCCCGCCTCTGTGATGTAGTGGTTAGTGTGATTAGCTGCCTCCCCCGGAAGCCCGGGTTCGATTCCCGGCTCTGCCACGAAATTTGAAAAGTGGTACGAGGGCTGGAACGTGGTCCACTCAGCCTCGGGGTTCAACTGAATAGAAGTGAGTTCGATTCCCACCTCAGCCATCCTGGAAGTCATTTTCCGTGGTTTCCCACTTCTCCTCCAGGCAAATGCCGGGATGGTACCTAACTTAATAATACGGCCGCTTCCTTCCCTCTTCCTTGTATATCCCTTCCAATCTTCCCATCCACCGCAAGCCCGTGTTCAGCATAGCAGGTGAGGCCGCCTGGGCGAGGTACTGGTCATTCTCCCCAGATGTATCCCCCGACCCAGAGTCTGAAGCTCTAGGACACTGCGCTTGAGGCGGTAAAAGTGGGAACCCTTGCTGAGTCCGAGGGAAAACCGACCCTGTAGGGTAAACTGAAAGAAGAAGAAGTATATTCCTTCATTAAATACATAATTAAAACTAATATTATGAATGCATTTGGATCGGATCATTACATCCTTTGTGCTAGTTTTTAGGCCCTTTTCTGGTTATTTTAAGGTCTTTTTTACAGATAATTTTTTCTACGGCCCCGCGGTGTAGTGGTAATATGCCTGCCTCTTACCGGGAGGCCCCGGGTTCTATTCCCGGCCAGGTCAGGAATATTTACCTGGATCTAAAGGCTGGTGCGTGGTCCACTCAGCCTACGTGATTACAATTGCGGAGCTGTCTGACGGTGAGATGGCGGCCCCGGTGGAGAAAGCCAAGAATAACGGCCGAGACGATCCGTCGTGCTGACCACACGACACCTCCTAATCTACAGGCCTTCAGGCTGAACAGCGGCCGCTTTGTAGGCCTTGGCCCTTCGGGGCTGTTGCGTCATGTGGTTTGGTTTTACAGATTTTTTTTAGGCAATTTAAAGGTCTTCAACATTCGTGCTCTAGTCATGTGTGTTAGGATTTTCACTTTTTAATCCGCATTTGGTGCAGAATATCATTGTGTTTCTCTCACTTTTATATTAATTATCAATATTACCAGCTTTATCAATTATTTAAATCAATTTCTCCTGTTCCTTGGTGACAAAATTAGTATTGTCGTTCATCATTTTGAAAGTATTTTAAGTGACACGTGTTTCATATCAAAATCGGCGTGTGCACTTTGCATAGTGTCCCTAGTAAGAACATCACAGGAGCTTTGGCGTGAAGGGGATATGGCGTTATCTCCAGTTATCAGGGAAGTGGTGTCGAGTGTCCCCCAGTGAACCCCTAAAGATGACTGTCTACAGCGTACAGCCAGCAAAGTAGGTTGTCGTGTTCATCGTGCTCTGTCTCTAAGTGTGAACTTAGTGCAGTGGAACGTGTTTACTCACTTCATAGCTTATAGCAGGTTAGTGCAACGGAAGGTAGTGTAAGTAAGAATATGAATGAGCCTTACGATATCGGGCGGGTAGTGTGCATTCTGCCCCTCAGACGTTTTATGGTGACGCCCAACCTGAACATACAGCATGTCTCTAATCGAAGTGCAACATCCCCTGTATGAACAAGCAACCGCCCCAGTGGAACCGTCAAATGAAATTCATCAACCACAAAGAAATATAACAACCAACACAACTAATATCGGACCTATACAGCGGCCATGAATACCAGGTAATGTGTTTTCTCGATCCGATGTATGTGATCAAATGTGCCATCAACCTAAACGTTTTCGTGTCAACAAATCATTAGTAGATTCAACGATAGTCCCAGATGGAACACTGGAACTGGGTAGTTTGTAACGTGGCAATACGGACTGAATGGAATGTGGGAATAATATTCATTCGGTGAGGCTCCCCATATGCATAACCAGTTGAAACCCCGTCGTATCAAATTAACCGCTATTCGAACACTGATAAAGGCCCTGGTTTTGTAATTATAGACGGAACAGTTTTTGTATCCAGTGACAATTGGTAGACTAATATTCCAAGAAAGAATTTGTTCCAAAGAAAATATCATAAACATTTTTAAAAAAGGACGCAATAGATTACGCGTGGAAACTGTATCAGGTTCAATAGCTAATCACCTAGTAGAATCTCCCAAGTATAGCCATATTGATATGTGTATATATATATATATCCTTCACAGTGATATACATAGGCTTGGAATTATTAAGGATGTAGATATTTCACTCAGTGAAAACGACCTTCTACAAGAAGCTCAATGCGAAGTCCCTATCGTAAACATTAAGCGCTTTACAAGGAAAGCATCGACTGGGGACTCCCGCCCAATACCGGTCAGCTTAATCACGTTCCGAGCACAGTGCCTACCACCATATGTTTACATTCAAGGCACACGCTGTGTCATTCAACCTTACGTTCTCTCAGTATTACAATGTGAACGATGTTTACGCTTCAAACATTCTACGTCACAATGCCGTAGTAGTCAACATTGCAGTCGCTGTAGTGGCCCTCACGATATAAGATCGTGTCCCGAAACCGTATCCCCTGTCTGTGTTCACTGTCAAGGACCTCACCTGTCTACAAACCGGAAATGTCCAGAATATAAAAAGTGGGCCGAAATCAATCGTCTAATGGCTCACAATAACATTTCGCAAGAAAGTGCACTCAGTTTTTATAATAACCGACGATATGCGACATCTGTGAATACGCCCACATTTTACTGGCAATGCCAACAAGAATTCCATCCCCTCTCAGCAAATCACGCAATAACCCCACTACTACCACCTGACCATGTACGATCAGATGTGACATCCATTGGAGCAGTTACCCCGTCAAATCCTCCAGTGAACAACACTCTTCATTTTCAACTACACCAAGAGGATATTTCTCATCAACATCCACAAGCACTTCAGATATAACAAAATACAGCAGTAGTGACGACGACAAAAACAACAACAATAACAAAAAAAACCTCTTCAACTTATTCAGCCACAGAATTCCAGTATTAGATGCCCATCAGCCCAGTCTGTCCATTAGTACAAGTCACCGAGACCTACCCCAAATCCACTTCATCAACCTCAATTTCCTCCGGTCACAGAACGATTATTTATTCCTCAACACACACCGCACAATCCTGTATCTCATAATCCATATCCTCCTCGACCACACAACAGGATGACAAATACAACTCTTAGAAACAATACCATTATAGATAAGATTTTTAACCTTATCATTCTCTTGATCACCCAAGTTGAGTCCTCACCACCAGCCTTCAGTCCGACTGTTATTCATGATATGATTGCGAGTATTTTTCACGTCTAACGATGGAGTATAAAATTCTTCAGTGTAACGCCCGGTCTGCTAGTGTGAAAAATGAATCCTTACAATGGATATTACAAACTGAAGTCCGACTCGTTGGTTGAACGGTCAGCGTACTGGCTTTCGGTACAGAGGGTCCCGGGTTCGATTCCCGGCCGGGTCGGGGATTTTAACCTTAAATGGTTAATTCCAATGGCTCGGGGGCTGGGTGTATGTGTTGTCTTCATCATCATTTCATCCTCATCACGACGCGCAGGTCGCCTACGGGAGTCAAGCAGAAAGACCTGCACCTGGCGAGCCGAACCCGTCCTGGGATATCCCGGCACTAACAGCCACACGACATTTCATTTCATTACAAACTGAACATACCTCAGTAGCAGCTATCTCAGAGACATGGTTTCGACCACGAACAACAGTTACATTCCCAGGTTACCATGTGCTTTGCCAAAACTTCGAAGACGGATACGGTGGATCAGCTGTTATAGATAATACACAAATAGACAGTCTTCAAGCAGTGGCAGCTACGGTTCCTTCTCGGCTCTGGCGCAGCAGTGGAACTGTGTAACACATCGTACACTATCAGTAGTGACAGTCCGTCGCCGTCTGGGTTACCGGCGCGTCGTCCACTTCTCCGCCTAACTTTGACTAATGCGCATAAATATGCTAGGCTGCAAAGGTATATGGAACGACGTCACTGGGGACAGAAATGACAGCAGATAGTGTTTTCGGGCGAATCCAGTTTCTGTTTGTTTGAAAATGATAGCCGCATTCTGTTTCGCCGCAGACAGGGGGAGAGGCATCACATTGACTGCATTCGCACAAGACATACAGCGTCAACTGAGGCCTTATGGTGTGGAGTGCTATTCGGTACAACCACAAATCACAGTTGGTGCGTGTCCAGGACACTGTGACCAGTTTGACCTACGTGAATGACATTCTGCGACCCGTAGCCAAATCCTTTCTGCACGACACCTCCGACGCCATATTTCAGCAGGACAATGCGCGACCACATTTTGCTGCACGAACACGTGCCTTCTTGTTGTCACAGGGTGACAGACTGTTGCCGGAGCCCGCTCGAACACCGGACTTGTCGGCAATCGAAAATGTGTGGGTTTTTGTGAAAAGGCGTGTGTGGCGCTGTAACCCAATGCCTACCACCAAAGATGAACTGTGGAACCAGGTGAATGCAGCATGGATGACTGTAGCCCAGGATTCCATTCACGCCTTATACGCGTCGGTGCCATCACGCATAGAACAAGTTATCAGTGTCCATGGAAGTCCCAGTGCCTACTAGGCAACAGGACACATGCTGAACCTAGGTGATTGAAATGCTAATCGTTTCTGCAGAACATACTAATGAACATGCCCTGTGAATATGAACTTCCTATCTCTAGTCTTTCAAGGTGTTCTGTTTTTGTGAACATGAGTGTATATTCAGCAAGTATCGGGCGGACAAAATAAACCTGGTCCAGAAAATATTTATGACTGTCAAGGAATTGACCCTTGTTAATGAACAGGAGAACCGCCCATCATAGGAAAGTTTGCAAACCGTGATTTCGATGCAACAATCGGTTGCAGCCACATGCGCATCTCCCTCATGCTCTGTCCCGAGTGTGTCGCTGTGTCGTTACGTGTGAGTGAGAGGAGCAGACATGTTACTGAAAAATTGAATGCAACACAAAATGGTGCTCACGATAAAACAACGCGTGTTCACAGTCTAGAATTATGCGAAACACAATTCGTGGAAAATTTGTGCGGAACTGTTTGCGCAAGAGTTTAAGACAGGAAATGTTTGGCAAAACCTCCAGCAAAGTCTACAGTGCAAAACTTAGTGGAAACAATGGCGCGAAACTGGCTCTGTAGTGAATAAAACCCGCAACTATCCGAAAAGAGTTCGAACACTAGAAAACCTTCCTCGAGTGAAAGAACGCCTGGAACGAATTTCGAAGACATTTCAGCGCCGTTTATATGTTTGAGAGGGGAATTAAGTGATCGTCGTGTCGAAACATTATCAAAAAGGACCTGTATCTATATCCTTGCAAATTTGCAGTTGTGCATACGTTAAAGCGTCCAGACAAACCTTCACGTGTTGAGTTCTGCCGGTCGTTTCTGAGTGGAGTCAAGAATTTTGGATCCTTAGTTCTTAATTTCTTCAGATGAGACCTGCTTCAGCCTGTAAGGATATGTGAACTTACAGAACACGTGCCATTATGCATCAGAAGGTCCCCATCAGTGCGTCGAGAAGCCGTTGCATAATCTCAAGACTGGTGTGTGGTGCGTAATGTTTGGTGTCCGCATCGTAACACGATTCGTTACAAAACTGGTAGCCACCTCGATCGCCTGATCTCTCCCCCCGTGAATTTTACCTGTGAAGCAAATTGAAGGGTCATGTGTTCTCCAATAATCCTCACACACTGAAAAAGCTACAGCAGATCATTGAAGCCACTATTGCTGCAGTCGGTCACGTAGAGCTGCTAGGAGTTTCTCACATTTTGATAAATCGAGCACAGCGCAGCGTCGATATCAACGGTGGCCATTTCCAGCACCTTCTGTGATGTTCGTTAACAAGGGTCAACCCCGCGTCAGTCCTATTTTAATTATGTTACGGGCCGGCTTTATTTTTCCAACACTGCACTTCAGTCAAGGGGGACTGTAGTTAGGAATTGCAAATAGTATACACTTGAGGCAGCAGACGCATTCACTCGAGAATGATGTGCTCAGTTACTCTCATACAAAACGAAACAAAATACGTAATTATATATTAGGCAATTCAATATCTATCTATACTTGTTGAAAGTTAAAGAATAAATACAAAAAATGTAATTTATGCAACTACTTGCTTAGATTACTTGTAGTTCCACAGAATATCAAGGTGTAATACAGCAGACGAAATATTTGCTTCTCAGTAACACAATGCCAGTGTGACCTAGCTTATGCTACGGTAAGTTGTTAACTCCAACACTTGCTTGTAGCGAGCTTGTCCCCTTTTCCTCTGTATGAAGGTTGGGACCGAAAAAGTGGCAATGCTAACGAAACTTGTTTGGCTCACGTAGCTGTCAGCTTGCATTCGGGAGAAATCGGGTTCGAACCTCACTGTCGCCAGCCCTGAAGATGGTATACCATGGTTTCTGGCAAATGCTGGACCTGTACCATAATAACGGCCACGGTCTCTTCCTTTCCACTCCTAACTCTTTTCTACCCTATCGTGGCCAAAACTCTTGTGTAGTGCGACAATACAAATAAAAAATAAGGTTGGATGTAAACAAAAACAGACGGTGTTTGGAGACGCTGGGGACACAGTACAGGCATTTCTTTGTACCTCAGGAATTATTTTACTTCCTGTATATCTACAGACACGAGCTTTACATATTTGAGCACTTCAAATACCGCTGGACTGAGCTGGAATGGAACTCGCCACTTTGGCTCAGAAAGGCAGAACTCTGACTATCGGAGCCAATACGCTTGGCAATAATAATAATAATAATAATAATAATAATAATAATAATAATAATAATAATAATAATAATACCGAGATCGATAGCTGCAGTCGCTTAAGTGCGGCCAGTATCCAGTATTCGGGAGATAGTAGGTTCGAACCCCACTGTCGGCAGCCCTGAAAATGGTTTTCCGTGGTTTCCCATTTTCACACCAGGCAAATGCTGGAGCTGTACCTTAATTAAAGCCACGGCCGCTTCCTTCCCACTCCTAGCCCTTTCCTGTCCCATCGTCGCCATAAGACCTGTCTGTGTCGGTGCGACGTAAAACAACTAGCAAATAATAATTAATAATAATAATAATAATAATAATAATAATAATAATAATAATAATAATAATAATAATAATAATAATAATAATAATAATGACAACACTTAGTTTCACTTCCCGATACTGGGCCGGGGATAAGGTGAGATGAAATCATAGGGCATGTTTTTATGGCCGAATGCCCTTTCAGACACCAACCTTAGTTGAGGAACTAATGAAGATGAAATTAATATTGGTGAATGAAACTGAGTAATGAGGTGGAAGGAATCGGCTTTGGCCTATGATTTGGAACTGTCCCGGCATTTACGTGGAAGTGACAATGGGAAAGCACTGAAACCAATTCTTAGGACAGCCGACGGTGCGGTTCGAACCCACTCGACTCTCGAATGCATAGCTTGGCTCCATAGCCGTAGCGCGTTAACACCAGCGGCCACTCTGCTCACTAATGATATTAATAATTGTACCGGGCGGTACACCTCCACGCCGCTAATTTAAAAATTGCGCCAGGTGAAACTCCTCTGCTGGAGGAAGTCTGAACTTTATCTACGCTGTTAATTCTTTACCTTCTCAGAAGATGTCACCACGTGGAAAATTTTGAGTTTTTGAACTGTGTCATTTTTGATGTGTTTTTGTTTCGCTTGAAGTAAGAAGTGTAAACTTTCTCTCCTAGAGGACACTACTGAAGATCAACAATAGTGCAACCTAGTGCGGAGTCAAAGAACTTTTTTCTTGGAGAAAATTTAATTTCAAGAGTTTGTTCTTTGTTAAATTTCTTTCTGTCATTGTTTAAGTTGGCAATATTTACCCCTTTCTTCCCCTTGTTATGAATGTATCCAATCCCGAATTTCTTCTATTAATTTCTGACCAATCTGGTGTATCTTCCCCCAACTTGAATATGTTGCTGTGTCCTACCCAATAAAGTGTTTGTGGGAGGGTGTTTTCATTCCCCTAACGCCTAGAAACTTCCGCGAGAGTATTTAAACTGCTGATTTTTGGGTCTCTCGGCCACTTCTGTTCCATCTTTCTGTGTGTTAAGTACATAGCAGGGGGCGGGAAGCGCCTCTTTCTTCTCCAGCCGTTCAACACAAGGTAATGGCCGATTAATAACTTCTTTCTTTGCTAGCTCAGCAGTTTAACTTTCGGGGCGGGTTCTAAGCGTTCAACCATGTAACCTTTTCCTAAAATGTAACTACTCTTTTCAGATATTTAAAACGACATATCGGGATAGAGAGTGCTTAACCCTCTCGAGCTCCCACTCACATCGTCCTGAGGTGAACTTATTTTTCTCAACCAATTCTTCCGTAATGTAATGTAAATTGCTATTAAGTCACCTCTGTAGTATGGGATTAGCCCTTGTATTAACGGCCTAGTGCCAAGTAGGTCTTAAGCAAAGTGTATTAGGAGTGCAAGTTCGCCTCCTCTCAAATTGTATTTTAGAGGTCATGTATTAACTTTCTTGTCATTTAACAGACCTCAGTAGGTTGGGTATTTTGCCCCTGTGTATATGTCCTTTGAGGACGGCTTAAAGGTGGAGTTCGGAGTGGCCTATGATAGGCTTGTATTTTAGGGGGAAGTTGCCCTTTTTGAAAATTGTGTTTCTGCCTCAAGGAGGCTTTTGGATGTAATTGGAAGCAGATGTTTCTGGCATGTTTGGGGGTTTTCGGCCCCTTTGTTGTATGGTGTTCATTGTAAGGTTGGGCTCATTGCTCAAGAATTATGTTTCTGACTTTTGAAGCCCCAAATGGGGTACCTATGTAAATGTATTTGTCAATCGTGTTTCGGCTACTAAGTACCTGTTCTATTTGTTGTTACCTAATTTTGAAAAGAAAATATAACCTTGTTAAATTTTAAAATTAATTTCACTTTAGTAGCTTGAGACCCATTCACCACCCAGCACCTTCTTTCATGCATAACTACCACCAAAACACGGTATCAATAATAATAATAATAACTAATTGATTTTGTTAGTGGTTTAACACATCGAAATTTTCCGTCGACGCAAGGATAGGAAAGTGCTTGGAATGGGAAGGTAGTGGGCGTGGCCTTAATTCAGGAAGCCCCAGTACTTGCCTGGTGTGAAAATGGGAAACCATGGACAAGTACCTTCAGGGCTGTCGACAGTGGGATTCGAACCCACTATCTTCCGAATGCAATCTCACAGCTACGTGACCCTAACCGCACGGCCAACTCACTCGGTTGTGTTATGTATTTGACGTCCCTTTAACTACCGCCGAACTTTAGAGACACTGGAATGCCAGAAGGGATACCACGAAACCTTGTCACTCAGGTAATATTTTGAACGAAGTTTATAAGCTAAGTGGCTGCTGGAATTCGATCCCGCCACTTTGAGCGCAGAAGGGCAGCACCCAACTAACTACGCGACTCAGTCAGTCATTCAGTAATATTGTGCGCATTTTATTTCACTCATTTAACACTCGAATGGCATCCTATACATAACCAATGATGTAACGTCATTTACCTATGCATAATTCGTTATCAACCAAGAACAATTTTTAGGATTGGATCCTTATACTGTATGTTGAATATTTCATTGCTTGGCGTCAAAAACATAATCATCTACCATATACACTGTGAAACAAATGATGCCAATCCAATTGGACTTAAGATGCATGAACGGAACATCATTTCTTCAAAAGCTCTACTCATAGCTCTTGCTTCTAAGCTGATTCGATTGCGCTCTCTATAGACGTCATTAAAGTACAAAGATACAAACATACAATGATTACAACTAAATTCAATCAGAAATATGCTTTATATATATGCAATGACGTCCGCCTTACATCACTGAATTGGTCCCGATTATTTGTTATTGGTCCAAAGTTGAATTAATTGCTATCTCACACCTCTGTTTTCAGAAACACCGCTCTCAGTAGATTGATTATTGAAAACATATTGAGACACATTGCGAATTCATTTAATCCTTGAATGTCCAGACTAATTACATTATGTCATAAGCCTTTATTTTCGTTAAAAAATATCTGTAATGTCAGCTTACACTTTTACGGTCAGTTCAAAGCCTGTCATTTTGATGTGACATATTGGCAACAATGGGTAATAAATAGCACGCAAATAATTGTGTTAAAAATATCATTATTTCATGAATTCCGGTGAGAAAAATCCCACAGCGCTACAGACCTGATGAGCCTTGGCCTACCAAGAGACCCCAGCCCAGCCCAAAGGCCTGCAGATGACGAGTAGACACGTTGATAGGGTGATGATACCCCTCGGTTGCTATTCTTGGATTTCTAGATCGGTGCCGCTATCTCAACGTCAACAATAATGTTATTTGCTTTATACCCCATTAGCTACATTTTAATGGTTTTTGGAGTCACCAAGATGCCTGAATTTTGTTCAGCAGGAGTTGTTTTACGTGCCGATAAATCTACCGACACGAGACTGACGTATTTGAACACCCTCAAATACCACCGGAATGATCCAAGATCGAACTTGCCAAGTTGGGCTCAGAAGGTCAGCACTCTACCGTCTGAGCTACTCAGCCCGGTTGTCATCGTCAGATAGCTCCTCAATTGTTCTCACGTAGGCTGAGTGGATCTTGAATCAGCCCTTAGATACAGGTAAAACTGCATAATCTGGCGGGGAATCGAACCCTGGACCTCCAGGTAAGAGGCAGGCTCTGACTTCAATTACAGTAACGCTAAGAAGTTGGTGCAGTTATTCGTCTTTCAGCGGTACTTCCACGAGTCTCAACAGATAGGGTTATTCTTATTTGATAAACAGTTCTGCAAATAATTTATCCCTTGCTGAATATTCGTCGGTTGACGAATAATGATGTACGCATATTCACCACATTTCTCTGCTAGTTAAGGTGAAGCTTATTCCGCCAACGAGGTTAGGGTAGTAATAATAGTAATAATATCTTACCTTCTCCGAGAGACTTCCGACTGTTAAGAGAACTGCCGTCCAGCCAAATGGCTGCAGTGTAAAATCCTTTGACTGAATTCCCTGCCTTTCAAATCAGACAGCTCACTAGTTGACTTCACGAGGCTGAGTGAACCCCGCACCAGCACTTAGTTTAGAATTCAAATCCTTGGACGAGCCGAAAATCGAGATTTTAACATCACCCTAAGTAATAGGCCTACAGGTTCTCGGTGATGATGGGATAGGAAAGTGCAAGGAATGGGAAGGTAATGGTTGTGACCTTAACTGATATACAATCCCGGCATTTGTCTGCTGTGACGATGGAAATCAACGGAAAATTAATTTCAGGGATATCCAACGGTGGGACTCGAACCCACAATCTCCCGAATGCAAGTTTAGATTTACATTACTCATACGCTTAGCCAACTTGCTCGTTCCAGGGACAAGTCGTCTGGGTAAAAGGCAGACACATTACCCCTACATATCGGGCGGAAATACTACTACTGCTACTACTAATAAAGCAAAGCAAAGCAAAGTCATCTCCGTACAGGCCATGAAGGCCCTTGGATTGGTGGAAGGTAAAGGCTTCTACTATCCGTAACCTCGGCACTTGTTGGGGTAGAGTGGTTAGGTCTACACCCGGCCGCTTTTGCCCCCAGGAATTAACCTGGTACTCATTTTTGGTGTAGGCTGAGTGAATCTTAGGGCCAAGTGCACCTCCGTAAGTAGAAATCTCGTTTCTTAAATTTTACGACTTCCTGACGGGGATTCGAACCCACGTCCTTCCGGGCGAACCGAGCACGCCTTTACCACCTGATCCAGACAGCCCCTAATAATAATAATAATAATAATAATAATAATAATAATAATAATAATCCTGCAATTAACATAGGGTTTGAGAGTTGCCCGTAGTTCCACCCCGAACAATGGTTCGGTAACGTGCCAATGCATTTTCCAACGTAGGTCTCCCATATTTAAATGCCAGAAAATGCGATCCCCTAACCCTGAGCATTGGAATTGAGCTTTTCAACTAACTGTGCCACACAGCTGGTCACATGTTCACTAATCAGAGACTAGCATGGAAATGTTCAGGTGGAACAGGTAATAATCGTATTTTCTTATCGTTCGATTGAGTAGTACAAAATACAGAATGCAGATGATTTACAATTTGAAGGCAATAAACAGCTTATTTCTAGATCGATGACATGCACTTTCTACCCATTATATTTCTTAAGGTTGGTCATAACTTAGAGCCACATATTGAAATGCAGTCCATCAGTATAATTTTCTTTGGGTTCATTGTCCTATGCATATGTCTAAAGAAAAATTGACCTTACCATACTCTATTTATATGCAATCCATCAGAAACCTTTTCGTAGTGTTCATTTTCCTGTGCAAACGTGTAAAGGAAAATGGACCTTACCATACAATATTGTAGGGATGTTTTCATGGCGAATTTAAGCACTCCTACAGTTTAACGTATTTAAGGTTCATTTTTCTTTACACATCACCATAGCAAAATGAACAGAACAGTCTTAAGGAAGAAAATGGATAGGAAGTGCATTGGGAGATACGAGGTTTTAGAAGTAAGCCGTCGATGTGTATATTTACTATGGTTCATGAAAGTAGTAAAGAGTAAAAGTAATAGTAAGTAATAATAAAAGTAACAGCAAAAGTAATGTAAAGTAATATACTTTTCAAAATGACATAATGCACTAAAATATTCTCGGTATAATGCATGTGGTTTAAATTTGGTCAATATGCCCTGTAACTGGTTATTCACCTCTGATTTTTATTGTTACTTTTACGACAGTGAATTTCGAAGCAGTTCTTTAATACACATCACTTTTCCTGTAAACGGCCATACAACAGAAAAAGAGGAAGAAAATATACGAGATTTATTACGGCGAGAGTCTGGAGACGAAAGTGGAAATTTCGGTCACTTAGGTGAAAACATATGATTCCGGAAACTTTTCGGTTTCGAAGACGATTCAGCATCTAATTTTATACACCTCTTAATGGAAATTTTGATGGCAGGACTCTTTCAGGCAGTAACGACTGTTATATCCTAAATTTTGGTACAAAACAATACATTCTTTTAAATATGACATATGGACGGCTTACTTCTAAAACCTCGTATCTTCCAATGCACTTCCTATCCAATAATTTCCTTAAGAGTGTTCACCCCTCCTAGCCACAAATGGATATGCAGCCCAATAGAACAATTTTCGTTGTGTTCATTTTCCTATGCTAATGTGTAAAGGAAAATGGACCTTAAATACATTATATTGTAGGAATGTGTAAATTTGCTATGCAAACAATATCCCTGCAACACGGTATGATAAGGTCCATTTTCCTTTACACATTAACATAGGAAAATGAACACAACAAAATTATTCTGATGGACTGCATATTCGTATGTGGCTAGGAGGCGTGATCAGTCTTAAGGAATACAGTATAATGGATAGAAAAAAACATTGGGACTTACGAGGATTTAGAAGTAAGCCATCGATATTTATGTTTATAAATTGTATATAGATAAATCGATATACGGCGTTTGCTGAAAATGCATTATCTACCAAATGCCAAATTTTGCAATATAAAATTGCTATGGAACTTAACGGGAAAATGGATCTGAAAGTTAAAAAAAAATTTACGCGCTATTTAAAATTATATTTCCAATAGTTTTCGGGAATACCTTTTCTATTATTTTGAATCCCTGGAAATGTCATGAAAAGTCATTAGTTAGGTAAACGGATGTGTTTATCTCCAACCTGTCCCGTTAGAAACCTCAAAATCGATGTTCAGAAATAAATGTTAAGTAATAAAGAGCTAGCAATTCGTTTACAATAGAAAGGTGTGTGTATACTGTAGTTTCAACATGGTTCATCATTTTAGTAGATTCCTAAAAATCTCACCTTATGGTGATTAGAAAATTAGATTTAAACGTAGATTTAAAAGTTTAGTGTGCGAAATGAATGACGTGCAAGTGATTACTAATCAGCAATACTTTACCTTAAGGAACTCAATACAGAATGGACATCCCAGAGGAAATAGTGTTGCCCGCGCTAGATACATGACTGCTGCAAGCACTACACTTAGGTTCCTAGTTGTAATTACTGAATCAATTGTTTTAATGTAGCCTGTTTATCCATTAATTATATTAGAACTTGTTTCCGAAAGTTATGCGGTTATGTTCTAAACCATCGCGCAATACATGACTCATATTACGACTGGCCGACAGTTTAAGACGCTGTGGTTTGAGATACAGTAATTAAGTGAATTCAAGGACGCGCAAGGCTATGCGCTTCTACAGGCATCGTAAACTTGACTGTGGCTATGAAATCAAATGACTCAGAATCGTTCTACATCATCGAATACATTTATTATTGCTATACAATCAAAACCGCCTTCCATAAATATAAGCGTCGCTATTACTACTGTATTACTTCATGTATGAACATAGTTTTTGTTCACTGCATGGATTGTACCTCATCACAAATACGAGTTGTCATAATGTTAAAGAACATTCACAACAGGACATGAAATATAATATTTCTTAGGGATCTGTTAATAAATCCATTGTATCAAATCAACGCCAGCTGTCTCTTCTTTTATAATCTACTTAGGGAAATTTTCAGTGTGTGTTAGGGCCTACATGTTTGAAATAATGAATTTTCATCAACTTCGTATTAGGTTTTTCCTTAAGACTGGTCACGCCTCTTAGCCACATATTTATATGCAGCCCATCAGAATAATTTTCGTTGTGTTCATTTTCCTATGATAACGTGTAAAGGAAAATGAACCTTAAATATATTATACTGTAGTAGTGCCTAAATTTGCCATGTTAGCAACATCCCTACAATAGAGTATGGTAAGGTCAATTTTTCTTTCGACATATGCATAGGACAATGAACCCAAAGAAAATTATACTGATGGACTGCATTTCAATATGTGGCTGGGAGTTGTGACCAATCTTAAGAAATATAATGGGTAGAAAGTGCATTGGGACATACGAGGTTTTAAAGGAAAGCGATCGATATAGATATTTAGACCATCAGAACAATATTCGTTGTGTTCATTTTCCTATGCTTGCGTGTAAAGGAAAATTAACCTTACCGTACCGTATTGTAGGAATGTACGTTTGCATGACCTATTTAGGCACTTCTACAGTATAATGGACTTAATGTTCATTTTACTTTACACGTAAGCAAAGGAAAATGAATACGACGAAAATTGTTCTGATGGACTGCATATCCATATGTAACTGGGAGACGTGACCATTCTTAAGGAAAATAATGGATACGAGGAGTATTGTGAGATATCGTCGTTACCAGGACAAAACCCCCTATGTGATAATATTTTTGGAGATATACTGACCCGCAGCACATACATTATGAAGAGCGAGAATGCCTTGAAAATATTCACACAATATTGCACCTTAGATGACAGGAACTTACCGGCGAAAGTTCTAAGCTAAAATATTTCACGTAGGAGGTTTTGTCCTGGCAGCGACGATATGTTCTTTTACTGGAACAGCGACGATATGGTCCTGGGACTGAACCACAAAACAATTCCTGTGTGCTCCGCACGCTGAACTTCAGCGACATGGCATCCACCTTTGTTGACAAAGATGCTTTACTGCTGTCGATACAGGTAGTTTTGTACTAGAATGATGAAAGTTATTTTCAATGAAGCATTCAATTTTCATGACGCACGAACTTCATGTTACGATTTACCATATTTAATTTTCGTGGTTTAACGTCCTGCCAAACCACTTTTACCCTTAATGAAGAGATCAGAGTGCCGGAATTTTGACCCACCAGAGATCCTTAATCAGTTTCAAATACCACCGGTCTGAGCTGGAACCGAACCTACGAACTTGGTCTCTGAGGTTTAATGCTTTAACACCTGAGCTACTCAGCTCAGTCCTTTATAATATCGATGGCTTACTTCTGAAACCTCGTATCTCCCAATGCATTTGCTATCCATTTTCTTCCTTAAGACTGCTAGTTGCTTTACGTCGCACGGACATAGATAGGTCTTATGGCAACGATGGGACAGGGAAGGGCTAGGAGTGGGAAGGAAGCAGCCGTGGCCTTAATTAAGGCACAGCCCCAGCATTTGTCTGGTGTGAAAATGGGAAACCACGGAAAACCATTTTCAGGGCTGCCGATAGTGGGGTTCGAACCTACTACTTCCCGAATACTGGATACTGGCCCCACTGAAGCGACTGCAGCTATCGAGCTCGGTCCTTAAGACTGGTCACGCCTCCCAGGCACATATGGATGTACAGTCCACCAAAACAATTTTCGTTGTGTTCATTTTCCTATGGTATTGTGTAGAGGAAAATTAACCTTAAATACATTACTGTAAATACTGTAAATACTGTAGGAGAACTTAAATTCGCCATAAAAACAACATCCCTTCAGTACGGTGTGGTAAGGTCCATTTTCCTTTACACTTGAGCATAGGAAAATGAACACTACGAAAAAGGTTCTGATGGATTGCATATAAATATGTGGCTGGGAGACGTGACCAGTGTTAAGGAATATAATGGGTAGGAAGAACATTGTAACATACGAGGTTTTAGAAGTAAGACGACCATATGCTGCAACAATTTACACACTTTCAATATCACAAATTCAGTTGTTGCGTGAAGACATACTTTTCTAATTGTTCCTTTTAAGTTCAATAGTTTATTAAACAAAAATTATGCTTCCTAACATGGATAGATAATATTGTTCCCAACGGAGATTATGTTGCTGACAGCGATTGATACAAATTTCCACATTCATTAAAATGCATATTACACCTGTTCAATTTTAGCGACAACATCTACCAACCTAACAGTAAGAACATTATATTTTAAGTCGGGCTGAGTGGCTCAGGTGGTAGAGCGCTGGCCTTCTGAGCCCAGCTTAGTAGGTTCGATCCTGGCTCAGTCCGATGGTATTTGAAGGTGCTCAAATACGTCAGCCTAGTGTCGGAAGATTGCCTGACACTTAAAATAGGGGCCTAATTCTTGTGGGGCAAAATTCAGGCACTTCGGTATCTTCGAAAAACAAACATTTGGTTAGTGGGACGTAGAACAAGTAACATTATTATTTGTATAACCTTTTTATTTTCACAGTCTTTTAATGATATTATTCCATTCAAATTAAATTAAGGTGGACTAATAATTTGTGGTTTGGTTGATTAAAAATATGCGAGTAGTTAAGAATAAAAAGGCGATGCTTACTTTTATTTGAAAAGTTTCTTCATTTTGTAATGAGACAGACTAGCGCTTTACCCGTCATCATCCCCTTCTTCTACCACTCATGATCATGTGTCTGCTATTTTATCCATGTGAAGGAAAGAGCGCTGCATTGTAATAGCAGAGAAGCAGATGGAATGCCCTCATTACATTAATAGTGATCTCACAGTACGCACAATTTACTCGACTGTAACTGGCGTTGTCTAAGAGTTAGTACAGCAGCTTCCCGCTCAGTTAGCTCTCCTACTCAGCCACGAGTTTCCAACTGATCTAAGGAACTACAATAGCGTACGTTTAGGTTCGATAACACTATTCAGGCAGGGAGTAGGTATAATTCCACCTTTGCCCAACTTGTGAATAGTTTACCGTGGATTGCAACTTCTAGAATAGCAGATAGATAACGTCTCTGCTCCTGGTGAAGTTACTACTCATGGCCCTCCCTTATACTCAACCACAGCAATTACGATGAGCAGCATTAAAAGTAGAAAATAATATAACAATATAAATAAATATCACAACAATGCATCTCAAGAAAATGAAATAATATACTACTACTACTACAACTACTGCGGCCGGGCTGAGTGGCTCAGACGGTTGAGGTGCTGGTCTTCTGACACCCAACTTAGCAGGTTCGATCCTGGCTCAGTCCAGCGATATTTGAAGGTGCTCAAATGCGTCAGACTCGTGTCTGTAGATTTCCTAGCACGTAAAATAACTCATGCGGGACTAAATTCCGGCACTTCTTCGGCGTCTTCGAAACTCGTAAAAGTAGTTAGTGGGACGTAAAACCAATAAAATTATTATTATTATTATTATTATTATTATTATTATTATTATTATTATTATTATTATTATTATTATTATTATTAGTCTAATGGACAAATAGCGAAAAGACGTGTCTTAGCACTGGTTGCGGCGTGCTGGCAAGGAGAGAGTTCGCTGTCGCATCATTCCGATCTTTGAATTCGTCGCGTACGGCCTCAGCCAGCTGATCAAGTCTGATGAGGCTTTTATTTTTGAAATACAACGTTATGCACGAGAAATGCCTTTACGATTATTATTCCACTCGTAGCTAACGCAAGCCTTTCGTCTTTTATCTGTCAAAAAACCACTGCTCTTAAATACATGTCGAGCTATCTTTCATTTTATGTGAAGTAACATAACAATGGTAATTGTCTTCAACCGGTATATTTAAGGCTATCAGCTACGTATGATGCGCGTTGTCCCGTAGCTTAATAATAATAATGTAATTGGTTTTAAAACTCACTAACCACTTTTACGGTCCAACATGCCTGGAATTTATCCCGCAGGAATTCTTTAAGTACCAGTAAATATCATCGCTGTTCGGGCAAAATGTAACATCTCCCAATGCTCTTCATATCTATTATTTCCCTTAAGACTGGTCACGCCTCCCAGCCACATATTGATGTTTAGTCTGTCAGAGCAGTATTCGTTGTGTTCATTTTTCTATGGCACACTGCAAAGGAAAATGAACCTTACCGTACCGCACTCTAGGAATGTATGTTTGCACGACTTATTTACGCTCTCTTACAGTATAATGCTCCTAAGGTTCATTTTCCTTTACACGTCAGCATACGAAAATGAACACAAGGAAAATTGTTCTGATGGACTGCATGTCCATATATGGCTGGGAGGCGTGACCAGTCTTAAAGAAAATAATGGATAGGAAGTGCATTGTGAGATATGATCCTTTACCCGAACATGACGGTATATCAATACGAAGCTGACGTATTTGAGCTCCTTCAGATACCACCTGACCGAACCAGAATCGAACCAGCACTCTACTGACTGAGCTGCTTAGCTCGGCAAAGGAAAACTGGTCAAGAGAGTTATCGCCAGAAATCACGCATAAGCGTTATCTTGACATGAATTGCTGAATTAATATATGCTGGGAACTTTTACGAACATTGGACAAGAGAATGGGGCACGCATTATAAATGGTCCAGACACCGATAGCATACTTGGCGGCTATTCTGAATCTGTATTTTCCTTTCTCTTTTCTGAAGAAACTAGGATAGTACTCTGCATACAGTCCCAGGACACGTAACCCAGTTACATATCCATCTTAATCAAGATTCAACATGGACATTTCCCTGATCTGAAGATGGGAAACCGCGGAGAGCTATCCTTTGGACTGTCAACATGGGTTTCAACCCCATCATTTCCCAAATACAAGCTTACAGTTATAGTACTCGTACTCGTTGTCAAATTGCACCGTAGAAGTATTGTCTAGTAACAACTCGGAGAGTACGTACAGTTAAAATTGTTACAGTTTAGGACTGGAATAGATGCTTCGAGATTTGATACGCGTTTAATACGCAGTTTGTGAGGTGCGATCTGTTAGACCACAAAATCGTTCTCAAGCTTGTGAGGCTCTTCATAACTCAGTACTGCTCCACCTGTTGAAAAATATAACTCATTATGTTGTAGAATTTTCGGTTAGAATCTCAAATTGAAAATCCCTGTTCGTGTTTTACAAATTCCGTAAGTGTAAATCTGTGTATAATATGACAACTAAGTAAAACTAGCAAAGCACCTACTCCTAATCCGTTAATCGTTTGTCTTGTATGGCTGTCAGTAGGGATGATCCGTCAGTGGCCTCTGTGGCCTCATTTCGCTATATACGTCCCAGAAAATACTGCGTTAGCGTTCCTTTGAACAAATTGTTTCGAAAGATTCGGGATTTAAAACGAGTCACTACTTTATTGGTATGGATTGTTAAGGAATCCAAGGGGAAGGAATACTCAAGATAGGTCAAAATCGCCGTGGCCAGAGATGGAACTACCTAACTCAGAATTCTATGTCCTCGATGCTTGACAAAAAGTGAGTCTAGACAGAAATAATCGTAATTTTTTGAACTGTTACAAATACGTTATAGCTCAGGTAAATGCGCAGGTTCCACGTTTAGAGTTATTGTTACCTGGTAAATACACACACCTCCTCACTAACAAGCAACATAACGTCGCTGCGGAGCAATATCAAGTATCTCACGATACTCCTCCTATCCATTATTTTCCTTAAGACCGGTCGCGATTCCCGAACCTAATTTCCCGAAAGTCGAGTGTCACACAAACATTATCCCGACAGCACTTTTCCCGAATCTTATTTCCTGACACCATTTCTAATGACATACCTTTTCCTGACAATCATATTTCCCGACATAACTTTTCCGAAAATGAAGGTTATTGCTCTTGCACACAATGTAATTTGTAGTATCATAGAAATAACCAATGATATTATCTTTAAGTGTTAAATTACAGTATATTTATTTCCTATGCTACAATACAATACATTTGTTAAGAAAACAATGTTGTGCATGACTGCGCGTAAAAATTAATGGTATTGCCGTCATTAAAATCTTCATAATTTAGTATTATTGAGCGTAACCGGTTCTGAGCATCCAGCCACTTCTTTTTTGGGACAGCTTTAACCGATCGCCCCAAGCTTATCTCAGCTACCATTACTTCCGTGTTGGCTTGTTTCTCCTGGAATTGACGAAAATCAAAGTGGGTGGTGCTTCCCAAGTAGTACACGAAATCGATTATGCCACCCTTCACTAGCATTGTTGGTCGTTTTTGGCCATCGTAAGCTGCTCGATGGTAGTTCCGCATACGAATTTCATACCTTGACGGAACGGCTCTGCCCGTACGTCTTGCTATTCGTCTGATGACGTAATATTCAGCAAGGTAATCGAACAGTGGTGTAAATTCTTCACGCTTAATCCTGCTTCTAACAAGATGAGCAACTTCGTCTACATAATTTTCTGGAACAAATACAAGGGCCATTAGCATGTGCGATGCATACCTAATATTTCGATCATCGGTGTGGTTATATTGCTGTTGTAAACCATATCGACGGCCTATTTCTAGTACCACGTATCTGACAATGCTGTTCCTATCCATTATTTCCATTATGACACCCTTCAATTGCATTGTTGGTCTTATGTATGCCATCGTAAGCTGCTCGATGGCCTCCACACATGCTTATGTGTAAAGGAAAATGAACCTTACTATACCGTACTGTAGGAATGCTTTTTGTATGACGTATTTACGCACTCCTGCAGAATAATCTATTTAAGCTTCATTTTCCTTTACACCTGAGCATAGGAAAATGAACAAAACGAACATTTCGATGGCTTACTTCTAAAACCTCGTATCTTCACATTCACTTCCTATCCACTTTCTTCCTTAAGACTGGTCACGCCCTCTTGCCACATATGGATGTACAGTCCATAGAACAATTTTCGTTGTGTTCACTTTCCTATGGCAGTGTGTAAAGGAAAATGAACCTTAAATATATTAAACTGTAGGAGTGCTTAAATTCGCCATGAAAACAACATCCCTACAATACGGTATGGTAAGGTCCATTTTCCTTTACACTGCAGCATAGGAAAACGAACACTACGAAAAATGTTCTGATGGATTGCATATAAATATGTGGCTGGGAGGCGTGACCAGTCTTAAGGAATATAATGGGTAGGAAGAACATTGTAACATACGAGGTTTTAGAAGTAAGCCGAAGATTTGTTCTGATGGACTGCATGTCAATATGTGGCTGGGAGGCGTGACCAATCTTGAGGATGATAATGGATAGGAACGCCATTGTCAGATACGTGTTATTAGAACTATGCCATCGATATTGTTGAACGTGGTGCTCCATTGACTGGCAGAAATGAAAAAAAAAACCGGAGTAAGGAACATTCAGGAAAACCTCAGCGCATGTATTCATTATTGCTTTCTCAAAATCTCCGAAGATTTTACTTGAAGCGATGTTTGGAATCATGTGTTCATCAGCTACAGTTACAATAACGCGGAATGCAGAGGCGAAGAGCGTTGTTGTTTTTGAAAGCAGTAAGGTGAAGACATATTGCAGAGCAATATACTCTAGAGTATCTCCAGGACGTCGTGCAGCTTTAGGCACCAATCCCACTACAGTGAAGATCTAAGTAAAAATGTTCAGAGGCCTCCTCTACGAACCATGTGTCACTTCTAGATAACAGTTCTAGATTTCGTCTGGTAGCAAAAACCAACACTCGCTCTAGTTCTTCGGAATCAAACATTAAGAACGTTTCGTCAGCTAAAGTTTTGGTAAACCGTTCCCGAATGTCGCCCAGTGATTCAAGTTATGTGGGGTTAAGAGGTAATTCTCGGAGCCGAAACCTCCGCATTGATTTCAGTATATTTTGCCGTTCTGGAAGTTGGCTTAAATCTCCAGAAGTTACACTATGAAGTTCATTTCTCAGTATCAGACCTGGTAGCACCTTCAGTTGTACGTTTCAGCGTTCCTGTTACTTTTTCTGTCTCGCCTTGTTCGCGGTTTGGTGTATGTGCATCTGGAGAATGATCTGATCCCCGCTGCACGACCATTTCGTCACAATTCCTCACAGTCACAGCCCTCGCTTTACATTCTCCACCTTTCAAGCGATTGAAATTCGAATAAATTTTATCATTGCGCTCTCTTGAGTTTAGGTAAATTTAACCGTTGAAAAATAATTTCTCACTAATAATGTTTGGCTCACTATCCATTTTACGAAATAAACAGTTTAGAAGTCAAAACTTAGCCGTTTTGTCAGGAAATCATATTGAAACTGGATTCGGGAAAAAGTGGCTTGGGAAAATGGCTGCCGGGAATGTTACTTTCGTGAAATTAGTTTCGGGAACACGGATGTAGGTAGGAACAGTGTCGGTAACAACGATTCAGGAAGGCGTACGGGAAAGCTGGTCACACCTCCCAGCCAAATATCGTCACTGAAGAAACAAAACCTCGTATGTGACAATGCACTTCCTATCCATTACGGCCTACGTTCCCTAAGACTGGTCACGCGTTTCTGCCGCATATGGATATGCAGTCCATCAGAACAATGTTCCTTGTGTTCATTTTCCTAGGCGTATGTGTAAGGGAAAATAAACCTTACCGAACTGTAGGAATGTATGTTTGGGTCACGGATTTACGCACTGCTACAGTAGCCTTTAATGTATTTAAGGTTCATTTTCCTTTACACCTGCGCATAGGAATATGAACACAAAATTGTTCTGAAGGAGTGCATATCCATACGTTGCTGGAAAACTGACAAGTCTTAAGGAAATAATGGATAGGAAGAGCATCGTGAGATACAAGGTTTTGTTTCTTCACCGACGATATAGATATGCAGTCCATTAGCGCAGTTTTTGTTGTGTTCACTTTCCTATGCGTCTATGTAAAGGAAAATGAACCTTAAATACATTATACTGTAGAAGAGCATAAATACCAAATCAAAACCAATCCCCATGGTGCAACAGACCGGAAGGGCCATGGACTACCAAGCGACCGCTACTCAGTCCGAAGGCCTGCAGATTATGAAAATTGTTCTCATGGACTACATATCCATACGTGGCTGGGAGACGTGACCAGTCATAATGAACCCATAATTCTACCTTGCTGAACTTTCAACTACGGGATGAAATGCATCCATATTTTTATTGCAAGCTCATCTCGCGTTCTGTAGTGTGACAACTCACAACGAGAAGCGCCCCACCAAACATCGAACGAGATCGGAACATTTTGTAAGACCTCGGGTGATTAATAATGAAATTCTGGATAATAACCTTCATTGCGAGAGATTTCGGCACTGTCATTAACAAAGAAATAAGTAATTAAGTATTTTGGGAATTTTTTTGATGAAAGCTAAAGTCCACAGGGTGAAAATGTACATAATTAGCTCGAATGGAATTCTATCGGTGGCTATTAGGCAGGCTGGAAAATGATGCAGCATTCGTAACGCATACCTTGTTCTAGGACGAATCTTGCTTCCACAATGATGGGAACGTCAATCGCCACAACACGCACTATTGGGGTCCGGACAATCCTCACTGGGTGCGACAGGTGGCCCATCAAGTACGATGGGGAGTGAAGATTTGATGTGGAATCTTGGGGAATCGCCTGGTTGGACATTATTTCTTTGAGGGCCATTGGAGGTGTCCACGCTACCTGCACTTCCTGCGTCAGGAACTCCCACTGCTGCTGGAGGATGTGCCCTTGCACGATTGCGATTGTTTGACGATGTGGTTGCAACAGGTTGGAGCTCCACCACATTCGACTTCGCCCTTTCGTAACCATCTGAACGAGGAACTGACAGGAAAATTGATAGGACGATGAGGTCCTATTTCTTGGCCCACCAAATCACCGGATTTAACGCCGTTAGACTTCGTTTTGTGGGGAAATTTGAAGAACGTCGTTTACACTCCAGCGCCGGAAAACCCCGACCAGCTCCGGCAAGTCATCACGGACACCTACCGAGCAATGCCGCCTGGAATTCTTCAGCGCGCAAGACGATCTATTGGACACCAGGCTCGAATGTGCATAAACCAAAACGGTCATCACATCGAGCATTTGCTGCGATAAAACATTGTCAGGGCAGTTGTGTTCCTATTATTTCCGGTCTGTATGTGTCCAGCCTGCTAACTAATGGGCCCTTCTGAGGGCCGCAAACACATTCATTCACGCACAATTTTCTTAAAAGTGGGTATTGAACTTACATTTTGTGCGGCACGTAGTAAAGAAATATTTCAAACTTTCGTAATTTTCGCCCCGGACTTGAACCTTACACCGGACTTGCAAGCCCGCTCCAACGCGCCTTTACCAACTACACTACGGTTCCGTACGGCGCACTGGTTATAGCAAGTATTAGGTTTACTGCGGTCACAATATCAATTTAGTGTTTGGCCGGCGTGTCAGGTTCATACGATCTAGAAGGCACACGCATGTCTTCCAGTGTTTAAAACTAGTATAACATTACGGCGTCCTATCATGGTGAGGCGGTAAATACCAAGATATCCGGCTGTGTCTGAGCATACCGGCAGGGCAGATGTTTTCAGGACGGAATGAATATTGTGGGTTGCATAAAACTACATTGGATGTAGCGGCTGAATCACGCTGTATAACCAAGGTCCTTCCGGGAAGAGGCAGGTTCACTACCCCTGGACTGCGGGGTTATCAATCAGCAATACACTGGAAGAATTATATTTGTTCCGTATAACGGGGTAGCTAATTGTTCTTTGGAACGAGCAAGTCTATCCAGGGTTGTGGGAAACAACGTGAACTGGATATATGAGCGTTACAGTGCTGGTCATGCTGATAAATAATTTGAAATAAATAATTCCATATATCATGCCGTAGTCATTTTATCAGCTGATGACGTTAGCCCTTCAGATCGCTTCGCGGGCCAATTCAAATGGGCTTTGCGAGGTGGTGTTGCTTAAGTCTGCACGTGGCTTAACAACACTTATCAGAGAAAAAATTCGCCAGATGTGGGATTTGAACACGGGGGTCCAAGTTGACAATACCACCGCATGCTATGGTGACACTATCTGAAACTCGCAGTGTATTTGTTTGATGCTGATTTTTCGGCATCTGTAGCTGCCAGGCGATCAGTCATTTAAGGAAATCTGGCATCCGTAGAAATGTGTTGCTGCACGGAATGACACGGTGAGGGAATCGTTCACTGTAACCCTCTGTGCCTGTGCTCCATTTTGCTGAGCAGAGGCATCAGCAAACTCTGCATAAGAGAACCGTTGTGACCGGGCGAATTGGCCGTGCGGTTAGGGACGCGCAGCTGTGAGCCTGCATTCGGGAGATAGTGGGTTTGTCCCACAGTCGGCAGCCATGAAGATGGTTTTCAGCGGTTTTCTTAACAGGCAAATGCTGGAGCTGTACTTTAATTAAGACCACGGCCACCTCCTTCCAACTCTCAGGTCTTTCCTTTCCCACCTGTCTGTGTCGGTGCGATGTAACGCCAATTGTTATGTGTTAGAGAACCGTTGTATTCGATGCTGATTAAAGTTGCATTGTAATTGTGAGTCCGAGTCCACTGTACTTATGCCAGATCGCCTAGCAGCTATCGATGACGAGAAATCAGCATCAGACACAAACACATTGAAATGGTCAGGCTGTGTCACCGAAGTGTACTACTGTACGGCACGATCTTGTCAACTATGAGGCCCGTGTTAAAATCCCAACGCTGGCGAATTTTTTCTTCGATTGGTGTTCTCAAGCCGGTCTTAACCCACATACATACTTAGCAACACCGCCCTCGCAAACCCCATTTGAATTTACCCCCGAAGCGATGTGATTGGCTAACGTCAGCAGCTGATAAAAGTGAGAACGGCACTAGATATGGAATTATTTATTTCAAATTATTTATCAGCAGGACCAACACTCTAAAGTCTGTATACCCTGATCACGTTTTTTCCGACCACCCTGTATATTCAGATAGCGATGGCTTACTTCTAAAAACTCGTATCTCCCAATGCACTTCCTATCCATTTTCTTCCTTAAGACTGGTCACGCCCCCTTGCCACATAAGGATGTACAGTCCATCAGAACAATTTTCGTTCTGTTCATTTTTCCATGGGTGTGTGTAAAGGAAAATTAATCTTAAATACACTGACTGACTGACAGAGCAAATGCAACACCAAGAAGGAGTGGTCAGAACTTTATGCCAATTGCAGGGTAGACTGACGTCACTGAGGTATGCTCATGATGTGAAATGCGCCGCTGTGCTGCGCACGTAGCGAACGATAAATGGGACACGGCGTTGGCGAATGGCCCACTTCGTACCGTGATTTCTCAGCCGACAGTCATTGTAGAACGTGTTGTCGTGTGCCACAGGACACATGTATAGCTAAGAATGCCAGGCCGCTGTCAACGGAGGCATTTCCAGCAGACAGACGACTTTACGAGGGGTATGGTGATCGGGCTGAGAAGGGCAGGTTGGTCGCTTCGTCAAATCGCAGCCGATACCCATAGGGATGTGTCCACGGTGCAGCGCCTGTGGCGAAGATGGTTGGCGCAGGGACATGTGGCACGTGCGAGGGGTCCAGGCGCAGCCCGAGTGACGTGAGCACGCGAGGATCGGCGCATCCGCCGCCAAGCGGTGGCAGCCCCGCACGCCACACGCCACGTCAACCGCCATTCTTCAGCATGTGCAAGACACCCTGGCTGTTCCAATATCGACCAGAACAATTTCCCGTCGATTCGTTGAAGGAGGCCTGCACTCCCGGCGTCCGCTCAGAAGACTACCATTGACTCCACAGCATAGACGTGCACGCCTGGCATGGTGCCGGGCTAGAGCGACTTGGATGAGGGAATGGCGGAACGTCGTGTTCTCCGATGAGTCACGCTTCTGTTCTGTCAGTGATAGTCACCGCAGACGAGTGTGGCGTCGGCGTGGAGAAAGGTCAAATCCGGCAGTAACTGTGGAGCGCCCTACCGCTAGACAACGCGGCATCATGGTTTGGGGCGCTATTGCTTATGATTCCACGTCACCTCTAGTGCGTATTCAAGGCACGTTAAATGCCCACCGCTACGTGCAGCATGTGCTGCGGCCGGTGGCACTCCCGTACCTTCAGGGGCTGCCCAATGCTCTGTTTCAGCAGGATAATGCCCGCCCACACACTGCTCGCATCTCCCAACAGGCTCTACGAGGTGTACAGATGCTTCCGTGGCCAGCGTACTCTCCGGATCTCTCACCAATCGAACACGTGTGGGATCTCATTGGACGCCGTTTGCAAACTCTGCCCCAGCCTCGTACGGACGACCAACTGTGGCAAATGGTTGACAGAGAATGGAGAACCATCCCTCAGGACACCATCCG